>NW_020175089.1:3658693-3841459 GCF_003031525.2 Neophocaena asiaeorientalis asiaeorientalis | reverse complement strand
GAGGCTAAATACTTTTTTCCATTTATATAATTTTTTTTTTTTTTTTTTTTTTGTGGTACGCGTGCCTCTCACTGTTGTGGCCTCTCCCGTTGTGGAGCAGGCTCTGGACTCGCAGGCTCAGTGGCCATGGCTCACGGGCCTAGCTGCTCCGCAGCATGTGGGATCTTCCTGACCAGGGCACGAACCCATGTCCCCTGCATCGGCAGGCGGACTCTCAACCACGGCGCCACCAGGGAAGCCCTATATAATATCTTTGAAATGACAGTATTTTTAGAAATTTCAGAACAGATTAGTGGACACCAGGGATTGGGGTGGGCAGAAGGATGTGGGCCTGGTTATAAAGGGCAACATGAGGGATCCTTGTGGTGAGGGAAAGATTCTGTATCTTGATGGTGATTATGGATGTGTGAATCTACACATGTGATAAAATCGTATAGATACACATAAATGATTTTAAGTAAAACTGAGAAATATGAATAAGATGGTTGGATTTATCAATGTCAATATACTACAGTTTGAAGTACAATACATTAGGAGAAAGTGGGTAGAAGTTCACAGGATCTATCTGCATTATTTCTCAGGCTTATTTCAATAAAACTTCCTGTGAAAAAATCTGTTGGACATCTCAAGAAATACTGGTCCTTTTTTTTTCTAAAATGCCTGTCAGATCACCTTTTCCTTGTTATGCCTTATATTTCTCTGAAACAACTTTTAAAATCATTATACAAATAAACAGTTGCCTATCTTTGATCATTTTCACTGTTTCTAATGTTCTGCTATTATAAAGGGCTGTGTTCAACATTCTTATGGTTAAACCCTTATATATACCTTAAATTGTTCTTCAAGCTATGTTTCTATAAGAAAAATTGCTGTATCACAATAAATTTTTTTTTTCTTTTTTTGCGATACGCGGGCCTCTCACTGTTGTGGCCTCTCCCGTTGTGGAGCACAGGGTCCGGATGCGCAGGCTCAGTGGCCATGGCTCATGGGCCCAGCCACTCTGCGGCATGTGGGATTTTCCCGGACCAGGGCACGAACCCGTGTCCCCTGCATCGGCAGGCAGACCCTCAACCACTGCGCCACCAGGGAAGCCCATGATATTTCTAGCTTTTAACCCACACAGCTTCAAAAGTCATTTAGTGGTTCTGTGCCCTGCTTTCCTTCTCTGTGAAATAGGAACAAGGCCTTTTTCTCCCCAATTCCCAGGGATTTCGGTGTTCTTTCTTCTTTGTTTTTCTTCCTTGGCTCTGTCTTTATTTTATGCTATCTTGTGATTTTGTGTGTCCTTAAAGCCACCTTCAGTCCTTGATGGGAAAAGGTAAGGGTATAAGTAAGTAAAGAACCACATAAATAAAATAAAGAGAGTTATGAAAGCACTGAAAGAAGTTCAAAGCATCACAAAAATGAGAAATTTTTAGCCAGTGAGTGTTATCAATGGCAGAGGTTGGAAAATCTACTTTGTCATTTTGTCTGTTAGGTTAGAAATGTTCAAATCATTGTAGACTTCATGTGATATCTACAGAAGATAAAATATTAGAAAAACATGGATGAAATAAACTTTCTTTGGTCCTTTGAAGATAGAAGTTCTGAAATAGTTAAGTAGCAGAGGTAAAATATACTTTTTTTTTTTAGAATGTACTTTTAAGACATGTGGCTGGAAGTTCTTATAAAGGAGAATTAACATAGAGATTGTGATACATCTCTCACCCTCAGGAAGTGCTCACTGCAAAGGTCACACAAAAGAATGATTACAAAGGGAGTATAAAGTCACTTATAAATAGTCATCACAATAGCTGACATTTATTGTTTCCTTGGCCCTATCCCAGGTAATCCTTCAATAAGCAAGGGGAGAGATACTGTTTTCATCCCCATTTTAGAGATTTCTTTTTTTTTTTGGCTGTGTGGCGTGTGAGATCTTAGTTCCCCAACCAGGGATCAAACCCATGCCCCTTGCAGTAGAAGCACAGAGTCCTAACCACTGGACCACCAGGGAACTCCCTCATCCCCATTTTAGAGTTGAGAAAACTGAGGCCCAGCTAAGTTATTTAACCAAGGCTATGGTAGAACTAGGCAGTCTCACTCCAGAGCTTTGTCAGTGACCACCATACACAATATTGCCCAAGTGGTTCCCTCAAGCAGCCGTGCTTCTCGAGGTTTCCTCCAAGGCTGACACCATCAAGCTCTCGGTCACACACACTCCTGGGCCAGGGCCAGGATAAAGGGAAATGGGTGACTTTTTGCTCTGGCTCCCATCTGGCTTGATCACCAGCCCTGGCCTTCCCTTTTCACTGTCCTGGGCTTATTCTCACCCTAAGCATATGCTCAAAAAGCCCACAGCACTTGTAATTCAAGAGGGGCTGAATTTCAACACAACATTCTTGAAAACCAGAGAGGCATGAGGACATTTGTTCTTCATCTTGTTTGACTGAAGATTCCTTCAAAAATCTGATAGATGGATAAAGAAGATGTGGTACATATACACAAAGGAATATTAGCCATAAAAAAGAATGAAATAATGCCATTTACAGAAACATGGATGGACCTAGAGATTATCATATTAAGTGAAGTAAGACAAAAAAAGACAAATATTATATGATATCACTTCTATGTGGAATCTAAAAAATGATACAAATGAACTTATTTACAAAACAAATAGACTGACAGTCATTGAAAACAAACTTATGGTTACCAAAGGGGATAGCAGAGACAAAGGGGGAGATAAATTAGGAGTTTGGGATTAACATATACACATTGCTATGTATAAAATAGGTAAACAACAAGGACCTACTGTATAGCACAGGGACTATATTCAATGTCTGATAATAACCTATCATGGAAAAGAATCTGAAAAAGAATATATAGATATAGATGTATATAGATAGATAGATAGATGTGTGTATATATATATATGAATTATCTTGCTCTACACCTGAAGCTAACACAACATTATACATCAACTATACTTCAATTTTTTTAAAATGGTTTTTAAAAAGAAAGAAACGGGGGAATTCTCAGGCAGTTCAGTGGTTAGGACTCGGCGCTTTCACTGCTGGGGCCAGGTTCAATCTCTTGTCGGGGAACTAAGATCCTGCAAGCCGTGCAGTGCAGCCGAAAAAAAAAGAATCTGATAGAAAAAATGAAAACTTTCCCCACGGGGGGAAAAAGGGGGCCTCAAATGTAGCATGCGGTTTTGGGGGAACCCCCGCCAGAAGCCTAGGCCTTGATTTAACATTTAAAGGAATAAAACAACAATGACAAGAGGAGGTGTTGATGGGCTTGCTAACTAGGATTTGGGAGGCTGTCTCCTTCCTCCTCAATCAAAAGAGGAAGTTGCCTATTCCTATGACTTGATCATTAAAATTAATGCAAAACATTAGTATAGTTCCCGAAAAGAATAATCTATCCTCCACTCAGTCTCTTGTGTGTTTTCTACGTGACTTTAAGGTCCCTGCAGGCTAGTTTTGTTTTTTCAGGGTCTGCCACATCCTGTAAAATCTTTCACTGTCTTGGAACCAATCTGGGACTGTACAAGAACATTTCCGTGATGGCCTAACAGGAATTCCATCGCAGACATTGCCCTAGATGAAGGTGTCTGTCACCTACCTAACCCTGTAGACCAGTGCATTTGACATTTTTCCACTGGCATGGATATGTGGATACATGTGCTGGTGCATCTAACAGGGATTTATGTTTAGAAGCCGGATCTTGTTCAGCTTTTTTTTTTTTTTAATAATAATTCTTTTTTATAAATTTATTTTTGCCTGTGTTGGGTCTTCGTTTCTGTGTGAGGGCTTTCTCTAGTGCCACGAGCAGGAGCCACTCTTCATCGCGGCACGTGGGCCTCACTATCGTGGCGTCTCTTGTTGCGGAGCACAGGCTCCAGACGTGCAGGCTCAGTAGCTGTGGCTCACGGGCCTAGTTGCTCCGCGGCATGTGGGATCTTCCCAGACCAAGGCTCGAACCCTTGTCCCCTGCATTGGCAGGCAGATTCTCAACCACTGCACCACCAGGGAAGCCCTCTTGTTCAGCTTTGCATGAGATGTTTCCTATTGACTTGATAAACTTGAAGTGTTTGAAGGCAAGGAGAAAAACAACAAACAACCCAAGAGATGCCACATATTCAGATTCTTTGGCAGTTTATTTACTGAAGAGAGAGTTATGTGCTGGTGGTGAATAAGGCCTTTGCCCAGCCCAGGAAATCTTGTGGAGTCCGGGCAGCAGGAGCCCTGGCAGCATCCCATGGTGATCAGCTGAGGGAAAAACAAAAATCTTACAACACTGTCCCCAAATGCCCCCTTTCCCTCCCAGAAGATAATCTTGTTTTGCCAGACATAGGAAAGCTGTACCTGATGCTCAGCTCTTGGTCTAACAGTCATGAAGCTACTGTAACATGACTGTGTTTCCCCTGCTCACTGTCCTTTATCAATCAGTTCCCCATCACCCTTTTAGTTTCTTGAAATAAAGAAATTAGACCTTTCTACAAGTGGTACATTTTTCGGTTTCTTTAGACAGGAAAAAGGTACTTCGGAGCAGGCACAAAGTAAGAATGTAAATATTTGAACTGTCCGCTAAATTTGTGATCAGACAGAGGTGAGCCTAATGTTGTAGGACACATGGCTGGGCCTGGCGACCTCCTTTTCTTTGTTGAATGGGGAGAAAGTACAGCTTTTGGGGCTTAAAGGGTTTTATCATTTTTTACTGGGTGTCCTTAGGCATGTTAAGAACTTCTCTGAGCCTCAGTTTTTTCATCTGTTTTATGGGGCTAATAACACCTAACCAATGGGGTTGGACACACAACAGGTGTCACAAATGACAGTCCTCACCTCTATACTTTTAACTCTTGTTTAAGCATCAGGCTCAATGGTCCATAATGTATAGATTTCTGGATTATACCTTCTTCCTCCCTGTTGAAAATTAAGACACTTGTCTCTTTTTCTTCTATCATATATCCATCTCTTGTGATGGTTAAGAGCACTGATCATTTTCCTATATTACTGTGAGAAAGCGTATCATCTGCAATAAATGCCTTGTGCCCATTTCTACTCTTACCAGTCAGGCCTGAGTTTTGATAAACTACTTCCCAATTCTGAAGGAATTGGGTTTAGGGCTAAAAGAAATCAAACAATAATCTTGATAGAAGTGGAACAGAGGCCCACAGTGTTGTCCCTGGATCTGTTGAGGTCGCTGGCATCTGCTTCTGGCTATGGACAGAGAGATTCAGCATCACTATATCTCTTCAGAGTGATGGGAGAATTGACTTTCCTAGCCATCTTGCCTGCCTATGCTGTGCTGATCAGTTAAGGTACCAACATTCCTTATTTGTATCCCCTGTTTTTGTTTCTGTATACCCAGGGGATGTAAACTGAGTGACTTGGGGTGAGAGAGGGTGTAGAGTGGCATTGATGGTTGCCAGCCCTGTCACCATCTTCTCCACTAATATGCCACATATTGTGTCTTTCACTGCAAGACTTGCTTTTAGTACCTGAGAGCAAGTGAGTTGTCCTGTAACCATCACCTGTAATTTTCTGCCTTGAATCCTCATTGTGTTCATGAGCACACTAGCTTAGAAGTCAGCTGGCTAGCAGCCACATGCTGGGACAGTGCCCACTGCTTTCAGCTGCAGCCCCGTAGGGCTGTGCTCTATGTCTTGGGTCCCTTTCCTATGCTGGGCCAAGGGCAGCTCTTGGCCACATTTGATTCTGCTTGAATTGTGATTCAAAATTGGGACAATGATATCATTTTGGTATTAAAAAAATTAAAATCCAGAAATACAGTGTAAACTCCTGACTTCTCAAAATATTTCTGAAAATAATATATAGGATACTACATTATTCAAAGCAGTTTCATAAGTTAGAGTCCTATTTCTGTGGAATGTTCCCAATTTGGCAAGCCAGGTAACCCTAGAATTATTTGAACACTACTGGAAAAGCAGTGCCCTGGAGACTTCCTTTTTAAAGATATAGCCTTTCTTTGTCAGGCTTCAGGATTCGTGCCCTGGAAGCCATTAGTGATTTCAGGCAATGAGCTGTAGAGAAAATCCAAAGCATATCTTTCTTGTTGCAGACTTGCTGCTACATTTTTGGAGGGAGGTCCCCACTTTGGGGATAGTTATGATATTAGTGATGAAGACATTAGTCATCCTTTTAAAAAATTTATTTAAATAAATAACACAGAAGGGTATGAAATGAGATATAAAAGTCTCATGTCTCTTCAGTACTTCTCCCTAGAGATCATCATAAATAACTTCTGTGCATCTTTCCAGATATTTTCTATGCAATTATAAGCATATACATACATATAGTTACCCATACATACATATACACACATACACATACACCACATAAATTACACATAACACAAACAGCTCATGTATCTGTTTTTTAGAAATGCAAATGGGATTTTACTATACATACCATTTTGTATCTTACTCTTTTCACTTAATGCTATATTAAGGCATCTTGCCATTTTAGTACATGTAAATCTCATATTTTGGGTGGCTGCAGAGTATTCCACTGTATGGTTGGACTATACTTTATCTGATGTGATGTCTGTTGGTGGATGTTTAGGTCATCCCCACTTTTTAACTCTCACAGACAATCTGGTAGTGGGTTTCCTCATAACATATCTTACCCAATGCATTTGGTGAATGAATACTCTCATTAATAGAATCATATCTTGAGAACTATATTGCTTTATTTTAAATATTAGTGATTTAGTAGATTTTAGTGGAGAATATTTATAATAAAGCCTATTGACTAACAAAAGATCCCTTTAAGAATGTATAAGAAACATTTACAGATGGCGGAAGGGCTATAGAAGTCAGGTTAGTTGGGTTGATCTTACTATTTGCTAGGAGTTAATTCACGGTAAAATATTTGTTTTAGAATGTCAAATTAATATGCCATGAAGGAATTTAAGGGGGGTGGCGTTTTTAAATGAGTTTCCATAGTGGCAGATACAGAGCTGTGGCACATGCATCATTAGAATGTTCTTCCAGAGGTGGAACTATAAAAGAATTTTTCATAAGAGGAGGTGAGAAGTGTTGGGGTGGATTCTTCTTTCTAAAACTGTGTTCATAAGTGATAAAAGTGACAGCTTTATAAAAAGTCACTAAAGAACTAGATGTACAACAAAATAGTAGAAAGGAGCTGAATGTACATGTTTGCACAAAAATGGGCAACCCATTTTAATTCCATGAAATGAATACTAACTACTGTTTAGAGTAAATCTTGATAGCATTAACAGATATGCTCTCCTTGAAGTAAAAACTGACACTGCAGAAATACAAAGGATCATGAGAGACTCCTATAAGCAACTATATGCCAATAAAATGGACAAACTAGAAGAAATGGACAAATTCTTAGAAAAGTACAACCTTCCAACATTGAACCAGGAAGAAATAGAAAACATGAACAGACCAATTACAAGCACTGAAATTGAAACTGTGATTAAAAATCTTCCAACAAACAAAAGCCCAGGGCCTGATGGCTTCACAGGTGAATTCTATCAAACATTTAGAGAAGAGCTAACACCTATCCTTCTGAAACTCTTCCAAAATGTAGCAGAGGGAGGCACACTCCCAAACTCATTCTATGAGGCCACCATCACCCTGACACCAAAACCAAGCAAAGATGTCACAAAAAAAGAAAATTGCAGGCCAATATCACTGATGAACATAGATGCAAAAATCCTCAACAAAACACTAGCAAACAAAATACTAGCAAACAGAATCACATGAAAAGGATCATACACCATGATCAAGTGAGGTTTATCCCAGGAATGCAAGGATTCTTCAATATATGCGAGTCAATCAATGTGATACACCATATTAAGAAATTGTAGGATAAAAACCATATGATCATCTCAATAGATGCAGAAAAATCTTTTGACAAAATTCAACACCCATTTATGATAAAAAGTCTCCAGAAACTGGGCATAGAGGGAACCTACCTCAACATAATAAAGGCCATATATGACAAACCCACAGCCAATATCATTCTCAGTGGTGATAAACTGAAACCATTTCCTCTACGATCAGGAACAAGACAAGGTTGTCCACTCTCACCACTATTATTCAACATAGTTTTGGAATTTTTAGCCACAGCAGTCAGAGAAGAAAAAGGAATCCAAATTGGAAAAGAAGAAGTAAAACTGTCACTCTTTGCAGATGACATAATACTATACAAAGAAAATCCTAAAGATGCCACCAGAGGACTACCAGAGCTAATCAATGAATTTGGTAAAGTAGCAGGATACAAAATTAATGCACAGAAATCTCTGGCATTCCTATACACTAACAATGAAAAATCAGAAAGAGAAATTAAGGAAACACTCCCATTTACTATTGCAACAACAACAACAAAATACCTAGGAATAAACCCCACCTAAGGAGTCAAAAGATTTGTATGCAGAAAACTATGAGACACTGATGAAAGAAGTCAAAGACAATACAAACAGGTGGAAAGATATACCCTGTTCTTGGACTTGAAAAATCAACATTGTGAAAATGACTATACTCCAAAGCAATCTACAGATTCAGTGCAATCCCTATCAAATTACTAATGGCATTTTTCACAGAGCTAAAACAAAAAAGTTCACAGTTTGTATGGAAACACAAAAGACCCCGAATAGCCAAAACATTCTTGAGAAAGAAAAACAGAGCTGGAGGAATCAGGCTCCCTGACTTCAGACTATACTACAAAGGTACATTAATCAAGACAGTATGGTACTGGCACAAAAAGAGAAATATAGATCAGTGGAACAGGATAGAAAGCCCAGAGGTAAACCCATGCACATATGGTCACCTTATCTTTGACAAAGGAGGCAAGAATATACAGTGAAGAAAAGACAGCCTCTTCAATAAATGGTGCTGGGAAAACTGGACAGCTACATGTAAAAGAATGAAATTAGAAGACTTCCTAACACCATACACAAAAATAAACTCAAAATGGATTAAAGACCTAAATGTAAGACCAAACACTATAAAACTGTTAGAGGAAAACATAGCAGAACACTCTATGACATAAATCACAGCAAGATCCTTTTTTTTTTAAGTTAATTAATTAATTAATTAATTTTTGGCTGTGTTGGGTCTTCGTTGCTGCATGCGGGCTTTCTCTAGTTGCAAAGAGCGGAGGCTACTCTTCATTGCAGTGTGCGGGCCTCTTATTGTGGTGGCTTCTCTTGTTGCAGAGCACAGGCTCTAGGCACATGGGCTTCAGTAGTTGTGGCACGCGGGCTCAGTAGTTGTGGCTCATGAGCTCTGGAGCACAGGCTCAGTAGTTGTGGCACACAGGCTTAGTTG
This sequence comes from Neophocaena asiaeorientalis asiaeorientalis, assembly GCF_003031525.2. Lineage (NCBI taxonomy): Eukaryota > Metazoa > Chordata > Mammalia > Artiodactyla > Phocoenidae > Neophocaena > Neophocaena asiaeorientalis. The sequence continues at coordinate 3,832,155 of NW_020175089.1, read as the reverse complement.
CTCTGCAGCATGTGGGATCTTCCCGGACCAGGGCTGGATCACATGTCCCCTGCATTAGCAGGTGGATTCTTAACTACTGTGCAACCAGGGAAGTCCCAGCAAGATCATTTTTGACCCACTTCCTATAGTAATGGAAATAAAATAAACAAATGGGACCTAATGAAACTTAAAATCTTTTGCACAGCAAAGTAAACCATAAATAAGACAAAAAGACAACCCTCAGATTGGGAGAAAATATTTGAAAATGAAGCAACTGATAAAGGATTAATCATCAAAATGTACAAGCAGCTTATGTAGCTCAATATCAAAAAAACAAACAACTCAATCCAAAAATGGGCAGATGACCTAAATAGACACCTCTCCAAAGTAGACATACAGATTGCCAACGAACACATGAAAAGATGCTCAACATCAGTAATCATTAGAGAAATAGAAATCAAAACCACAATGAGGTATCACCTCACACCAGTCAGAATGGCCATCATCAAAAATCTAGAAACAATAAATGCTGGAGAGGGTGTGGAGAAAAGGAAACCATCCTGGACTGTTGATGGAAATGTAAATTGATACAGCCATTATGGAGAACAGTATGGAGTTTCCTTAAAAAACTAAAAATAAGGACTTCCCTGGTGGCACAGTGGTTAACAATCCTGCCAAAGCAGGGGACACAGGTTCCATCCCTGGTCTGGGAAGATCCCACGTGCTGTGGAGCAACTAAGCCCGTGCACCACAACTACTGAGCCTGCGCACCGCAACAAAGAGAAGCCACCACAATGAGAAGCACACGTACCACAGTGAAGAGTAACCCCAGCTTGCCACAACTAGAGAAAGACCGTGTGCAGCAACAAAGACCCAACGCAGCCAAAAATAAATTTACCATATGACCAAGCAATCCCACTACTCGGCATATAACCTGAGAAAACCATCATGCAAAAAGATTCATGTACCACAAAGTTCATTGCAGCACTATTTACAATAGCCAGGACATGGAAGCAACTAAACGTCCATCAACAGAAGAATGGATAAAGAAGATGTGGTACATATATAAATAATGCAGTTATTACTCAGCCATAAAAAGGAACGAAATTATGCAATTTGCAGAGACGTGAATGGACCTAGAGACTGTCATACAGAATGAAGTTAGTCAGAAAGAGAAAAACAAATACTGTATGCTAATGCACATACATGGAATATAACAAAAAAAAAAAGTACTGATGAACCTAGGGGCAGGGCAGGAATAAAGACGCAGACATAGAGAATGGACTTGAGGACACGGGGGGAAGGGTAACATGGGACGAAGTGAGAGAGTAGCATTGACATATATACACTACCAAATGTAAAATGGATGGCTAGTGGGAAGCTGCTGCATAGCACAGGGAGATCAGCTCGATGCTTTGTGATGACCTAGAGGGGTGGGATAGGGAGGGGGGGAGGGAGGCTCAAGACGGAGGGGATATGGGGATATATGTATTCATATAGCTGATTCACTTTGTTGTACAGCAGAAACTAACACAACATTGTAAAGCAATTATACTCCAATAAGATATTAAAAAAAAATAGATAAATAATTTATGGGGGTGGGGAACAGATATGCTCTCCTTAAACAGATCCTTAGAATTAGATTTATTTGTTCTGTGTTCACACTTAAATCCCCTTTTCCCTTTGTGGGCACATCCTTTTGGTCAGGTGTCTGATTAGTGGCGTCCATGTTGGGAAAGCTGTGTGTCTCATGTGAGGTGGGTCCCCAGTGCCACACTCCAGCTTGCTCCTGAAGGGACTGCCACTCTGCCACCAAGAATGGCCCTCGGCAGCTCCAGCTACAGGCCAGGACAAATTTTCTTCTAATTACTGTTATTCTATGTCTTACAACAATGCATCCATCCTCCCTCACTTCTGTAGATAACTCAAGTTTTCACTCCATACCAGTGATTCTCAACCAGGGGTGATTTTGCCCCCTGGAGACATTTCGCAGTGTTTGGATACAGTTTGGGTTCTCCTCCTCTCTCACCTCCTCCTCCTCCTTTTTTTGAGGCCCAATAGAGATTGGCCCAACTTTTTATTTTGCCAACGAAAGATCTTAAAAACAGCCTAGGGCTTCCCTGGTGGCGCAGTGGTTGAGAGTCCGCCTGCTGATGCATGGGACACGGGTTTGTGCCCCGGTCCGGGAGGATCCTACATGCCGCGGAGCGGCTGGGTCCGTGAGCCATGGCCGCTGAGCCTGCGCGTCCGGAGTCTGTGCTCCGCAACGGGAGAGGCCACAACAGTGAGAGGCCCGCGTATGGCAAAAAAACCCAAAAACAAACAAACAAAAAAACAGCCTATACCAGTCATTCCACAAATCCCCCATCATTTTGTGAAAGACACGATATTTTAATATCCAAAATGGAAGAAGAACCTAATCCCAAAATCACGATCAGGCTTCTCTAGTCACTAGTTTTCTCACTTGGCCGTGGACTGGTGAGAATTTCATCATGGCCCAGCATGAGTTTATAGGCCAGCACTCAGGATGCTTTGATGTACAGAGCATATAAGGCACTGCTTACTGTGCCCTGGTACTTAGTAGGCAACTGGGAAATGGTAATAAATACTATTAATAACTATTTCTTAGAGATTATGATGCATGAAATTTGATTCCTTCAGTTTTTAAAAATTCTGATATCTTTGAACAAGTGAATGGGTGGCTGGCTATTCGTTTCTGTTGATTAAATTTTCTGTGGTGGAGAGATTTCTGTAAAGTTTGTGGATCATATTTTTAGTAGATTATACCAAGATTCAAGCTCAGTTAAAATGTCTCTCTGCTTTCTAGAGCAAATCATTAGGTTAATGAGAAGTAATTTTTCCATGTGTATCTCTCTCACCAGGTGTTAATGCCTCACCAACATGCTGAGTTCTTTTCTGTTTTCTCCATATTTTAATCAGTTGTTTACCTGAACCCCTGATGACTGGATTTTTTAAAATGCAGTGGATGTTGTTCATTTATCCATTCAATAAATGTTTATTGTGCATCTACTATGTGCCAGGCCCTGTGCTTGGCACTGGGCATACATAGTGAACAAAATAGATGAAGACCCTGCCTTCAAGGAGCTTTTATTCTAGTTACCAGGGTCCTGTTTGGAGGTGGTACAGAAGGGGTAAATATACAACAAAACAAATAAATACTGTATCAGCTGGTGCTATGAAGAAAAGGCATGCAGCATAAGAGATGGGGTGCAATTTAAGCACCATGGCCAGGAAAGTCCTCTGACAGATGACATGCGAATAGAGGCTGGAAGAATTTTAGTTTTAGTGGAGTAAATTAGTACAGTTTTCCTTTGCTTGTATAGTTAGTTCTGTGATAAAGAGCCTCTTCTATACTTTTATATGGAAGAGGAGAAAATGCAAATATCAGAAAACAACTATTAGAGAAATAGTCATATATTTACAGCACTATTTCTCAAAGTACAAAGCAAAAAGAAACAAACAAAAAGGACTGGTGGTTGTTTTGGACTTATCTAGAAATGAGCCAGGTTTTTTCAAAATACCTATTACTGCTTCTTCTCCATCAAGTTTTACTTGATGGTTGGACTTCATGATATTACATTTGTTAAGTGTCTGGATTTTGCTGTCTTTAAAAAGTATTGAAGTTTGTTTTGGCAGGCAGTTAAGTTACTTGCTTATCAACTTGATGGTTTCAGGCTTGTTTTTAAGTTCATTAGAGAGATTTTGGAGTATCCTTTACTCTGTACTTAGTTTAGCTTACTACCAAGGTGTGCCCGTTCTGGGTCTCTACTGAATACGCTGGATGTTCAACAGGGTCTCTCCACTGTGGCTGTCAGAACATGGAGGTCTCCCAGCCCTGTGCAAGTTCTTGGAGTTGTTCAGCTCAGCTTCCCTCCCTGGCTTTGCCTGGCTTTATGGAGTTTCACCATAAATATGCACAGCTTAGTGTTCAGTGGAAGACTCAAAAAGAATCCTTGTTCCAGTCTCTGGAGCTTTCTCTGTGTAGCTCCCTTCTCTCTAGAACTTAGCCTCACAAGTTCCAGGTACCTTAAGCTCGAATCTCTGTCTCCTCACTGTGGAGACTGCTGTGCTCTGCTTGGATCCCACTCCCTGCACTGTGGTCCAAAAAGTGCCTCCAGGCAGGAAGCTGGGGCAGTCGTAGGCACATCTTGTTTTGTTTCCCTTTTCTCAGGGGTCAAAGTCCTATACTACCCGTGTCCAATATTTGAAAACAGTCGTTCCATACATTTTGTCCTGTTTTCTAGTTGTTTACAGCAGAAGTGCAAGTCTGGTACCAGTTAGTCTGTCATTGCTGGAGGTTATTTACTTAGATTTCTTTTTCTACTATTCTTCTGTAGTAAGTAAAGGCAGAGATCTTGTCTCCATTTTATAAGTTAGATGACAGAGTTGCCAAGAGTGACTAAGAGGTTTGAGATCACACACTGAGTTGGCAGGATGGCAGGAACTGTGGACCACATTATCTGGCCCTGCCTCACTAAACTACAGCCTGCCTGCAGACCTAAGCACCCCAGTGAGTGTTACTGGTTCCAACTGGCAGAGACAAAAGCAGTGGAGAAAAGAGAAGAGAAAACAGTAAAAAAGAAAAGTGGTAGAAGAATGGGGTAGGAGAGAGCTCTACAGCTGTGTATCAGGAGAGAAATCTGGGGTTGCTATAGTAACACCAAGAGCTGTATCAGATATCACTCACTGTCACCCATAATAATATAGAAATAATAGCCACCATTTACTGAGCTGAGATCCTTCAGTGTATTATCTCATTTACTCTTCATTCTCTACCTAAAGAAGACACTATTATCCCTATTTTATAGATCAGGAAACTGAGGCTTAGAAAGGCAAAATTACCTCCCCACAGACACAGCTAATATTGCAGCAATGCTGAGATTTGAACCCAGACCTGCAGACTCCAAAGCTCGTGCTCGTCATCGTAATGGTTCACCAGCAGAGGTCGCCTTTCCCTGACTCATTTTTGCTGACTTGCCTAATATTTTTCCCCCTTTCACCTGATTCCACCCCTTCAGGAATACCATTCATTTTCTTCTGATTTTTAAAACCAATACATGCTAATTTTAGGACACTGAAAATACAGAACATTAGAAGGAAAAAAATAATCTATTCTCTTACCTTTATCCATTATTTTCAATCTCAAACTTTGCTTGTTAACTGTAATGCTCACCTTTGTAACTGCTTTGCCTTCATTACATATAATAAGCACTCAATGAATGTTTATTGATTTCAGGCACCATAGCAACTCTATAAACTATTTAAACAGCAGGTAATTTGCTAAGAAAGTCACACGTTTGTGTTTATGCCTAAAGAACTACTGGATTCCAGTGGACACACATGGGGACCTGATAGTATTTTTCAGTGCCTCAGGTCTATGCCGTGTTAAGTTTCATGGCCCTTACAGCTCCTTCCACCATACTGTACCCATAGGTACTCAGCAGATACCCTTTGACTGATAGGCCTTCAAAGATGGAAAGTAAATTCATAGTTGGTGAATAAATGCACTGTGCTAGCTCCTGGGGAGAAAGTGTGAACTAGATACAGTCTCTGCTGTCTTAGAATTTAAATTTACCCTTTAGTGATAGAAAACCCAAGCAACCCATTTCTGAAATGTCCAGATTAGAAGACATTTTCCCCCAGTGATATATTTATCAGCAAACTCAGAGTTGTTTGTCACGGGTAGGTTTAAAAAAGAATGGCTGTGGAAGTCCAAGTAAAGTTGATAAAATAAAGAGAGGAAAATGTTTCTGCAGGCTGATATTAAATGATCGCTTAGGCTGCTGTCATGCTGTCTCACAGGGGAAAGGTTTTATTTATGTCTCCTTTCGTCTTGTCTTCTTTTCATCTCCGGGTTTGATGGGTAAGCTTTAGCCTGGGCCTTTGATTTACCGTGTCCTGGAGAAAGGGACCAGGGATGACAAAGCCAGCCAGGCCATACCTAAGAGCCTGATGTATTGTCCCAGATCCAGAGCCATCTGAGAGGCACATGGAGGATTTCAGCATCCTGCTGAGGGGGAGCCTGCTGGGAGGCAGCATCCTGAAAACCTTTATGAGAGAGTTTCCCAGTCCTACTTTGAAAGGCACAGTTTGCTCAGGTATTGGGTTATAGCAACAATCTGTAGTCCTTTGAAACATCTTTTACTATCAGAGTTTAATCAACTGAGAAAGTAAGAAATTATGGGGACTTCCTGGGTGGCTCAGTGGTTAAGAATCTGCCTGCCAATTCAGGGCACACGGTTCGAGCCCTGGTCTGGGAATGATCCTACATTCTACTGAGCAACTAAGCCTGTGCGCCACAGCTACTGAAGCCCGCATGCCTAGAGCCCGTGCTCCGCAGCAAGAGAAGCCACTGCAATGAGAAGCCCGCACACTGCAACGAAGAGTAGCCCCTGCTCGCCACAATTAGAGAAAGCCCGCGCACAGCAACGGAGACCCAGTGCAGACAAAAATAAACAAATAAAAATAAATAAATAAATTTATATAAAATAGACAACTAATAAGAACCTGCTGTATAAAAAACAAATAAAATAAAATTCAAAAAAAATCTTGTGGAAGTCTGTGACCAACATTTCTTAACCTCTAAAATATAATTTGGTAAAAACTTTGTTGTAGCATACTGGGTATTGAGGGACAGTGAGCTCAGTTATCTATTGGGAGTGATAACAAATTACCCCAAAATTCAGCAGCTTAAAACAACAAACATTCATTACCTCACAGTTTCTGGGGGTCAAAAATCTGGGAGTGGCTTAGCTGGGGGCTTCTGACTCTAAGTCTCTCATGAGGTTTCGGTCAAGCCAAAGCCTTGACTGGAGCTGGAGGATCTGGTTCCAACAAGATTCACTCATGTCACTCCTGGCTCGAGTTTTCAGTTCTCCAGGCCCCTCCACAGGGCTGCTGAGTGTCCTCAAGACAAAGCAGGTGACTTCTCCCCAAGTGAGTTAAGAGAAAGAGAGAGAGAGGTGGAGGGTGCTCAAAACAGAAGCCACAGTGCCTTTTATAATCTAATATTGGAAGCAACAGACCATCACTTCTACCATGTTCTATGCGTCACACAGGCCTACCCCACTACAGCATGGTAGGAGGCTACTCAAGATGGGGATCATTAGGGGTCATCTTGGAGTCTTGGCAACCATGTGGGCTATTGGTCAGGTGGTCATTTCATTTAAAAGTCCATCATGTTGGGTCCGGTGAATTGATATTTACTGCTTCTGTTGTTCATCTTCTTGAGACATAGAAAGTGAAAATCCAGAGCTGTGGGGCTGTGAATGTGTGTGTTCATGTGTGTGTCCTTAAATCCCAACAATGAGGCCAATTATATAGTTTCTTATCATACAGTAGGGCCAAAGAGCTGATACTTGAGAGGCACAGATTGATCACCAAGCAGACTTTTGGATTTGGATGAACAGTCTCAACCTGAACAAGACCAGGGACCCAGTACAAGGGAAAAGCCCCTTTTCTTGTGTCCACTGAAGGGGGCACTGACCAGGCTCAAGGTGTGGGAAATCTGGAGGGAACCTATTTTCAGTGGAACATCCTGGGAACACCTTCTCAAAGCTATGGTGCCTTTTAGCCCTCATTTTCCAAAAAGGGAAAGAGAGATCCAGTACCAGGCTGCTGGTAGAGCCCTTCCTTTATTCTCCCCTATATGAGTTCCTGGTCTGGTCTTGAGCAAGTCACATGCTTGCTCTAGAACTTAAATTCTTCAACAGTAACAAAGTGGTTGTACTAGAAAGAAAGGTAATCAGCACAGGCCTTCCTTCCGGCTCAGTCATGTTGCAACTGCTGTTTCACCAGGTACTGATCCACTGAAGAGTTACCTGGGCATTCTGATGTGAAATCTACTGGTTTCTAAATGGCATTTTGTTTCCACTCAGAGACCTGTAACTAGCCAATCTTATGGCATGCAAGTGGAGGTACCTGACAGTACCCCAATTTCTCCAATAACAAATAGAGGGAATTACAGAGGTCTCCCAGGCATTCTGAGCAGTGTGCAAATGATTTGCTTGTTTCCATTCAACGCTGCTTTTCTAAAGGTTCGTATTTGTTATAATGGTAATAGGTTAACATTGTAAAATACAAACAAACTCAAAGAAGAAAGCTTAGAAAGAAGAAACTCTAGGATGAAAAGGATGGAAAGAAGTTGGGATGGTCTTCAAATATATCTGATGACTTATTTTCTCATAACTGTTAACATCACTTAACTATGGTTGCTGGGTGCATGGAGGTTTGCTGTTTTCAGTTTTGTATGTTTCCTGCTTGTCTGAGTATTTCATACATTTTTAAAAGCAATGCTGAGAAGAAAACCATCTCCTTTTAAAACCTGGTGATAATCCTTAATCATTGTCACCATTTTTGTGATTTACTTGTAGCTCTTTTTTGTTTTTTAACCAAATAAGGGTCATTCTCTATGTATAATTTTGCATGCTGCTTTTTTTCATTCTGTAGAATAGGTGCGTAGAAGGTGGAATTACTGCATCAAAGGGCATGCACATTTCCAAATTTGTTACATAAGTACTGCTAACACTGCAAAAGCCTGTACCAAAAATGTCTGAGAGTGACTGTTTTCCCACATCCTTACTGATATGGGTGAAAAACAAGAACTCATTGTTCTAATTGGCATTTCTCTGATTACTAGTAAGGTTTGAGCATCATCCTATATAATTTTCTTAGATATTTTAATTTATTCTGTGAATTATCTGTCCATATCACTGGCTCTTTATTTTAAATTGGGTTATTTGCTTTTCTAAAAAATTATACCCTGCGCTCATATTCTCCCATTGAGAATATTCTACCACATTTGCTTCATCATTCTCTTATTCATTTGAGAATTATATTATTTTTTCTCTTAATCATTTGAGAGTAAGTGTAGACATAATGCTCCTTCACTCATAAATACTTTAGTACAGTGTGTATTTCCTAAAATGGGACATTCTCTTATACAACTACAGTACAATTATCAAAATCAGAAAAATCAACATTTATACAGAGCTCCACTGTGGATTATTCCACAGACCTGATTCAGTTTTTGCCAATTGTCTGTTTTCTTTAGACATTATACTGTGAGCCTTTTCTGATATCATCTAAATTCAAAAATATCATTTTTAATTGCTTAAAAATATTGCATCATATAGACATGCCATAATTTATTAACCATTTTTGCCAGCTATTATTAATATTTTTACTCTTACAAATAATGTCACTGTGCACATCAGTGTCCCATGCTTTTCGTGTTGCATCCTGCTGACACACACCAGAGCTGGCAGCTCTGAGAAGGAACATGTTTATGGTGTGTGACAGGGGAGACCTGGCTCAACTCTACTGATCCCTTTAAATAATATCCAGACAGACCTCCTCCTCTTCCTTTCCCCACACTTTCTCCTTCCAGCTCCTCCTGCTTCTTACTGCAGGATCATTTCAGATTCTGCTAGAAAACTCACTTTTTGCATTCCATTTTCTTTCAGCTGGGTGGGGTGTGGGTGTCCAGCACCTTTGAGTTTTATGGTCTATCTTGCCCATTGTGCTTTGTGTCTTCCAGACACTCCTCCAAGTTGTCATCCATTGTTGGTGCCCTCGTGGCCTTCCAGCATACAGTGGATGCATACATATGCACTTAGATATTCTGAGCCTGGCTACTGATGCTTTCTTTAGAATAGACTCTTGACAGCCAAATTACAGTGTCAAAGCATTTGAGTCCCATAGCCCTCTGGGAAAGTGACACTGCTTATCCTCCACCCAGCAAGCTGGGAGGGGGCTGGTCTACCTGCATCCTGGGTAACATCCACCTCTTCCACAGGGGTCTTACCCACCCGGTGACCTCACTGAGGATAGAGTATGTGTGCAAACTATCATCTCATTGTTTTTTGTTTTTTGTTTTTTTTGGCCGCATTGGGTCTTCGTTGCTGCACAGGCTTTCTCTAGTTGCGACGAGCAGGGGCTACTCTTCATTATGGTGCGCGGGCTTCTCATTGTGGTAGCTTCTCTTGTTGCGGAGCATGGAGCTCTAGGCACTCGGGCTTCAGTAGTTGAGGCACACGGGCTCCGTAGTTGTGGCTCGTGGGCTCTAGAGTGCAGGCTCAGTAGTTGTGGCACATGGGCTTAGTTGCTCCGTGGCATGTGGGATCTTCCCGAACCAGGGCTCAAACCCATGTCCCCTGCATTAGCAGGTGGATTCTTAACCACTGCGCCACCAAGGGAGTCCCCATCTCGTTGTTTTAATTTGCATTTCTTTACCAATTAAATGCAAACATTTTTTTATTTGTGGTATATAATATATAACATAAAATTTATCATATTAACCATTTTTTAAAATGTATGGTTTACTGGCAATAAGTACATTGTACCATCCAGGACTTTTTTTGCAGTACACGAGCCTCTCACTGTTGTGGCCTCTCCCGTTGCGGAGCACAGGCTCCAGACGCGTAGGCTCAGCGGCCATGACTCACGGGCCTAGCCGCTCCGCGGCATGAGGGATCTTCCCGGGCTGGGGCACGAACCTATGCCCCCTGCATCGGCAGGCAGACTCTCAACCACTGTGCCACTAGGGAAGTCCATCCAGGACTTTTTATACCACCCAAATCCAGAATTTTTTTTATGTACCGTCCAAATCCAGAGCTTTTTCTTCTTCCCAATCTGAAACTCTGTACCTTTTAAACACTAACTCTCTATTTCCCTCACTCCCACCCCTGGCAACCACCATTCTACTTTCTGCCTCTATGGATGAAATGCAGTAATTTTTTCATATGGATTGGCCATTCACATTTTTTACCTATGAATTCTTTGTAAATGTCCTTAGCCTATTTTCCCTATTGGAACATTAGTATTTTTCTCACTAAGTAGGCAAGGTTCACTAGGGAAATTGAAAGCAAATGGATCAAATATTTTTAATTTTTTAAGTGTTGCTGAAGGATTAGTAGTTTTTCCCTGCCTGGTTTTGATTCCTCAGAGATTTGCCTTCTTTTGCCTTCTCCTGGCTGCTAAGTCAGGTTCTCACAACTGTTTCCTCTTCTTAGAAATGGGCTCATCATTTTTTTTTACAGCTTTATTGAGGAATAAGTGACAATAATATAATTGTATATATTTAAAGTTTACAGTGTGATGGTTTGATATACTAATACACTGAAATGATTACCAAGATCAAAATAATTAACACATTCACTACATCACAGCATTAATTCAAATGTTATACACTGTATTATTTTGCTAAAACTGAATTGTAGCTCAGTTTACAACATGAGTAAACTCCGCAATGGGAATCAATCACAAAAAAAAAAAAAAAGAGAGAGCGAGACAGAGAGAAAGAAAAAGAAACAAAGAAAAAGAATTGGGTTTGGCAGTTGGCAGTTCTCACGTGGGGAGCTGGGCTGCCCAGTGGGCTTTGGTGTCCCCATCGGACCATCGGCTGCTTGTTGCCCGGGTCTAGAGGAAGCAGGGTCATTTCGGCCTCTATTAAGGATCACCCTATGAGCAATAAACCTTGCTTCTTGCTTCTCATTTTACTGAGAAAATTCAAACAGCAGAAAAAGAACTCTCTCATCTCCTACCATCTGCCTCTGTCCCCAGAGGCCCATGTCTGTTACAGTGACTAAGTTTGTGCTCCTGTTTAAGGCCATTCTCTCCACTTGTACGCAATTCCCACTCCTCTCTCCTGGTCACGGACATCACACCTCCAATTATCTCCTCTCTCCTGCATTATTGATTTTCCCCTCTTGACTGGGTCATTCTTTCCAGCATAAAACCTCTCATCTTGAGAAAAAGAAATCCTCCCTTCACCCCGTATTGCTCTTCGGCTACTGCCCCATTTCTCTGTTCCTTTTTATAGCAAAGGGCTGTGAAAGAGGAGTCTAGCTTGTCTGACACACTCTTCATTCTTCCTAATTTCTCTCCAAGCCACTCAGTCGAGCTTTTGCCTCCCCTCCCCTACCTCCACACACTGCACCCCTGCTATTATTGTGTACTTGTGGTGCCTTTTGTCTCCCAACTCCCGTGGTCAGTTCTCAGTCCTCATCGTGTTTAACCAAACAGCACAGTTGATGCAGCTGGTCACCCCCTTCCTGGACACCTGTTCTTCACTTGGCTTCTGGGACACCCCTTCCTCTTGCTTCTCCCTCCTCCTCATTGGCTGCTCTTTCTCAGCTTCTTTTGTTGGGTTCTGGCTCTTCTAACTGATTTCCAACCCCTGGAGCATCTCAGGCTCAGACCTCAGGCCTCTTTCCTTCACCCTCTGCGTCAGTCCCTCGGTGATCTCTTTTAATTTCTTTGATGTCAGCTCTCCCTGAGCACCAGACATGTACATTCAGCTACCTACTCAGTTGCTCTAGATGGCCATCTGATAAGCACCTCAAACTTAAGTTCAAATAGAACACTTGATCCCCCTCAAACAAACAAACAACTCAGCCTCTCTCCTAATTTTCTTCTCTTCACCCAGTTCTTCAGGCCCCAAACCTACCCTCTGTGTCCAGTGCAAATAAATCCCACAGGCTCTATCTCCAAGTTGTGTTCCAGGTATGGCAGTGTCTCACCACCTTCATCACTCCACTCAAGCCCAAGCTGCCATTTTGCACTAACTCTGTAGTAGCCTCCTAACTGGTCTCCAGTCACATTCTTGCCCTCTTTGATCCACTCTCCAGCAGCAGCCAGAGCAATCTCTTTGTAAACTTTCAGTTCTGCCACTTCACTCTCCTGCTTAAACCCCTCCAGTGTACTTAGGACACAATCCAAATCTCTTCCATTGGTCTCTGGGCTCCACGTGATCTGGCCCCTCCCTGCCTGGCTATGCCCCCTCCTCCTCACCCACTTCTCACCAGCCACACACAAGCTCATTCCCACCTCTGGGGTTTTGCACTTGCAGGTCCTTTAGCCTGGAATGTTCTTCCACTGGAACATTGTTTGTTCCCTCTCTTCCTTCAGATCTCTACTCAAATGTGACTCCCCAGAAGCCTTGTTGGCCTACCCCATCCAACCTGTCTTCCCCATCCGCATCATTCTCTATCCCCTTCCTCTACTTTATCTTCATCATGGGATTTATCACTGTCTCTAGTTAAAGTCTCTATTTGCTTGTTTATTGTCTGTTTTACCAGTGGGAACATAAGCTCCATGAGAGCAAGCTGTTTGTTTCCCTTATTCACTGCTTTATCCTCAACATTTAGAATAATGCCTGACACATAACAGCTGCTCAAGAAATTTGTGTTAAACAGTGAATGAATTAATTAAAATTCCTCTTCCACCATAATTGAAGAACTATCGTTTAAACACTGCAGTAGAGATCTGGGATGAAATATTAACCTGTGTATCTACTTTTTGCCTTGATCTAAAGTGTTATTTCCCAAATGAAGCAGTAGCAATGTAGAATCTATAAGATTCAGCTCAAGTTACCATCTTGCACAAGGATCTAAAGCCTACAGCTATCTACTGTCTACTTTTACCCTTTAGTCAAGAGGACTAGAAGTGCTACTCTTTATGGTAGCTATCAAACGTAGTTTAAAGTGGACTAGAATTTTGACTATGAATTTTACCCATGATCATGGTTTGAGTGAAGTGAACCTCTCCTTCTTGGAAAAAGGAGCGGGCTTAGGGAATTGAGTGAGCTGAAAGCAAATGGTAACAGGGAGAGAAATATTACCAGTCATTGGATAAATCATATTAAAAGAAATCTGGATTCAATGTTTTAAAATAGATCAGAAACATAAGAAATAGAACTAGTTAAAATTATATACATTTGTATATAAATTGACCATATCCAGGCTAAAAAAATTTCTCTTTCCCAAACTGGCATTTTTAAGGGAAATATGTTCCCATGGAAGAATTTAATGATGAAATCTTCAGTTTTCTGCAATGTGGATTGAAGTCTGTGTCTTCCTAACTGCCACAGTCATCAGAGGCGTTAGCTTCCTTTTCAGAACCACCAGATTGCTTAGTGTGTTGAAAATGGGGAGCTAGTGCCCCTTGTGGGGTCCTTAAGGATGCTGTCAGCACAGCCGCACTTGGAGAAGCATACGAAGTGAGAGGGTTTATTATACTCACAGGTCCTAGAGGAGGGAGGCATGCAGGCTAGGCAGGGGGCCTCGTGGGAGGAGCACTGGAGGAGCAGACTCAGCAAGAGGGTCTGGAGCTGAGAGAGAGTGAGCACCCAGGTTCAGGCACGATCCCCACACAAGCAAAAGGTCTGAAGGGATTTTTACTGGTGTGTTTGAATGTCACTCAGTCACAGTCAGGGAAGGGCAAGAAGGGACCAGCCTCATCACACTGCGCATCTGGTCGCCTGGCGGGTGCTCACAGCCTCTGCTCAGGGGTGTTGAGATATCAAGAAAATAGGAGGTTTTAAAAATTGGCAATACACTCAGCTAAACCATATCCCTTTCAAAGTCCTTTATTGACTGTCTCCTGTTATACGGCAAAGAGAGGGTGTCCTCCTATAAAACAAATTAGCAGTTTGAACCTGAAAGGATAAATATTCACGGTAGCATAGGTTTCTTGGCTCCTTTTAATATGAGTGTATGGAACAGTACTGATTAACAAATGTCATCTGCCAGCTGCCCCCTCTTGCAAAAAGAATTTAAGTGTACACACAGTCATGGCAACTTGCCCTGATGTCGAGGGAACAACCGCAGAAACGGACCATTCTCTGCAGCCCCTGTCTTTCCTGTGCCTGGGACCCCACCTGAGGATGTTCAGGAAGAACAGAATAAGGCAGAGACCCTTCAGCACAGTCAGCAGCTAAGGTCAGCTATCGTCAGACACCCACCGCGCAGCTGCAACCCACCCCACCCCCGCGCGACATTTCTAAGAGCTCGTTGTTGCATTCCTCATTACAACCTCGCAGTGCACCGGGCAAATGAAAAATATACGAGCCTGGCTAGGGAGCATTTTCCCTTCCTCTCTTTCTCCTTAAGGAAAGGAATGTTGTTGCTATGGAAGTTATTTGAGTTAAGGTAGTGAGTTGAGATGGTGAGATGCCGTTTAAAAGAAGTCACGGGACATGCCCTGCTGTAATTACACGTCCCGGAGCCCTGTTGATTTCATGACTTTACCTGCTGCAGGAGACCCCACACAAACATTATTGACCAGTATTTTCCTTACGGTGTAAGTTCATTCTGCGAACTGGTTATTATGCATCTGAGTGTGTTGGAAGCATGTTTTGCATTTTCTGGACCAGTAGGGGTTGTGATGTGAGTGCCCTCACAGGCTCCCCTGGGCTGGAGAAAGGAAGCGGCTGCCCGTGGAGCACAGGGCACATGGCCGCACTATGTGAGTGGCCCTAGGCCCCTTTTCTTTGTCTTTGTTGGTTGTGAACTTGGATGCAGGTTGTTTTTCTGTGCTGTTCAGGTTTTGCTTGTGGTTCTCTGTTGGTCTGTGATCAAGTCATTTATTCTTTTTAGATGGTAACAAAATATAATTAAACTTTATTGTCGAAGCTACTACAGGAAAAATTATCTAGTCTTGCCATCTCTCACCACCATCCTCCTTTTTTTCCCATATTGAAATAACTATTTATGTGATATGTGTTTTGATAGTGTGAGGTTTCTTAGGAACATAATTATGGTTTTATAGTAAATCTGTGGGTTTTTTTGTTTCTGTTATTGGCCACACCTCGCAGCTTACAGGATCTCAGTTCCCCAGCCAGGGGTTGAACCTGGGACCTCAGCAGTGAAAGCCCAGGATCCTAACCAGGGAATTCCCAACTGACTGTAATTTATTTGGACATAGTTTTTTTTTTTTTTTTTAGATTTCTGCACAAGATTCTACACTGTCACTAAGGCAGAGTTTGTACAGGGTAGCAAGGGTTTCTTCAAGTAGCCTTACTTCAGCAATCTACACAGATGGCTTTCCCCAGAGTTGTTGTCACCATTGCCTTGCCTCTTCCAAGATCTTGAATTCTGAAGGGCCCTTCTCTGCCCAGCCAGAGCGGTCAGGCTAGCACAGAGGTTTCAGGACATGACTCTGGTACTAGACTTCCCTGGGTTTAAATCTGAGCTTCACCACTTACTAGCTTGGGACCTTAATCAAGTCACTCACCCTCTCTGTGCCTCAGTTTCCTCATCTGTTCAATGGGATGCCTCATTAGGAAGCTGTAAGAGTTAAGTGAGTTTTGTTAGAGCCTGTGGCATAGTGCCTGGCACACGGCAGTTTTCACATAAGTGCTGTAGTCTGTGGCTAGTCTGGCATTCCACCTCCCCGATGACCCACTCTTCTCTGTCATCATGACCTTCCATCCCCCAGTCCCCTCCTTCTCCCACAGGCATCTCCCTCTCTGCATTTGCCTCTAATGCCTTCCTCAGCCACCTCCCGATTTCCTTGCTGCATAACTGCATCAGTTCAGGTCTTGGTGGGTAACAGAGAACACAGTCCAACCAGGTAATTTGAGGGAAGCTTAATAAAGAGATTATGTACAAAGTTGTGAGCAGGAGTGAGAAAACCACAAGGGGAAGCATGGCCAGGGCCTGAGAGAGTGTGCTTCCAGGAGCTGTGGTGAGTGGGCTGCCTGATGGGAGTCGTGAGCTTGGAGGAGGGATGCAGTTATCCCATGGCAACCACCCAGGAAGGGAGCCAGGGGAGTAGTCCCACCTTACCTTTCTCCCTCCTTGCATCTCCTGCAAGGCCTCTCTTTGGTTCTCAACCCTAAGAGAGAGGGCAGGGGTGCCCATCTGTGCAGTCCATGAGGTCAGCCTCCCAGGGCAGAGCAAGGTGGAGCCAGGTAAAGAGTGGATCTAGGTAAGAGGGTGGGTGGAAAATGTCTGCATAGTGCCCTGTGGTACCCCTGCTTTGCAGCCCTCACTCGGCCTTGAGTCATGGCCAGTTGTAGTCTGGCCCACACCCATCTCTCCACCCATAAGCCCTCCTGTCTCTGCCCTGGAATCTACCACTCTGGTCCCCTCCCCTGCCGCTCAGACAGTCTGCAGGCTGCCCATCAAACATGCCATGACCTGTGTACCACTTTAAGGTTTTTCATGCCCATTCCCTTTCCCAAGAGTGCCCTTCTCTCCTTCTAGGCCTGGAGAAGTGCTACATTTTCACAGGGTCCAGCCTGGATACACTTGTTCTCTGCAGTCTTCCCCTGCCTTCAGTTAGATTCCCTCACAGCTTCATTACAGTGCCTTTCATGTTGTGGTCTGGAGGGTTATTTGTGGGGCTGCTTCCTCTGTAGACTTGATCATCCACTCTTTGAAGAGAGACCTCACCATACTCAACTCTGCATTTATTTGTGGTTGAAATAAAAATAAGTGCCCCCCAAAAATAGTTATATTGAAATGACTAATGGAAAGATGCAGTAAATATTGATATCACTTACCTGGCTACAGATGGTGTTAGTTATGAATAATGGATTCAGCATATTTAACACTTGGTTGACACTTGGTATCACATGTCGTATGTAACTAAGTCACCCCCAACTGCCTCTCCCTAAAATATCCAGTATTTAGTTGCTGTCTGGGGCACCCTATATGTCACTTACTAGAATTTATCTGTGGAGTTATCTATTTCTTGTCTTACCTCCTCTTCTAGATCTTTAGCTCCATAAGGCCAGGGACCATAGCTGTGTTTTTCATCACAGAATCTCCAGACTGTAGAACAGTGTATGGTACATAATTGATCCTTCATAAATATTTGTTGAATGAATAAACATATTGGTCTGTGTCATGTCATAACCTCAGGAAGCCAGCAGAGTAGGGATTCTAGGTGCCATGGAAGGGCCCATGAAGTTCCTTTTCATGCCTTCCAAGTTATTCCTTACTGCTTTAAGCAGTCATTTCTTTATGACCCCACTCTCCCATCAGTAGAATAACCACCCTTTCTACTTGAATGGGAGTAGATCTTGTACCAAGGGCAAATTCTTCTTTCCTTCCATCTCCATAGGGGATATACTATTGGGGGAATTTTTTTCCCTGAAATTATTCTATTTCTCATTTCTCTTTCCTTATTGTGTTTATTTGTAGTTTCTTCATCTGATGGTGCCAAGCAAAATATATTTGATTGCTATTTGGATCATTTCAAACCTATTCAATAATATTGAAGATGTGTAATAAGCATTATCAGGTCTTATAATTGAAAATTGGCATCATTTTACATTATTCACTATTGTAATAGTCTAACCAGATTTTATTATGAATGAATGACTTCAGGGAGTTCTTTTTAAAGGTCACAAGTGATGTTTGATAACCTGAAAAAGATTACTTTTTGCAAACAGCAGCAACAACACAGCCTGAAAGCCTTAATTTGTTTCAGCCCTACCATTGCTCAATAATCTTGTCATCTGCTGTTTTTCTGAGGTTTAATATTATGAAAAAAATGTTCTGGAAAAGAAATTAAACTTGGAGTTTGAGATAACAGGGCTCATATGAAGCTTATATACTGGAAATATTAAAAAAAAAGACCCTGATCAAAAGCAAAACAAAACAAAAAGCAATTAGTTTGGAGGGACTATCTAAGTAGGATTGTCTAAAGTGAAAACCTGAAAAAATTGGACAGATGGACTTCATAAATTTGGAAACTATTAACTCTGGAGCCACATTGTAACAGGTTTTTACTGACACATCTGTTACAAACTAATTGCCTCTTTTCTGCCTGATAACCGAAGTTTGGGTTTGGGGGTTTTGCAATAGAAGCAATTAAAAGCTCAACACTGTCATATTTTTCATTAATTTACCAGTGAGTCATTGGGTTTATACAGATAATTTGATTTATTTTGAAGATAATTGTAATTATAAGTTGTGTTTTACTAGACAGCTTGTCCTTTATAATTTGCCTTTAATAGCAATGTAATTTCTTCTGCCCTTCTTAGTTAACAGCCTTTTCTTTGGGAAAAAAATAAGCATAGGCAATGTCTATGAAGACAATATTTTTAAGGTAGATGAAAATAGAATGGTTTGGGGGCTCCCCATCTTCGGTGATAGATCAGATTTGGACCGGGCCTGATATAGGACTCCATCATTAGAGCCAGGAACAGGAAAAAGCAGAGATGGGCCCTTAATTCTCAGATAAGCTATGACACCTACTTGCAGGATTTCTAAAAACTGAACATTTGTGTACCCTGTATCCCATCAGTTAATGCACCCATATGTTCATGGAAAGGCATGCACTGAAATAGTCATAGCAGCACCAACTATAACATCCCTAAGTGGAAACCACCCACGTGCCCATCTTCAGTAGAATGGATAACTAAATGGTCATGTATTCATACAATGGTACACATACATCATTGAAGATGAACTAACTGCTACTCTCTACAACAACATGGATGGATCTCACAAACAGAAGGTTATGTGAAAGAAGGCAAATATCAAATGTATCTACTGGGTAATTCCATTTATATACACTATAAAAAAGACAAAGCAACCTAGGTGTTAGAAGTCAGAATGAGAGTAACACTTGGAAGGGTAGTAACTGGGAGGGGGCACAAGAAGGGCTCCTGGGTTCTGGTGCTGTTCTGTTTCTTGATCTGGGTGCTGGTTATACAGGGTATGTTCAGTTTGTGAAGATTAATAGAGCTATGATTTAGGCACTTTCATATATGTATAATTTATAAAAAGTTAAAAATATATCAATTTGAAAATATAACATTGCTATAATTTTCATGCCAACTCATTAGAAATGGTAGAAGTTTACAGTGACACTTTGACAAAAGGTCCAGGCACACAAGCCCTGCATTGTCTTTAAACAGGACCATATTAATTAACTACCAAGAGAAAGCAGAGACACTTCAACCTAGCCTTGATCATTTTGTGGAGAACCATGGGAGTTTATCCAAATCCCCATTTCCTTTAGGAGCCAGGTCTGGGGTCCCAGTTTGGTGAACTCTTTATGGCATCTCTGACTCTGTTCTCTATAAGCTCTGAGTATAACTGTCATCAAAAGAACATGGTTTAGCATTTTATAGTGCTCTTGGTGTTTTATTTCTTTTGAGTCTTTCTTGACTGCAAGTTTGTTAAGGACAACAGCCCCACCTTTCATTTCTCCATCCAGGGTCAGGCGTTTGGTGCACATTTAATAAATATTTGACAAATGACTGTTGTCCTTGAAGAAACAGGAAGATGAACAGAGACACTTCGCGGCATGTGGGACATTCCCAGACCAGGGCACGAACCCGTGTCTCCTGCATCGGCAGGCGGACTCTCAACCACTGCACCACCAGGGAAGCCCAGCATTTGCTTTTAAGTGGCAATAGTTGTGTCACTTCCTTTGAGTTGTCTCAATTTGATTTCTCTAGTCCCTTTGATCTCTCTCTTTAAACATTTTCTTGTTTACATGTTTACTGTAGAAGATTGGAAAATATAAAAAAGCACAAGAAGAAAAAGATAAACACCCATAATCCTTCCACTCAGAGAGAAACTCTTACAATTTTGTTATATTTTCTTTTTCTTTTCTTACAATGCATTACTTTCATGCTCCCTGTCCTCCTCTCCCCCTATTGTTTTCTTTTTTTCATTTCATAAGAGTAGTGGAAGTGAGCCTAGGAGAGACTTCTCCACATTTTTGAAGGATTCTTGGGTAGAATGGAAACTGCATGTGTTCCTGCCTTGGTTTCCTTTACTCTCCCTGTGTGAAGGGGGAGCTTAGATGGAGCTCTAGGCTGTAGAATAGTATTTCATGATATTTAACTGAAGCTTCTCTTATCCACTGCTTACATTTTTGAGATTAGCATGGCTGGTGGGTATATTATACTCCAAATCACTGAAAAGACTTAGAATTCTTCCAGCATAGAGCCATTCTGTTTACTAATAGTATTGTTCTCAGTCTCATCCTGAAAGCAGGATGAGATCTTTTAGATCTCTTAGACTTTAATATCTTTTAGACCTTAACATCCCATTAATCCTAGGTCTCTGCTCAAGAATCTTACAGAAGATCTGCTTCTCCAGGAGGAGGTTTCTGGGCAGCTGTCCAAGGCTGTGCTGTTCTTTACATTTCTGGAACAAGGTGGTCATTGCCTTCCTGCAGCAGTGCTATGTGGCTGATGGGTCTGTCCTCCTGTCACACCCGGAGCTCCCCATCTGTAGTGCCCTTGGGTGCACACACCTTACAGTGTTGTACTTTTGCTTTTTCCTCTTAAAATAGTCCTAAAATAGGCTCCTCTGCTTCTCCTCTTCCTTTCTTCAGTTTTTTGCTCCAGATTCCTCTGAGTTTTGTCCCTAGTTTCTCTTTAGACTCTTAAAGGATTTAAATGATACTCGTTTAAATGAGATTATTCATTGGTAAGAAGAAAAATCACCCCTGTAACCCTGAAAAACTGTTTCTCTTGATCTTTAAAATACCTTAATGGGAACATTGTTTGTTCAGCTCAGCTCTGGTTGGGGACCTTGTGACATCTGCATTATCTCTAGGCCTCTGCTTCACCATGTTATTATAAATGATTGTCCTGAACAGAGTCCATCTAATGCAGATCCTGTGGTGTGTGTGTGTGTGTGTGTGTGTGTGTGTGTGTGTGTGAGATATGAGAGAGAGACAGAGAGAGAGAGAAATACACACACACATACACACACAGAATAGTTATATAAAAGCTAGCTGTAGAAATAGTTATAGAAAAGAGAAAGAGGCTAAAGTTTGGATTTGCATCTTTATCATTTCCATTTTGTCTAAACCTTGGCCTATGTTCAGTTACCTGAGTGGTCCTATAATTCTCTTGCCTAGAACCCATTCATCTAAGAAGTGCCTGCTGTCCTTGGTATTGAGGAGACAAAACTTCACGTGTGTTTACATTTGATTCCCTTCATCTTTGTGACCCTTGGAATGCAGATATCTGCTTAAGTGTGTGTTCATAGATGTGGTATTTATGCCCTTATTGTCAGGAACGCAGTGCCAGTTTTGGGGAAAGCAGATCGGGAGCTACCCTCTAAGCCCAAGCCTTCTGAAGGCCGGAACAGAGCTGCCTGCCAGGAGGAAGGTTTATGGTGGAGGCTTCCCGTACCCAGGGTGAGAGTTTCTCCTATCCTGTGAGTGCTTTTCTTCAAATATAACTTTCCAAAGTTAAAAAAAATTATTTTGATAGCGAAACTAATAGAGTGTAACTTTAGAAAAAGGATCATTTCTATAATAATACAGGAAAAATAAATACAAGCTCATCCAACTAGGTTACATTCTAATTTGACTAATTATTTTAGTAAAATAGCTTTTTTTTTAATGAAAAATAATCTACCGTCATTATGGAAAAAAAAAATCTACAGAGTGTAGATGGATGAGAAGAGCAACAGTAATGAAAATGAGAATCAGTGTTTTCAGGGGCTTGGCCTGCTCCGCTTCCTTCCATCCTCCTCCAGGTGAGACACTATTGCACAAAGGCCTATGGTAAAAAGACCTGACTTATGCTTTTGACCCCACCATCTGGAACTTATTGGAAAACTGAGCCCCTTTTTCATGGAACACCTGCTACCATCTCTCAGGACACAGGAGGCGTTCTGCAGACTCAGTTTGGAAAATGAGAGAGATTCAGCAGTCACACGGCTGGCCAGGGCCTGAGCTGGGGCCAGACACAGTTGCCTCCCTCTACCCTCCACCCGCTTTCCAGATCCTTCCCGCTACTTGTTGATGGTGTTCTGAGATTGTTCTTTAGCATTAAAATCTAGAGCAGTATATTAATTAATTCTGTCTCATTCGCTAAAACTACTTTCCCCAAGCTCGTGTTGGGCCCAGTGTCTCACTGTAGCTGGGACAGGGTCCCTGTCTCGAGGAAGCCACAATCAGATCTAAGAAAATAGCTGTGCACCGGCCTTCAGCAGGATGTGGAAGAGACACTGGGTGCTATACAGTGGACCCTGCGGGGCGTGGGGCAGGCCGGTCAGCTCTGCCTGGGGACCTGCGGGGGCTTCATAGATGAGGGGCCACAGGGACCCCAAGAAGCACTGGAGCCTCCAGGTGGAGAAAGCTGGCAAGGGGAGAGTCGGGACCGTGTTTGGCAGCCTGCGGGCGGCAGGGCTTTTAGCGGGGTGGCTGGTTGAGGAGCACAGATGGTGTTTAATGTCAGCTCTGAGTCACCCTTTGAAATTGTACAGGTTCAAGGGGAAGGATCTGGAAATCCTCCAGCACATTATTTGACCTTCCACTCTCTCAATAACCATTTGGTGTCTAGCTCATAAGTGGAAGTTCTCTGCAAAATTGTGTCATATAGGAAAAGTCACAGAATAATTTCAAGTAAAGAAGGTAGTTCTTATGCCTTAGCCTGTGAACCAGAGGGTTTATTCCCCTCCCCTTACAGTGCTTTTTACTAGTGTGTTGCCCACCCCCCAGCTTTGGCAGAGGCCTGGGTTCTGTGGATTCTCAATTCTTCCACCGTCTCTGGAAATGACTGAATAAAGGTTAAATAAAACTTTGAAAGCAGGGCCAGAAGATACTCAGCTTTCGAATGTGATGGTGTTTGAGATGGAAAATTTATTTTCTGTCTAATTTTTTTTCTTGTTGCCTTGGCAACTGGTTGGGTTTTTTTTTGAAGCTTTCGATTTTTCTCAACATGAGCTGCTTCCTTTGATTTAGTTAAGATGTGTGGACAGATTTATATCTTATTCAGAGTCTCTAGTGTAAGTGTTTATGAGGTATAGATTTTTCATTTTTCACAATCTTCACAAGGTTGAACAAGGATAAACAATTTCACATAACTCTAAGCTTGCCTGATAAACCAAACAAAGGCAAGTTACTGTGATCTTTTTTGTCTGATGTCAAGTACCATAAAAATGATTCAGATTCGTTTTTATAAACTGTCACTAAATATTTTGATATTAGGCTTTTTAATGTCTCTGACAAGGTCTCTGTGAAAATTGTTTCCATAAATTATAAATGCACGTCGTTCCTTCTGTCTCCCCGTTGCTTCCTCTGCGCTAGCCACAGGGCCTCCTGGCTGGTCCTCATCCTTGCTAAACCTGTTTCTATCTCAGGGACTCTGCATTTGCCATTTCCTCTGCTGAAACCCATCTGCCCCAGATATTCACATTGCTTCTTCCCTCATTGCATTTAGGGCTTCCCAGTTAAATGCCATCTCCTCAAAGAGGACTGTCTGGACCTTTCTGTCTAAAACAGGATCCTCATGCATCACTCCCTGGCCATTGTGGAGATGAGAGGATCCATCTCTGGAAAACCTGAATGAAAATCAGTCACCCTATATAAAGTCCACCAGCCACCAGTCTATAAGCCCTACCCATGGCAAGAGCTTCCAATTAGCGTTTTAATACCCCACCCTTACATTATGGACTCATAGCCAAAGATCACCAGGTATTTGTGGAAATCCTCCATTGTAAAATGTAGAAACCAAGACTAATATGAAATAAAGAACTCAAAAGAAACAGAGACAATGATGGAGCAGAATAAATCTACAAAAAACAAAACAAAATGTGGGGCAGAGGAAATCATCATAGAAATAATATAAAAAATTTAGGAGAGCAAAAAAGGGGAGACCCGGGTCAACAGCCGTGGAGGCCTGGAGCTGGAGGGTGGAGAGCTGCAGAGGCAAGTGCTCAGCAGGCTGGGGAACTGAAAGCTTGTTCTGCCAGGTGGACATGTGGACGTTACACTGAGAGGCTCTTGAGGGGTGTGGGTAGAGTTAGGGATAGTTACAAAGCAAAGCAAGCAAATGCAAAAGAGAAACAACTATTAAGCACAGAAACAATAATATCGTACAATAAAGCAGTGATCAACTTTATATAGTTATAATAACTTTAAAACTGAATGTTGATTTAATTTAAAAATGTGACATAATTGTATTTAGAGAACAGGGGAAGGTAAGTCTCTATGCACAGGGGCATGTGTAAGTGTATGTGATGAGGCCTAATGATATCAACATATAGTGTCTAAGACTGATAAGTTATCATACAGGATCATGGTCATTAGACATAAAAAGATTTTAAAAACCAGGAGGAACAGCAAGTTGGAATGTAGACTCTGAGAAATGGGGAGGAGGATGGAGGAGGCAAGGAAGTATTGTGGGGGTTTTTTTAGTTTATTTATTTATTTATTTTTAGCTGCATTGGGTCTTTGTTGCTGCGTGCGGGCTTTCTCTAGTTGCGGTGAGCGGGGCTACTCTTTGTTGCAGTGCACGGGCTTCTCATCGCAGTGGCTTCTCTTGTTGCGGAGCAAGGGCTCTAGGCACACGGGCTTCAGTAGTTGCAGCACATGGGCTCAGTAGTTTTGGCTTGCGGGCTCTAGAGCGCAGGCTCAGTAGTTGTGACACACAGGCTTAGCTGCTCTGTGGCATGTGGGATCTTCCCGAAGCAGGGATCAAACCTGTGTCCCCTGCATTGGCAGGCGGATTCTTAACCACTGCGCCACCAGGGATGTTCCAAAGTATTATGGCTCATTGTCAGACTTTTATCCTCATCTGACTTTTAAAAGCTCTGAGCACATATTACTTTTATAAACATAAAAATTAGTTAGGAATTATCAATAAAATATGAGTGTTGAGCAGTCCTACTTCTGTGCACGTCACTGATTCAGTCTGATGTACGTTTGATTAATATATGAATTCAGTCCAGTATCTGGCTGATGTCTTTGGTGGGTAGGCTCATTTGTTTAACCAAATCCATTTGCACTTGCACATGGACTAATTAATTCAGACTCACTTTGTTGGAAGTCAGGCTGAAAACGTTTATCATTTCCTTCTGCACCATGGAGATAGATTAGACTACAGCTCATGGTTATTGAGGCTGTGTGCTCATTAAAGATGGAGTAGAGGTATGTTGTAACAAACTGAGCTTTTTAATCACTTTAGATTTAATGACGTACCTTTGCCATGTACTTAATCTTCAGCAAATATTTACCCTTCCCAAACTGACAGTTTTGTGATTTATAACTTGTCATGTCAGATGAAGCATTTCCTCTTTCCCCTACCCCAGAAGGGTCTCTGTTCCAAATTATAGTCTTTAAAAAGTAGCTGACACATTCTCCTCTGTGGGGAACTTTCAACATTTCCATCCTATGACTTGGAAGTGACCCTTCTCACTCCTCTCAGCCTTAGTCCATACTTATTGATATATTTATTTTGGATACAGTTTAATGTTTTTATTCTGCTATCTGGGTCATTCTCATAGAGAGATGGATGGGTGGGTGAATAGATGGAGAGAGAGAGAGAGATAGGCAGACTGACAGATGGAACTGTGCTAAGGATGTGTGGAAATACAGTTCCAGATAACAGAGAATACACCGCAGGTTTTAATCTCAAGGTTTCCAGTCCATAAGAGCTGTATAATGGTTAGCTTTCCAAGCAGAAGCTAAACAACCATCATTCTACTGCATGCAATATAGTTTCTCAAAATTTTTGATGAAGCTAGAATCAGTAAGATGTTCCATTAGAAAGTCCTAAATAACTTCAAGATACTTTTAAATGTTCTTTTAATTTGTACCATGGAAGTAATATGAGGAGCTGGAGTTGGAGGTGGTCATTGAAGCCTGAGTATGGATGTCTTCCATCACTAGTTGGTGCCATAACCTTTTTTGGCTTTCTCCCCTGCCCCCTCCCCACCCTGAAACACTTAAGAACACTTTTTAGACCAAAATTAAAATGGTCAAATAAATTAATGATATATTTTTGAATTTTGAAGATGAGAAACTACCAGACTTAAAATTCTAGAGGTGATGTCAGGATTAATAAGTATAGTAAATTAGAAGTTGCTTTTTATAAGCAAAAAAGTTTGTATGTCAGGACTGGAAACCTCACACCCATGAGCCTGCCTGTGCACTGAATAATTATCATTTTCTCCAATGCCTTATTAGTCTTTGGGGCCACTTCCTGAGTTTGAATCCTGGCCCTGCCACTTACTAGCTATGTGTCTTTGACCAAGTTTCTTAATCTCTGTGCCTCAGTTTCATTATCTGTGAGTCTATTAATTAGCCCACTTAATGCCCATTCCTACCTCCTCCTAGCATCATTTCTTGTCTTACAGAGAGTGGCAGTTTTCATTTCTAAAACTTGTTGCAGCTAGTGTTCTGGATGTGAGTTAGATCTGCTAATCAAATGCATTCCCGTAAACCTCTGAATTCAGGCTTAGATTATGTGGGAAGAGAGATGGGGCTGGGACCTTCATTTCTAGCTGGTGTGGATAATGGCAGAGGCAGCATGGTTCTGAAATTGGCAACTGTAGTAATAGCTTCCTGACTTGACAGGCAGCTTCCTGACTGAGAAGCTTGGAGCAGCATCTGTAGCAGCAGCTTCCTGGTTCTTTAGGTTACAGCAGCCCCTTTGGCTGTTCAGTTCTGCTTATTGATTTGAGGAGTAATTCCTAAAAGTTTAGCTTAGAGTCTGTCTCTGCAGTTCTCCTAACAGTGATGTGAATTATGTTATACTTCTTAATACCTCTCTTTCTGCTTAAGGTAGCCAAAGTGATTTATGTTGGCTGCAACTAAAGATCAGGAGCAGTAAACTTTGCTCACGGAGTTGTTGTGAAGAAAGATAAGGCATTTAAAGTGCTTAAAATATGTGGCATGCCTTTTTTTTTTTTTTTTGGACATTCTTAGGGTTTTTTCTGGCCTCAATCAATGGTATACCTACAACCGTGAATAGCATAGATATTTATTAGTTTGTTGGTTCATCATTCACTCATTCATACATTTATTGAAACAAATATTTGCGAATGGCTATTCTAATCAAGACATATTCCAGCTATCTTAGGGCAGCTAATCCTAACTGAACATTAGATGAACATTAGAATCATCTGGGAATCTTTAAAAAAAAAAGACGTCTATGCCACATTCAAGACTTATTGAAGACAGGGAGCGTGTGTGTGTGTGTGTGTGTGTGTGTGTGTGTAGATTTTTTTTTTTTCGGTACGCGGGCCTCTCACTGCTGTGGCCTCCCTATTGCGGAACACAGGCTCCGGACGCGCAGGCTCAGCGGCCATGGCTCACGGGCCCAGCCGCAACGCGGCATGTGGGATCTTCCCGGACGGGGGCAGGAACCCGTGTCCCCTGCATCGGCAGGCGGACTCTCAACCACTGCGCCACCAGGGAAGCCCGTGTGCAGATATTTTTAACATTGAGATTCAATTCTTATAAAGTGCACAAGTCTTATGTGTTACAGCTTGGTGGATTTTTACATATGTGTATACCCAATTATCTATGACCGAGGTCAGGGTATAGGAAAACAGAAATACGCATGGGGCTTCCCTGGTGGCACAGTGGTTGAGAATCCGCCTGCGGATGCAGGAGACACAAGTTCGTGCCCCGGTCCGGGAAGATCCCACATGCCGCGGAGCGGCTAGGCCCGTGAGCCATGGCCGCTGAGCCTGCGCGTCCAGAGCCTGTTCTCCGCAACGGGAGGGGCCACAACAGTGAGAGGCCCGCGTACCGAAAAAAAAAAAAAAAAGAAATATGCATGAAAGATTTATTGTGTGCATGGGGTTTGGGGGGCTCCTTTTAAAAGAGCTGAAGTTTCAAATGCATTTGAGGTTTTGCCACTCAGAGGTCAAAAAAATTTAGTTATCTGGAATGACCAGTATAACTAGGTCATTTTCCTCTTTTTCCTTCTTCATAGTCCCCTACAAATTTGTACCCCTTTCTAGGTTTATGCAAGAAAACAGTTTCATTTATATGTGAAATGAAATGAATTTAAGAAGGATCTTAGGTAACAAAAAATCAATAAGGCAGTAAATGTTACCGCTAATAAGTTTGTGAGTCATAACCTCTGTTCTGTTTATCTTCTTATGATTGGCATAGTTCATTGGCTAAAAGAAAGTTTGCTTTCTTAAAATTACGCTATATTTCTTCTTTCATGTGATCTCTTCAAAGAGAGTGAATATCATGAGAGTAATAATTATTTTCCTTTTTTTCCCAAAGAGTGCTTGGCCTGTAGGCCAATGGCTGCACAGTTAATATTGCAATACTGAGGGCACTAGAGTAGCAGCATGAGCTGACTTAGGAAGATCAAGTTAGTAATTTTTGAAAAATGTATGGAAACAGTTGATTACAGAGAGAAAATGACATCTGCAAAACATTAAAAGCATCTACATTTTTAATAAAACCAACTAGAACAACTTTGAAGTTGAATGATTTTGCATAATTAATTCATTACAGAATGAAACTTTCGGGAAACAAAATGTAGAATAAGCTACACTTTTAAGGTGATCACCTGTGATTTGGGATCAAAGTCTAGCATTGGAATACCATTTCAAGGATAGCTGAACTATATTAGTGAATCACCAAAAGGAATAGAAAACATGAAAATTCTATGTAGCTCATTCCTCTGCCTTAAGATAAAACCTCCATAAATTGACTTAGGTGGTATGAATATTGTCCATTTTAAGCACTCTTAGAGAATGAGCTTTGGATATGAGGGAAGTCTGGCTATGACATTTATGATTTTGTTAAATGGCCAGTTAAATGTCTTAATTTCCTCATTATTTCCTGAGTGGCCCTGGGTTGGCAGTTATTTTCTCTTAGAACTTTGAAGATATTATTCCACTGCCTTCTTGCTTGCATTGCTGCTATTGAGACATCAACAGTCAACTTAATTATCATTCATTTATAGGTAATCTGTCTTTTCTTTATGGCTGGTTTTAGGATTTTTATTTTTGCCTTTGATAATCTACAGTTTTATCTGGTACCTAGCCACAGAATTCTTTTTATTTATCCTGCCTGCAAAACACTATGATTACTAAATTTGAGAATTCATGCTTTTATCAGTTCTAAGAAATTCTCACTCATTAACTTATTGTCATTGCCTTTCCTACATTCTCTCTATTATCTTTTTCTGAAATTCCCATTAGATGCACGTTAGAACATCTCACTTTGACTTACACATCTCAGTTTTGTTTTCTCCATCTCTGTTTCTGTGGTAAATTATGAGTAAATCTTCAAATCTGATTTCCATTTTCTAATTTTCTGTCCAGCAGTGTCTAATCTTCTGTTTTACCTATATACTGAGGTATAAATACCTATTATTATAATTTGACATTTTTCTAAGCTTTTTTTCTCTTTTTCTAATTTACCTATTTATTTTTTGTAGTCTCTTGTTCTTTAGTCAAACTGCTGAATCCCTATTTTATTTCGTTAACAAAAACACATTTATTTTATATTCTATTAACTCCAATAATCTGTTTCTGTGAGTCTCATTCTAGTGCTGGTGCTTTTTCTTTACTCCCTCTCAACAAAGGTGCCTTGTTTAAATAGGTATTTTGTGAGTATTGTTTTTATTGTAAACTCATATTCCATGGAACTTTGTGAGTAGGGTTTCTTTTGAGATTTGGAGTGAGAGTACAATCTTCTAAAAAGGGTTTGCATTTGCTTTCTCTAAACATATGAGAGCACATTAATCTGGAACCATATTAAAATAAATACCTGGCATAGAGGATTTTAGATCACAGAATAGTCTCAACTCAGGCCACAAATATATGTGAGGTCTGGCTCATGGTTATATTTCTGGAGAGATGGTTCTTTTTTTCTCTCCACTCAGAGCAAAGCCAAGACAGGCAAGTTTTTTTAGTGCAACCCTTTTCTTTATTTTTTTATTTTTTAAAAATATTTTTAGCCTCGCCACATGTCATGTGGGATCCTAGTTCCCTGACCAAGGATTGAACACATGCCCCCTGCAGTGGAAGCTTGGAGTCTTAACCACTGGACCACCAGGGAAGTTCCTACAACCCTTTCCAAGGCACATTTCTTTCTAGTCCATCTTTTCTCTGAGGGTGGAGCTACAGGGCTCTCGGCCTTGTGCAGTGAGTTTCCTTTCAAGCACCCCATCTAGCCATGACCTAGACTTTGTGTCCTGAATGCTGTGTGGCCATTAAAGCTGATATGCTAGGTTTAGGCACCAGCTCAGGATTCACTTACCTCTTGGAACACCCACTCTTGTTTTCCTTTTGGTCTCTGAGGACTTTCTTTATTTTATTCCAGCTTAGTCATGCACTGTAAGAGATTTTTAAAAAATATCTTAGCCAGCATTTTTAGATATTTGGTCACAGGGAGGATTTGTCATATCCTTATAAAGATGGAAATTTTAAATTCCATATTTGCACCCACTTCTAGCCCTTCTAGCTCATGTTTCCATGTTAGAAACATTTTCAACACAAATACATCCTAAACCCCTCACAGCCCATATTTTCTGTCATTCAGTCAGCCTTAGCTTTCACTTCTCTGCTGTTTATAGGCCTTTTCTGCATAGGTTGTATACTATGCTATTTAAAAATTTTGTTTATGGCTTTTTTCCCACTTCCACTGAGTTTTCTGTGTTCTCTGAAGTTATTTGTTACAGAAGAGAAGGTGCAAAGCTTTGCCTTTCTTCAGATTCAGCTGTTAGTGAGAGAAGGGAGAAGAGAGAAAGAAATTAAGAATTATCTACTATAATTGTTCTCATTGTATTTCCCAGTCTCATCTTGCCTTTTAAAATTTAACTCAGCACTACAATTCTGACTCAGCCAGCAGTCATTCTGTAAACCCAGATCTTTTCTTCCTAGTTTCTCAATATTTTTTTTATTTTTAATGTAACTTGTTTCTCCTTCATATGTATTTATTAACCTAAACTTTCCCTGAAGCTCTTCACTTGATCTCCATCTACTTCCAAAACAACCACCCCCACAGACTCCCTGGAGGTTGAGTCATTTCAGTCCCACCCACACTCTGGTGCTGGTGCTCCTTGGGGGGACAGATGAGGGCTCCACCAGCCTGGGCTTCTGTGTTTGACATGCCCACACGCTGAGGAATCTGCTGTTTCCACCCACAGTGGGATTGTGTTTGCTTTGCAGAGCATGCACCTGGGACCTCTCTGTAATCATAGTCCTACTGCTGTGAGATGGGCAATGTTCACTATGATTCATCCCACTAACTCTGACACCAGGATAGAGCAGTAAGTAAAAGTGATGTTCCTTTCAGTCAGGAATGAATGCTTGTTCATCTAGACTTTGCTTATAATGTTAATTTATCACTGCAGAGAAGACCTACAGGAGCATTTGCAATTCACTTTTTAAAATCCTGGATGCTGGGACTTCCCTGGTAGTCCAGTGGTTAAGACTTCGTGCTTCCAATGTAGGACACTCAGGTTCAATCCCTAGTCAGGGAACTAAGATCCCATGTGCTGCATGGCATGGCCAAAAAACAAAAAAATAGTCCTAGATGCTAAATGGCAAATAGTTTAATACCTACATGTAACAACTCTGCTTCTGGTACTACTCTTGTCACTGTGATAATTATAAAGTAGCTTATATTTGTTGAGCACTTACTAAATGCTAGGTTTTATACTAATAAATCATTTAATTCTTACACAGTCCTATGAGGCAGAGCTATTATTCCCATTTTACAGATGAAGACATGGAGATTCAGAGATGTAAAGTAACTTGCCCATGGTCACATAGGCAGTAAGTGGCCATGGTAGGACTAAACTCAAGTCTTCTAAATACAAAGTCCACGCTCACCAACATCTTATCTGTCAGGACAAAAATATTCAGATTTCTAATCTATGACTATGAGCTTTTTTACAATAGTCGGAACTTAAATCCACATTAGCCTGTCCTTTAAGGTAGCAAATTTGAACATATATGTACATTGAAACCATGCTGCTTGCTATTGCTTAGAACTGACTTTGGAATTCCTTTGTGAGAACTACTTTCAGAACCAGCATGCAAAACAAAAGAAGAGCAATTTCCTTTTGGAGATAAGCCTTGCTTTTTAACCCATGCCCAGTTACCCTGCAGGATCACCTACATTATTTATCAGATTTCACTCCTAATGCCTCTTTTTTCCAAAAGGGTAATTCTGTCTTCTGTGGATGGAGATTTGCCACCAATGAGGACATCCAAAAGAAGTTTCCTTCAATTTGTTAATATGGTTGATTGTATAACATTGTATACATTGTATAACAATGTATAACATTGATTGATTTACGTATACTGAAGAATCCTTGCATTTCTGGGATAAACCCCACTTGATCATGGTGTATGATCCTTTTAATGTGCTGTTGGATTAGCTAATTACGAAATTGAGTTATTTGTAGTGAGGTGGCTGGACCTAGAGTCTGTCATACAGAGTGAAGTAAGTCAGAAAGAGAAAAACACATATATGTATGCTAACACATATATATGGAATCTAAAAAAAAAAAAAGGTTCTGAAGAACCTAGGGGCAGGACAGGAATAAAGACGCAGACGTAGAGAATGGACTTGAGGACACGGGGAGGGGGAAGGGTAAGCTGGGATGAAGTGAGAGAGTGGCATTGACTTATATACACTACCAAATATAAAATAGATAGCTGGTGGGAAGCAGCCACATAGCACAGGGAGATCAACTTGGTGCTTTGTGACCACGTAGAGGTGTGGGATAGGGAGGGTTGGAAGGAGACGCAAGAAGGAGATATGTGGATATATGTATATGTATAGCTGATTCACTTTGTTATAAAGCAGAAACTAACACACCATTGTAAAGCAATTATACTCCAATAAAGATTTTAAAAAAAAAAAGTTTCCAGAGCAAGCGAAGACACTTTCTAAGAGGCTCCAAAATGTTCTCAGCAACATCAACATTTTTAAAATAAGAGCTTGCCCCCCACTCCCCAGGGTGATTACTTTGAAGGGGGAACACTCAGCTATATATTTACATTCTGGTGTATTTGTTTCCAGTTCAGTCTGTCACTTCATAGATGTACTTAACTTTGATTTGATGTGGAGTGAAATCTGTTTACAAATGTGTCTAACAAAAATACTGCTATGTGTAGAGAAATATCAGACTTTCCTTG
This sequence comes from Neophocaena asiaeorientalis asiaeorientalis, assembly GCF_003031525.2. Lineage (NCBI taxonomy): Eukaryota > Metazoa > Chordata > Mammalia > Artiodactyla > Phocoenidae > Neophocaena > Neophocaena asiaeorientalis. The sequence continues at coordinate 3,798,535 of NW_020175089.1, read as the reverse complement.
TCTGTCACTCTCAGAAAGTCTTACTGCTGGTGTCAACACTGGAACTGGCTCAGTTTTGACAGGAATTCTGTTCTGTTCCTCTTTAAATCTTAAAACTAGGAAATACTGGGGCTTCCCTGGTGGCGCAGTGTTTGAGTCCGCCTGCCAATGCAGGGTACACGGGTTCGTGCCTCGGTCCGGGAAGATCCCACATGCTGCGGAGCCGCTAGGCCCGTGAGCCATGGCTGCTGAGCCTGCGCGTCCGGAGCCTGTGCTCCGGAATGGGAGAGGCCACAACAGTGAGAGGCCCGCGTACCACACACACACAAAAAAACCTAGGAAATACTGACTTGTGGATTTGGACAGATTGTGAGTAGGCCCTCATTCTTCTTCAAGGAAAATGGATTGGGTTTCTGCTTCTCCAGCAAAGGGGAATGATCTTCTTGCTAAATATGTCTCCAGCAACACTTCAAGCATCATTTTTAAAGTGCTTACTTTTTTCTTACAGTGAAGGTTAAAGTTTCAAGCATCATCTTAATTAGCGGCTCACATTTAAATCAAGGCTGCTGAAGTAAACAGCCGTATTCAAAAAATGGTAATGTTACCATAGCAACCCAAATCCAAATCATTTGCTTTTTCTGCTCATAATTGTTCCTTACTATCTAGGCCAGGATTTGAAACAAATCTGCTGAAACATCCCATGTAAATGCGATTTTAAAAACCACCTGGGGGAAAAACACTTTAAAACACAGGCTTTAAATATTACTGTGAAGCTCCTAATTTGCAATGGCTCCTGAAGGAGCTTAGGTCCCTTGTCTGATGGCCTCTCCTGGTCATCCCTTCTCAGGGCTCCTCGTACCCAGACATGGACGGGGTCAATGGATCACAGTTCTTTTTTTTAACAATCAGTGGATCACAGTTCTTTTTTTCTAACAATTTTTTAATTGAAAAAATTGATTTACAATGTTAATTTCTGTTGTACAGCAAAGTGATTCAGTTATACATATATATATACATTTTAAAAATATTTTTTCCATTATGGCTTATCTCAGGATATTAAATATAGTTCTCTGTACTATACAGTAAGACCTTGTCGTTATCCATTCTATATGTAATAGTTTGCATCTGCTAACCCCAAACTCCCAGTTTATCCCTCCCCACCCACCATTCCCTTTGGCAACAAGTCTATTCTCTATGTCTGTGGGGACCACAGTTCTTGTTCCAACTGGAGCTAAACAGTTCTGGTCCAGAAAGTGAGAGAGTTGAACAAGGTAACTCCCCATGGCTTTTCCAGCTGTGAAAGGGTCAGGTTCTCTGTCCCATTAACTTGGGCTAATTCTCAGTCTCATAGTAAAAAAGAGAATTGTTATGCATTTCTAGGATCCAAGCCTGTGGTCTCTAAATGTCAATTATGAATCATCTCGGGAGGCTCTTGAACCCCTTGCCTGGCCCATCATCACCAACGTGTAAAACCAACAGCGATCCTCATTATGGCAAATGATAGTTACATGAAAATTATTTTAATTAAGAAAATTAATGAGCAGATTAACCTTTTTTTGTGTTCTAGTTGCCAATCCCTGCATTAAATGACTCTGGAGACTTGGTCCTATCTTAATTTTCTTGCCTGGAAAATGAGACTCAGTAAGCTGGATGTGATCCCTGCCCCTGGATCAGGCTTGGTGTATGACTTTTTTATTAAATCAAGTAGAAACATAATATCACTTTTTGGTTAGTGATAAGCTGACACCAAGAGAGTTGTTTTGCTTTAGAAGGTTTGCCATTGAAACAAAAACAGAACTTGAGGCTTCTCATGAAGTCTTTATTTCATCCTCACATTTTTTTTGTTTAATCCCCTTCAGACTGGAAAAAAACTAGTCATGAGATTAATTGGAGAAAAGTCAGGGAAAGATATTGTTTTCTTTATAATTCATTTTCTATGCCATTAAAAAGAAAAGAGACAAAAAACCAGAAAGAAAAATGGTAAAGAATATGAACAGGCAGTTCACAGTAAGGAAACTCAAGTGACCAATAAGTATATGAAGAGCAGCTCAGCCATGCAAGTAATCAGGGAAATGTGAACCCAATAATGAGATACCGCTTGAAATGTCTGACAATATCAGGGTTTGGCAAAGCTGTGGAGAAACAGGAAAATCTAGACAGTGCTGGTGGGACTGTAAAGGCTGCAACCACTTTGGAGAGTGATCTGGCAGGATCTAGTGAAATTGAAAACACGTTTCCTTCAACTCAGCAATTCCACTCCTGTATGTATTTCCAGAGAAAGTCTCACAAGTGCTCAAGGGCTCACTAAGGCCTTGTTTGTGATAGTGAAAAATTAGGCACAACCTACATGTCCTTCAGCAAGAGAATGGATGAAAACTAATGCAGCCTGTCCCTACATTCATATATATATCTCTCTATATATATATAATCAATAATGGCTAGAAGTAAAACATCATAAGGTTGGGTGAAAAAAAGCAAAACTTTGTATATTGAAAATAAGATTAAAAAGATCATCACACATAAAGCAGCACTCTGCCTTGCTTATGGATACATATATATGTAAGGTATAAAGATGGGCTGGAAGGAATCAATTTCTATGTAGGAATTTCTATTTCTATGTCAACTTTAATTGAATTGTTTAATTCTTCTTTAATAGGAAAAAAGACTTGAAGCAAATATGACATATGTTAATTGTTAATCTGGAGTGGTGTGAACTTGGATATTATAGTTCCCTGTGATTTTCAGAACATTTTAATTTCTTTAGATAAAAACATAAAATGCCAAGGTAAAAGTAAGATAGCTTATGAATCAGACAGTAAAGATTGGCCTTATTAATTGCCCCGGGCACCTACTTTTAGGGCTGTTCACCTATCACACATATTTTTGTATTTTTCCAGCATTCATTTTATTTCTCAGCAGTTGCCTTTTAGAGGTCTCTGTTCTCTGCCCATTGCATCTGTTCGTCATTAGGATGAAAGGTGACAGCATGGGTGATTCATCCAGTTTTTACTTTCAGATGTAAGTAAGTACAGACCTAGACTGTGGTTTCAAAAGCACCTGACCAGACCATCCATCCTTTGAGGTGTTAACTGGGATTAAATATCTTGATGTCCACACCTCCTTGGGCTCCCTTGTATGTGGTTTTTGTCCTTTAAAGGAACAGCTGCAAATTCTAAAATGTATAAACCATCAGGCAAAAGGAGGCTTAAGCTGATTGATTTTTCTTGTCATTAATTTTACATTATTAATAAGATAGGAAGTAAGTAACAGGGCTGGTGTTACACCTTAAGGGGAGGGGGACAGTCAGATGAAACCAGAAAGAGGAATCTAAGCAAGCTGCTGATGGGGTAGAGTGAACTGAGGCCCTTCACTGGCAGGGCAGTAATAAAAAGATAGCAAGAGGGTAGGAGAAATACCAGGTATGAAAAAGAGGAGAAAGGAAAAGAGGATGGTCTTGGAGTACAGTAGAACAAATCCACAGAACGTTTAGCAAAAAAAAAAAGTCTGTAGGTACATTGTTTATACCACAGACTAGGATTATTTCTGGCATCAAACTCAACCCCCCTGCCCCACCCCAGGTACGTGTGGTGGAACGTCTCACTGTTGACCAAGATATATCTGCCCCCTCCTCCAGCATCAGCTTATATATGTAATTTATCATGATTCATGTATTCACATAGTGGATTGTGTAACCCAAGGCCCTTTTGAGAGTGAAAAAGGGTGCTATTAATAATTAATTGAGACAATAGGCACAAATTGGGGATTTCCTGGACAAGCACCCCAGTCACGCTAGTGAATAGTGGTCACCCTAATAATACACACATTTACATGTGCATTTGAAAGTAAAACTCATCAAATAAAACAAAACATCAAAATTTTTAAAATGTATCTACCACCTGCTGGCCCTGGGGATACACCAGGTAACAAGAGAGACAAAAAGCCTTGAGTAGGAGAAGATTGACAATAAACAAACAAATCATATATTATTAGGTACTAATAGGTTTATATGGAAAGTATAAGGCAGACAAGGGAGATAAGGACAGCCAGGGTCTAGGGAGTGAAGGAAATGTAATTTTAAATAGTGTGCTCAAGGAAAGTATGGCAGACTGAATTATTGTTCACCAGTAATCTCTGCCTCTCCCTACAGGAGAATTTTTCTTCCTCATTCTTTTGAAATCAGGTTTGGCCATACAACTTAACATTGGCAATGATATGTGAACAGAAGTGACAGAGCTCTCCTGGTGACTGTCTGCTCCACTGTGCTCTTTTCCCTCTGCTATAGTCACTAAGCAATATTGAGGTAGTGGCTGCCCCAGTGGCCTGGCTTCCAGGGAAAGGGCAAGGATGATACAGATCCACTTGTAGTATGACACAGAGTGCAAGTAGTAAGAAACAATCCTTTGCTGTTTTATGAGATTTGGGGCTTGCTTGTTAAGTAGTATACCCTAGCCCATCCTGACTAATATAGAAGGCCTCACTGAGAAGGTAACATCTGAGCAGAGAACTGAAGGTTGTGAGGAAACCAACTGTGCAGATATGTGGAAAAGGCATGTTCCACAGGGAGGAACAGCAAGTGCAAAGGTTTTGAAGAGGGAACATTCTTGATACGTTCCAGGATCAGGAAAGAAGCCAGGATGCAGAGGTATCAGCACCCTGCAGCCTGTGGGGCTGAAGGTAGGACATATTCTTGTCCATCCAGTGATCCTGTTCAATCCTCTATTCCTCCACAAAGTATGGAGTGGGGAGGCAGGAATGAGAGGCATAGGAGAGGATATGAAGGAAAGGTAGGTGAGATCTGGAGCAGGAAGATGCAGCCTAGCAGAGTGGTGCCCCACATCCTTGGACCACAAACCCTAATATACTAAAATTGGTAGCTCACCCATGTAGAGACCTTGGGAGGCCTCTGACTGCTGTCATGAAGAAGATGAGTCAGTGCATCCAAAATGTGCCCTCCTCCCATTCACCTTGTTCTCATGCCCGTGACTTCTTCTTAGAGCCTCCAACAGACAAACCAAGGCAGCAGGGTCACCCTTAGGAGTGTGCCATGCAGTGCCCTGAGAAAGGAGCAGCTTCCCCTCCAAGCAACATAGAAGACCATACAAACCACATGTTCCTTCTTTCCTTGAATCCTGATAATTCGCCATATTTTTATTGTCTTAGAGTAGATTTCTTTCAGCTCTGTACAGCCTTGAAGCCACAGATCCCCCCAATTAGCAGTTGCTGGTAAAAGAAACTCTGGACAAATAGGCAGAGTGGGCGGCTATTGATGCTGCTGCCTGGAGGAGGCAGAGTTAAACGTCAAGCCCATTTAAAGGGAACCTGTTAAGGATGGAAGCTAAAATGTGCCGCAGAGGTCAAACCCCGCTGTGCACTTATCAGCCGCAGGAGTAGGCACAGAAGAGTCGCTGGAAGAAACCCCCATTAAATATCCGGGTTTCTGACGGCCAATGGCAATAATCTCAGAACGCAGCCATTAATCTCAAATGCTCCATGCTAATTGACTGTCTCAGATTACTAAACTCAAATAACCTCTATAACTCCTCAAGATATAAAAAATAGTTTTAGGTTTATAAGAATCTCAAATATCTATACGTTATCTCTTCTCTCCTTGGTCAAAAAAAAATTTAACAAATGGATGTTCTGGTGAATAGATGACCTGGAAGCAATGCATGCAAGAGCATTGTGGCGTCAAGCCCCACCCTTCTCTCTTCTTGCAAATCCTGAAGAAATCTATTCATGATGGAAAGCATATTGAAATAAAAAGGGAAATTCCACCCAATTTATATAATGCCAAAATCATTAGGACTGGGGCCCTTACTGAGAAAAAAAAAAAAAGCCATCTCAAGGTCTGAGAAGGAAGAAAAGCATGGTGCAAGTAGGTGCCAGCAAGAAGGGCATTCACTATGCAGGGATCAGTAGCAAAGATGCCTCCGGGAGCTCAAGGCAAATCAATCTATTACAATTCAGTAGGATTCAGCATTCACTTCCCACTCCTTCCAGAATCCTTTGAGCCAGTGTTGCTCTCTGTGGGTGGAGGGCACCACTGGCATTTGGGGGAAGGATGATTCTTTGATATATGGGACTGTTCTGTGCACTGTAGGATGTTTACATCCTTGATCCCACTCACTAAATGCAAGTAGCACTTTCCAATCACTGACAAAAAAACGTCCCCAGTCTGTCCCTAGAGTAGAGTCCCAGTTGAGAGCCCTACAGGTCTGAGCTCTAACAACAGGTAGAATAAAGTGGGGTTTGAATATAGCTGTGAGGATGCTCCACTGAGCAGGAACTGACCAAGTTATCAGAGATCCATCTTCTGTCCATGTGTAGGTGCATCAGGAAAAGAAGTGATTGGCTTTGTATACTGGTGAAGAAACATTTAATATGTTTGTTTAAATTTAAATAATTTTTTTCATGATATAATGTTTTTTATTTGTACTATAAATGTTAATTAGAAATTCTTTAATGAAACGTTTACCTTTTTTGGAGATGGGTCAAGGGAATGGTGGGTACAAATAGCTAAGAAATAGTATGAGCCAATGTAAAAATAAGGAGTTGTTTGAAAGCCAAAACTGATCCTTGAACTATCTGAGAAATGAAATGTCAGGATCCCAATGTCAAGTGTGAGCCTCACTACTAACTAGCTGTGCAACTCTTTAAACCCCTGTATCTCTCTGCCTGTTTCTCATCTGTGAAATCATTACAGCAGGTTTCTTTACACGTAAATAAAAATCAAAGCAAAACAAAACCCTTCAACTGCAACAGCAACAGGATAGAGCTGACGGAAAAGTTCATGTCTTAGAGAACAAATGGATTACTTTATGTTAGAATAAAAATATTTTAAAATGATTTGGATGCCTTCCTCCCAGGATGGAGTGAGGAAGACAGCCTAGATGCCTCAGAGCCTCATTCTTGGTTGGATTTGCTCCACCAGGACCGTGCTTCACACCCAGTGGGAGCACAGTAAATGCTGAGTGAGTGCTGACACCTGCTTTGTGCAGCATGCATGAATGGCAGTGTATTCCCTAGTAACTTAACAGCGTACAATAACTCTTAAGAATTTTTAGATTAAATTTACCCAAACATATTAAATGTTTAAATTTAACTTAAATGTTTTAAATTTAAATAATTTACCCAAACATTTAATATGCCCAAAAGGCCACAACAGCCACATGATTAGAGAGATGGCTTTGTAGTTGGAAGTAAAGCAAATTTTAAAAGGAAATCAACGTCTGAAATGAACTGGAGGCAGTGTTCAAAAGAACTGATGTAGTAAATAACTCAATGCATATTGTCATTACTCTTCTGGAAAGGAGAAGGAGGGTTTCTTTGAAGATGAGCTGCTGTCTGCTTGACATTTGCATGTAAAATAGAGGAGACAGGCTAGTTTTAAATGAAATATAACAGTGAGACACAGATGAAAAATTTTAAATCTGCATATCAAAGTTATTGACCAGTTACTGAATAAGTACATGCCCTGCTACTTGGAGTGTCGCTGCTGAGCTCTCCTTCTCTCTCCCACTCTTCCCATTGACATTTCTCAGCCTCTGGCTTCCTGCCTTATCCCCCAGGACCAGATCATCTGTGGGGAAGAAGGTGGGAAGGAATACCTCATCCTGCCATGGTGGGACCCTTCCCCTTCCCCTTTCCCCTCGCCTCTCTAATGGCAGTACATTCGTTAGGTGAGTACATTTGCCAAGCCCTGGACTAAGGCTGTTTGGTTTGTTTTAATGTTCAAATAGGCCACCCAAAGAAATTTTAACAATTATTCCTCCAGAGGTTTGTTTTAATTTTTTTTTCTTGAAACAATCTCAAACTCAGAAAACTTGCAAGTACAAGTAACATTTTTTTTCATGAATTATTCGAGAGTAAGCCACCAACCTGTTGCCCACCATCCTTGATTTTCCTACAAACAAGGACATTCTCCTACAAAGCTCAATGAAACCATCAAAATCAGGAAATTAACAGTGACACATTACTACCATCTCATCGCCAGACCCCATTCATGGGGCCCAAGAACGTTCTGTAGAGCAAAAGGAGCCAGAGGAAATCATGTGCTGCATTTAGTTGTCCTGTCTCTGTAGTCTCCTTCAGTCTGGAACAACTGCTTAGCCTTTCCTTGGTTTTCATGAACTTGGCACTTCTGAAGAGTACAGGCCATTTATTTCATAGAATGTCTCTTGATTTGGTTTTGTCTGCCGCTTCCCCATATTGGTTCAGGTGATGCACCTTTGGCAGGACTATCCGAGAAGTGATGCTGGGTCTTCCCATTACACCTGGTCAGGTGGCACATGATTTTGATTTGTCCCGTTACTGATGGTGCTCATTTAGATCACTTGTGGATGGTGATATTTGCCACGCTTCTCCACTATATTTAAAGTTATTCTTTTTCCCTTTGTAACTAATAAGTATCTTATGGGGAGGTACTCTGAGGCTGTAAGTATCCCATTCCTCTTCAAACTTTCAATTATTTTATGGATTCATGGTTTTCTGTTTTAATAAATGGGTTATAATCTGTTAACTCTCATTATTTCCATGCTCAAGTTGTTCTAGATTTGGCCAAGGGATCCCTTTTGAGCCAGCCTCAGCTCCCCCTTGCTGTGCCCCCATCATTCTTTGAGCATTAGAGAATGGTGAGATGTCCAGGCTCATCTTGTACTTTCCCATCACCAGCCTGGAATCAGCCATTCTTCAAGGTGGGCTAAGTGCTTTGCATATATTATCTTAGCTAATTCTCACAACATGAGAATCATGAGCTGATAACTGGTAGTGTCTCCATTTTGCACACCAGGTGACTGAGTCTCAGAGATGTTAAGTAACTTAGTGTTGCACAACTTGAATTTGGCAGAGCAGGGATTTGAACTTGGGTCTGCTTGACTTTGGAGACTGTGTTACAGATCACTCTGCTTTCGATGATCCCCAGCTTTCCACTCTGTCTATTCACATCACCTTCCACGTTGTAGAACCTATTGACCTATATGGATAAGAAAGTTGCTATTGGAAAGTGTGCTCAGCATTCCAAGTGAGGTGGCCAGGAAGTCCTCTCCTGCAGTTTCTCTGACACAAGAACTGGAAAGAGGCCAGCCTCTGCCTCCCTCACCCTCTGCCCATCCAGGAGGCTGCAGTTCAGCAATGGGCTTGTTGGGAGGAACTTAGGCAGAACTAGGCAGAAGCTCTGGGCATAGCAGCAGCAAAGGAAATTTATTTTCCTTTTTTAAAAATTTTATTTTCTTTTTTAGGCTTGAGGGGCCTGGGACATAAACTAGGCTTACTGAAATCCAGTGTAATGGAAGCCATCCCTGCCACTGAATTGTTTAAAAAGTGTGGTCGCTGTTGTCTGTCCCAGGAGCCTGTCTGGCCACTCTGTGAATTCTCTCTCCTTCTGCCTCCAGGCTGGGTCTTAGGCTGCTGAAGGTACAGCCAGCTGGTAGAGGGGGATAATGACAACCAGCCATGGAGTAGTTTAGTTTCTGCTTCTTCTTGCCACATGGCCTTGTTCATTAACCCTCCTGTTTCAACAGTTTCTGATTCTGGTCCCTTCCTAATAAGACTGCACGTAGCCTTCTCCAAAGAGGCACTCCTCACTAATTCTGCTACATGCTGATCCTTCCCTTACTCTGCATTTGCCTTTGCATCCACACTGTCCCCAGTCAATATCATCACATCTTTGTGTATTTATGTATATCCTGTGAGTATTTTCCAGTTGTCTGATGTCTAGAAGTATGTCTCCTCTTCCTAGTTAAGGTCTAACTATCTCAGGTGAAGAACACGGTCTTCAGCATCCTCTGTTTACCTTGTAGCAACTTGTAATGAATTACATTTATATCATCACTTTTCTGTAAATGTGTGTTGAGTCAATGAATGCTTGTCCACGTGTGGCCCTGTGTGTGTCTCACAGAACGCGTGTCCACATTTTTTTGGATACTCTAATGCTTTGGATTATACTTCTCCATTCCCTGTATTACCATAGAAGTTCTAGGCAAGAGATCATTTAGTAAAACTCTTGTTTTGTAGATGAGAAATCCAAAGCTCAGAAAGGTGTCATATCTACCTGGTAGTAAAACTAGAGTCAAAACCCCAAATTCTGCCTCCTTTTCTAATACTTCACCCACTGCATCATTCAACATTCTTCATCATTAGCAAGTACAAATATTTTTTATTATAACTACTTGTTGAATTAGCAAGGGTGGGTGTGTGTGGAGTTAAAGTTAGTAATTTAATAAAGCTTATATCGGAGTGAAAAAAGGAAAATATACTTTGATTTAAAGTATGAAATTTTAAAGAATAAACCTGGTAGTTTTATAAGGAATTCTACAACTTGCAAATTAAAAAAATATACATATATGTATATATTTAAAGAACAAAGATATGATATTGTAAAGAATATGTACTGCTTTTTTTTTTTTTTTTTTTTTTTTTTTTTTTTTTTTTTTTTTTTTTTTGTGGTACACGGGCCTCTCACTGTTGTGGCCTCTCCCGTTGTGGAGCACAGGCTCCGCACGCGCAGGCCCAGCGGCCAGGGCTCACAGGCCCAGCTGCTCCGCGGCACGTGGGATCTTCCCGGACCGGGGCACGAACCCGCGTCCCCCGCATCGCCAGGCGGACTTTCAACCACCGCGCCACCAGGGAAGCCCAGTAATGCTTTTTTATTAAGACTCACATAATAAGATCTAGTGTCAGAACTAATAACTATGGTGATTTCAGAGTAGTGTGTCTTAGGCTGCTTGGGCTGCCCTAACAAAGTACTGTAACCTGGGTGGCTCACACAACAGAAATGTATTTTCTCACAGTTCCAGAGGCTGAAAGTCTGAGATCAGGGTGCCACCATGGTCATGTTGTGGTTAGGACTGTCTTTCTGGCTTACAGAAGATCACTTTTTCATTGTGTCCTCACATGTTCACATGGCCTTTCCTTGGTTTTTTGCACATCTGGTGGGTGGTAGGAGGCAATAAGGAGAGAGAGGGGTCTCTTCCTCTTCTTATAAGGCCTTCAGTCCTATCTGATTAGGGCCGCACCCTTATGACCTCATTTAACCTTAATAACCTCCTAAAAGCCCCATCTCCAATTATAGTCACATTAAGGATTAGGCCTTCAACATATGAATTTTGGAGGGACACAGTTTGTTCTATAGCATAATGATAAGCATAAATGGTATTTTAAAACATCTTCAACAAGCTCTAATATGAAATGAAACTAACTGTGATCTGTTGGCAACAGGATCACAGGTACTGCTGCTAATAAGTTTGTTGCGTACATTCATCATGGACGGAAATTCCTAATTTAATGAAAATAAGATAAGAAATGAAAATAAGATAAGTTAATGAAAATAAGTTAAGATTTTTCCCCCATACTAGTTCACAGCCACCCTGAATTTCTATATAAGGACTCCCAGGTTAAGAACCCCTGATACATGCAAGTATCTTACTTTGAGCAAACAAGTGGCATAATCCCAGGATAGTGGGAACAGATTCTGAAATCAGCTGATTCTGTCCATTGCCAGTTACCCAGGAATAGTGAGTGTGTTAAATTGAAAAGAAACATCATCTGCTCCTGCCTTGCTTTCTGATATTTTAAAATATGTGTTTGAGTATTGGAATGTGTTTTGTCTTGCAGACACTAGTAACTTAAATACTGAACAAAATGATTCCTGGACCTCTGAGTACTCCTGGCTTGACCCTTCTGTGAAGGGCCCACCAGAGACAAACGCAGAGGATGCTGGACTTCGGAAATCTCTGGACACATTCTATGAAGTGTTTGGCCATCCACAGCCAGCCTCTGGAAATTCACTCTCCACATCTGTCTACCAGTGCCTTTCTCAGAAAATCAATGAACTGAAGGGCAAGGAGAACCAAAAGTACACCCTCCGCAGTTTTCAAATGGCGCGGGTCATCTTCAACCGGGACGGCTGCTCCATCTTACAGAAGCATTCCAGGGACGCCCACTTTTACCCAACCAGAGAAGGAAATGCGTCTCTGGAGGATGAAAAGCTGACCCCAGGACTTTCAAAAGAAATTATTCATTTCCTCTTGCAGCAGAACTTGATGAAAGACCCATAACTGTTGCCTGGTGGTGAGAGCAAGCATATGGGGGGTATCCCTGTGGCTGATACTGTTGGTGCATCACCCAGACCCCCTCAGGTCTCTTGCCAGCTCTGTGTGCCCAACCCCCAGCTAAGTGCTTTGCAGGCAAAGGCTGGCATATGTGATCTGGTCCTGGAGCCAGTTCAGCCCAAATGGAGAGCCAGCAGTGTCTGGGGGTTTTATTGCCTCCATGGCCACCCCATCTCCTACCCCACCCTTTGACCTAAGGCTGGTGACCAACTGGTTTGCGAGTCTGAAAGTCCAGCTTCCTTGTCCCCAGGAAGGACATGCTCTGAGGCATGATTCAAGTTCCAGAGCTCTCCTCCTGATCAGGCCAAGGCTGGGGCTTTGCATGAAATCTCACTCTTGCCTGGCTCCTTCCTTCCCCTGTCCTTCTCTCACTCACTGGTGTCTCCTGGGAGCGTTTCCTTAATAAATCTCTTGCACTTGAACCCTTGACTCAGATTCTACTTCTGGAAGAAGCCGACCTAAGAGAATAGGCTTCCGTTCAATGAATTTTTTTTCTTGTTTTTAATTTATTTATTTTATTTTTATTTATTTTTGGCTGTGTTGGGTCTTTCGTTGCTGCATGGGGTTTTTTCTCTAATTGCGGCGAGCGGGGGCTACTCTTTGTTGTGGTTCGCAGGCTTCTCATTGCGTTGTATTCTCTTGTTGTGGAGCATGGGCTCTAGGCACGCGGTCCTCAGTAGTTGTGGCACGCAGGCTCAGTAGTTGTGGCTCGTGGGGTCTAGAGCGCAGGCTCAGTAGTTGTGGCGCATGGGCTTAGGTGCTCTGCGGCATGTGGGATCTTCCCGGACCAGGGCTCAAACCTGTGTCCCCTGCATTGGCGGGCGGATTCTTAACCACTGCACCACCAGGGAAGCCCTCAGTGAGTTTTTTTGAAGGGAACAAAGCCTTATGCTGAATCAAGTATAAGAATTTTACCAAATTGTAAAACTGTGACCATGTGATTGGGAACGTATGTCCCCCAATAATACAAAGATTTAAATATGGTTCCAAAAAGTGCATCACATCTTAATCATACCTTTGCCTCTCCAAAACCAGAGTTTCCTGTTTTATAACATTAACTGGGTATGGAAGGAACATTTGAGCCATCTAAAATAACAGCTAAGATTCGCACATTTTTTTAAAAAAGGCTTTTCATCTCCACCAGATTGTAAACATGAAAGGTGAGAAAAAAAAATGTGTACCACCCACCAAAGTATGTGTAAGATCACTTATGATAAGCTAGGCTGATGGATGCAAGCTTGTCAATTTGTGGTGGAAGAGAAAAAGGAATCCTTTGCCCAAGTGGACTCCTTCCTCTCATTATTTTTGTCTTCTGCCTGCCTGCTGTCAGCACCCTCTGTCACCCTCTGAATGGCTGGCCCCTCACCCCTGTCCTTCCCTTGCTTCGCCAGGGAGCAGCTTTATTTATTTATTTATTTTTAATTAAAAAAAATTTTATTGGAATATAGTTGATTTACAACGTTGTGTTAGTTTCAGGTGTACAACAAAGTGAATCAGTTATACATATACATATATTCCCTCTTTTTTAGATTCTTTTCCCATACAGGCCATTACAGAGTATTGAGTAGAGTTCCCTGTGCTGTATAGTAGTTCCTTTTTAGTTATCTATTTTATATATAGTAGTGTGTATATGTCAATCCCAATTTTCTAATTTATTCCTCCCCACCCTTCCCCCCTGGTAACCATAAGTTTGTTTTCTACATCTGTAACTCTATTTCTGTTTTGTAGATAAGTTCATTTGTACCCTTTTTTTATATTTTTAATTTATTTTTAATTTTTTTATGTTTGGCTGTGTTGGCTCTTCATTGCTGCACTTGGGCTTTCTCTAGTTGAGGCGAGCTGGGGCTACTCTTCATTGCGGTGCACAGGCTTCTAACGTTGTGTTAGTTTCAGGTGTACAACAAAGTGAATCAGTTATACATATACATATATTCCCTCTTTTTTAGATTCTTTTCCCATACAGGCCATTACAGAGTATTGAGTAGAGTTCCCTGTGCTGTATAGTAGTTCCTTTTTAGTTATCTATTTTATATATAGTAGTGTGTATATGTCAATCCCAATTTTCTAATTTATTCCTCCCCACCCTTACCCCCTGGTAACCATAAGTTTGTTTTCTACATCTGTAACTCTATTTCTGTTTTGTAGATAAGTTCATTTGTACCCTTTTTTTATATTTTTAATTTATTTTTAATTTTTTTATGTTTGGCTGTGTTGGCTCTTCATTGCTGCACTTGGGCTTTCTCTAGTTGAGGCGAGCTGGGGCTACTCTTCATTGCGGTGCACAGGCTTCTCATTGGGGTGGCTTCTCTTGTTGTGGAGCATGGGCTCTAGGTGCATGGGCTTCAGTAGTTGTGGCGCACGGACTTAGGTGCTCTGCGGCATGTGGGATCTTCCCGGACCAGGGATCAAACCTGTGTCCCCTGCATTGGCAGGCAGATTCTTAACCACCGCGCCACCAGGGAAGTCCCCTTACCCTTTTTTTAGATTCCACACATAAGTGATATCATATGATATTTGTCCTTCTCTGTCTAACTTCACTCAGTATGACAATCTCTAGGTCCATCCGCGTTGCTGCAAATGGCATTATTTCATTCTTTTTTATGGAGCGCAGCTTTAAATAGCCTGAGCAGGCCTGTGCTGGCAGGTCCTCTGCTTCTCAGCTGTGTCCTGAATGTTCGTTTGAGATTTGGTTGGTAGAAAGACATCTCCCTGCACTGAGCTCCCTGAAATTGTAATCAGAAGCCTCGCGCTAAACGCTGCGCTAATCCCTCTCTCGAAGGTCCTTCGAACAAATTGTACTGACAGAAAGGGCTCTATCACTTGACTGGGGAACAGTGAGAGAAGCTGGAAATACTGAAAAATTAGATTTTGAGAAACTCTGGATGAAAGTTAATTGGCATAAGACTCTGTAAGGTTTCCAGAAAGCAGATTATGCAAATAGATCAGCCTACATGTGTTTGTTAAGAATGAGGGCACCCTCTCAGGCCAGGTCTCTTAGGGACTCTTGACTGGAGAGAGAAGCCCTTTTAAAAGTCAGGAATTACATAGTAAGGCTTCCAGCTTTGGGATGATTAGAGGTAGGAAGAATATCCACCTCGAAGGGCAGGCACCGCTGGAAGGAGACCTAACAGAAAGGAAATAGGAAATGAACATGTCCTTGAGAAAACAAGACTCCAGATCTTCCTCTGACAAGCAATCATCTGCATTTTCTCCAATTCAATTGCCCCCCACCAATAATTATGAAACCAGGGAGACTTATAATTGAAAATCTACAGGTTGAATTTTGAAGTTGCTAGTTTTATTGTTTATTGACGTGTAGCAAATCCATAGATGCCCTTGAATGCTGTAGTCTTTAGCATTATTCTGTCACCGAAATATTGGACTTTAGTTTCCATGGCTACCAACAGAAGGAAACTAGATTATTTTATACTGTTTTTGAAGGACAAAAGATACAAGCTATTTGAATTTCCATGCTGGGAAGCAGCAGCTTCTGTTTGGCAGTGAGATTTTAATATCAGCGAATTTGTAAACTTTATTAATATCAGTGCTGTGGCTGTTCAGAAAAAAGGTAAACTCTGAAAGCAGAGTATTTAGAAGTCTAAAAACCAGAATCACCTTAAGGTAAAAAAAGACTGTGGTGTGTGTTTACTTGTTTCTGAGTAAGTGCTTGTGACAGGTCAGTACAAAATATTTGATTCCCTGCAATCTCACTCCTTAATTTGATCTTCATGCAGTTAGGATGGCATTTTCCATTTATCACTGTTTACCTTTAATGAAGACTAAGAGATAAGGATATTAAGGCTCTGGCCTCTGGCATCATTGTCTAATTCTGCCCTACAGATCACTTCACTGACATCTTATCATCCTCTGAACGTTCTATCTAAGATACCATCTGTGACCCATTTCAGAGATGTATGGGAGGATGGATTTGCTTGCAGGAACCTCAGAATTCTAAGGAAGAGAACAGCTACCAGTGTTTTAAGTTTGTGTAACTGTTATTCACTTCACTAATCTGTTTCTTTGCATGACCTATATATGTAATAGATTTTATTACCGGTAATTAGCACAAAACAATACAGTGATACTTTTAAAACTTTTAAAAACTTACTTTTTAAACTTTTTATTGGTTACAATCACACAGAAAAGTGTTTATAAGTGAACATCTTGAAGATTTTTGCAAACTGAACCCACCTGTTAACCAGCGTCCCGCTCAGGCAGCAGACACTATCAGCTAGCCCAGGCTGAGTGGAGATTTTCAAAGAACTGATCAGAATGGTTTGCTCAGATCAACGTTTCTCAAACCACTTTTGTACACAAAAGAACTTTAGGTGCTAGATGGACAATGTTTATTTTCATTGTTATCTATTCATTTATAACTATAAAATATTATAACTACTATGTCTGATCTATGCTTTTACAGATATTACATAGGATGCACCTAATGTAAGTATTTAAAATTTTAAAATGAATTGAAGTAGTGAAAAATTAATAATAGTGTAGGTAACATTTAGATATATCAGTAATTATGAAAGGGGGTATACTGGAAAATGACTAAAATTTGGAATACAATGGGGTAATCTATGGTAACTTCTGTGTTCTATTCTCTATTCTACCATCTCTCTCCTGGAATACTACAAGGAAGTTCCATCAGGTCAAGACACATCCACCTTTTCCATTCTCTTTACCCTGCAGCCATAGTGCAAATCATTTTATTTTATTTTATTTTTTAGCCATACCACGTGGCTTGTGGGATCTTATTTCCCTGACCAGGGATGGAACCTGGGCACCCCCACCCCAGCAATGGAAGGGTGGAGTCCTAACCACTAGACCACCAGGGAATTCCCAGTGCAAATCTTTTTAAAAAGCAAAATATGCATCAATAGCTAGCAAATTAAAGAGAAGGAGCTAGCCTTGTCAAATGTGAAAATGTTTCTAACTCTACAGTGATTAAAGCAACTAGAAAAGAAAGATAGACGAAGAAAAATAGTTCAGCCCATAAATAGATATAAATGTAGATGGAAACTGAATATATGATGAAGGTAGCATTTCAAATCCATGAGGAAAAGTGGATTTTTTAGCAAATGGTCTTAGCACATTTGGCTCCCCACCCTGGGGGAGGAAAAGAAAAAAGGTTAGATTCTTCACCTCACTCCTGACATCAAAATGAATTCCAGATGGATTAAAGATTTCAAAATTTAAAAATAAAATCATAAAAATGTTAGAATAAAAAATGAGTGTATACATATACATATATGGAAAGAGCTATCCAGATATCTTGGAATAGAGAAGATCTTTCTAAGAATGGCACAAAACCTGAAAATCCTAAAGGAAAAATATGATAAATTTGACTTTTTAGAAATATTAAAATTCTGCAGGCAAAAAATATTTAAGGTCATAAACAAGATCAAAATGAGGAAAAATACTGGGAAGACATGTAATAAAGAGACTTTTTTAATAAACAGAATTCTTACAAATTATTAGAAATAAACCAAATGAAAAACCTGACAAAGGATATGAACTGATAGTTAAGAAAAAAGTATATATAAATGGCTAATAAGCATAACAACCATACTCAAACACGAAGAACTGCAATTTATGAGGTTAAATTTTAATTTATTTAAATAAGATACCCTTAGTTGTTTTGGGTTTGTCTGTTTTTGTTTCTTGATTTTTGTATTTCGGAGGTGGTAAAAAGTTGGAAGGACTCTAGTTCTGGCAAGAGTACAGAGAGACAAGTGCTCTGATTGACTATCAAGGGGAAAGTAAAGTGGCAAAGCTTTTCTCAGGGCAATTTGGCAACTTCTATCAAAATGATGAAAGTCTACTTTTTTTGACCCAACAGCAGGGAACCAGACCTGGAAGGTCTCCTGCTGTCATGGAGTTTACCCTCTAGTGGGTGAAGGAACAGGCAAGGTAACTTCAAATAGTGAGAGGTGCTTTGGGACAATAAAAGGGATGTAGTAGTGCCTGGGGTAGGTGCTTAGACTGGGTGGTCTGAGAAGGACTCTGAAGAAGTGCCATTTGAACTAAGAGCTGCAAGGTTCCCCAGAGCCAGCCACACAGAGGCTGGAGCATCCAGGCAGAGGGAATGGCATGTGCGAAATCAGTGTGAAACAGCCTGGTATGAGCTCTGAGTGCCCAGATGGAAGGAGGTCCCTGGGGCTAGAGCACAGTCTGCAGAGGGCAGAGTGGTAGATGAGTTTCGTAAGCAGGGGGAGGCCTTTTAAGCCCAGATGAGGAATTAGAATTTTATTCTAAAGACAGTGGGACTTGAAGATTTTAAGCAAAATTAAGATAAGTTGCCATATTCATGGAAGTTTTTAAAATTAATTTATTTATTTGGCTGCATTGGGTCTTGGTTGCAGCATGTGGCATCCTTCCGTTGTGACGCACGGGCTCTTCGTTGCGGTGCACAAGCTTCTCTAGTTGCAGCTCACGGGCTTCTCTCTAGTTGTGGCATGCAGGCACCAGAGCACACGGTCTCAGTAGTTGTGGCACGTGGGCTTAGTTGTCCCTCGGCATGTGGGATCTTAGTTCCCTAACCAGGGATTGCACCTGCATCCCCTGCACTGGAAGGCAGATTCTTAACCACTGGACCACCAGGGAAGTCCCCATGGGAATTTAGTCTGTGTTAAGGGCAACATTTCAAAACGCTGGTAAATGTTGAATCACCTAAATATTCTATAAATGGTGAGATCTCCACCTCACAATATACACAAAAATAAAGTCCAGATGATTAAAGATCTAAGTGCAAAAAAAAAAAAACCTCTATAGAATTGCAGATGACAATAAAGATAAGTTTTTTAATAATCTATGCATGAGAAAGCACTTCCTAAAACAGATAGCAATGCAAAACAATGAAAGACTGACAGTTACGACTACATAAAAGTAAAAAACTTTGAAAGATATCATAAATATGTGATAATGGTATTATGGTTTTGTAAAAAAAAATAGAGATGTATACTGGAGAATTTAGGGTAAATGTCTTAATGTCTATAATTTTTTATTAAATTAAAAAAATTATAATACTTAAAATACTTTATCAGAAACAAGATAATGAAACAAATATGACAAAATGTTATCAGTTACCACATCTAGGTAATGAGTATATGGAGATTCACTAGTCTTTCTACTTTTCTATGTATGAAATCTTAATAATAGAAAAAAAGTTTATTTAAAAAGGAAAGAAAGGTTGAAAGACAAGAGACAGACTTGAGAAAAAATTTGCTCAGATATTAACAAACAAGAGTTTAATGTTGTAATAATATATGAAGAGTTTCTGTAAATAAATGCTAAAATGGCAAATGGATAGAAAGATGAACTAAGAGTATGAACAGGTACTTCACAGAAGAAATGCAAATTGTTAGTAAATATTGTGGGCAAAAAGCATTGCCTGGCATTTCAATAAACAATGACTGTTGTAGCCATCACGCCCTCAGCCAAGGCAGCTGCCCTGATGGTGCACCCTGAGGGGAACTCAGTACAGAGAAAAGCTAGATGCTGGCCCTTCATAGTTAAGGTTCATATCAAAGGAATAATTTCAATGAGCCCAGACTCTTGCATCTTCCCATACTAAAGCACTAAAATCATTAACTTGAAATGTCTGGTTTTGGGGATTAGCAGTAATCTTTTGATGTTCAACTACATGTTCTGTTTTGTGTTTTTCAGCAAAAACTCCTATATATCCTGGCTCCTCCCTTAGCTCTTTGGAACAGTTCCCCAGAGCTATCTGGGAGGCTGCCTTCCCAGGCTATAGTCCTCAGTAAGTTCCCTGAATACTCGCAACTGTTAGGTTGTGCATTTTTTTCTCAGGGGACAGTATGAATAGCCGCTTGATGTAAGTTATCACAGAAGTGCAGTTTTTAGGGACTTCCCTGGTGGCACAGTGGTTAAAAATCCACCTGTCAATGCAGGGGACACAGGTTCCATCCCTGGTCTGGGAAGATCCCACATTCCACAGAGCAACTAAGACTGTGAGCCACAACTACTGAGCCTGAGCTCTAGAGCCTGTGCGCCAGAACTACTGAAGCCCATGCAGGGCAACTACTGAAGCCCACGCGCATAGAGCTCACGCTCCACAACAAGAGAAGCCACTGCAATGAGAAGCCCACACCCACAACAAAGAGTAGTCCCTGCTCGCTGCAACTAGAGAAAGCCTGTGCACAGCAATGAAGACGCAATGCAGCCAAGAAAAAAGAAATGCAGTTTTTAAAAAGTGTTGCCATTTTAGAATATATATGATTGGTAAGAAATTGAAAAGATCAATCCCGTGAAGTGTTAACAAAGGTGTGGGGACATGGCAATCCAAAATGAAAGCATGTATTACCTTTGCAATGAAATAAGTGACTGAAAAATTAAAAATATAGACCCAACCTTGCCACTTGCCTTCTATGCTTCTTGCTGCCCTTGGTCTAGCAGTTGGTCCTGCCCATCCCAGGGCTTCACCCTTACTCTCTTTGCTGCAGCCACAGTGGCTTCTCAGTTGCTCAACATGCCATCTCCTTAACCAACAGGTTTTGGGTAGGACTGTGGATTCCTTAATAAGTGTCAACCATCATTCCAAACACCCCTATTACTGGCCCAATTTTACAGATGGGGAAACAGAGGCACAGAGAACTAATAGGTAGTGGAGGTGGTGTCAGAGCCCATACCTAACCCCAAGCTATCCTTCTCTGCTCCCTGCTCCAGAATGCTGACCTTCCTCCCACCCCAGAGCCACCCACAGTGTGCCTTCCTCAGAGAAGCCTTCTGGGACTGCTCCCTCCCACCTTCCCTTATGGGAGGGGCTACCTTCCATAGGTGATGGATACAGCACAGAGCATCACCTTCATAACTTGATTACACCAAACAAATGTAACGATGTGGTACCTGGTTTAAGTCTCTTCCCACCTCTCCATCTCCCACCCTCACCAAAGGAACATGAGCTCTATCTTGTTCACCCATGCCTAGCACGTCCAGGCTGGCAAACAGCAATACTTATTTATATTTATAAAATAAAATGTAGGAAATGTCTGTATTGTTTAGAGATGTGTACTGAAGGATTCAGCGGTAAAACATTTTGATGGTTGTAATTTACTTTAAAATACTTCAGTGGAAGCAAGATGAAGCAGATACGATCAATTTCATTCGCATGTTGGTTTGTGTACATCCAAGTAAATGACAAGCCAGTTTGCTTTTGTCTGCATTTTTACGCAAAACATTTTTTTATTCCTTTCCTCTCTCTATTCCCATTCTCCCAGGTTACTTTGCAGTGGCTGACTCTCTCAGACTCTACTTTCTTTTCCAGGGGAAAACCACTTTCCCTATCTGTCAGAGAGCACAATCTCTATGAGCAAGTTTACATTCAGAGAAAGCCCATGTTTTTTGTTTTTAATTTTTACTTTATACTGGAGTATAGGTGACTTACCATCCACAATATATTTTTTAAAATGTATACAACTTAATAGAAAATTAAACAAACAACCCAATTAAAAAATGGAGAGAGGATCTGAATAGACATTTTTCCAAAGAAGACATACAAATGATCAACAGGTACAGGAAAAGGTGCTCAACATCACTAATCATCAGGGAAATGCAAATCAAAACTACAATAAAATATCACCTCACACCTGTAAGAATGGCTATTATCAAAAAGACAAGAAATAACAAGTGTTGGCAAGGACGTGGAAAAAAGGGAACCCTTATGTACTGCCAGAGGGAATGCAAATTAGTGCAGCCACCATGGAAAACAGTGAGGAGGTTCCTCAAAAAATTAAAACTAGAACTACTATATAACCCAGCAGTTCCACGTCTTGGTATCCATCCAAAGGAAACAAAATCCCTATCTTGAAAATATATCTATAACCCAGTGTTCAATGCAGTACCACCCACAAAGCCAAGACATGGAAACAACCTGAGTTCATCAAGAGATGAATGGGTTTTTTAAAATGTGGCATATATACAGTCAAATATTAGTCATAAAAAGAAGGAAATCCTGCCATTTGTGACAACATGGATGGATCTTGAGGGCATCACACTAAGTGAAGTCAGACAGAGAAAGACAAATACCAATACTGTATGATCTCACTTATATGTGAAATCCCAAAAAAAAAAAACCCAAAAGTGATACCAGAGCCATAGATAGAGAACATATTGATGATTGCCAGAGGCAGTGGGTGAAATGGGTGAAGGTAGTCAAAAGCTACAAATTTCCAATTATAAAATAAGTCATGGGGATGTAACATACAACATGGTGAGCAGAGTTAATACTACTGTATTACATACTTGAAAGTTGCTGAGAGATCCTTTTTTTTTTTTTTTAACCAGTCATCTTTTATTGTTAATTTTCCATTAGGACATGAGAGGATTCAGGGCTGCCAGGCAAAGGTCATGGTCAGGAATGTAGAGTGTGCCCTCTTCAGTGGTACTCATTTGGCTACTCATGTTTATGGAAGATTTCTTTTTACCTTATTCCTTCATCTGCAGCATATTCCTCTGTCATCTCATTTTGTCTAATTTACTGTGTTTGTGGTCTCCTTTCTGCAGGCTGCAGGGTCATATTTCCTCTTGCTTCTGGTCTCTGCCCCCAGTGGGTGAGATTGGTCCAGGGGCTTATGTAGGCTTCCTGGTGGGAGGGATTGGTACCTGTGCTCTGGTGGGTGGAACTGGGTCTTGTCCCTCTGGTGCACAGGGCCGTGTCAAGGGGTGTGTTTTGAGGTGTCCGTGAGCTTAGTACAACTTTAGGCTGATGGGTGATGGGTGGGGCTGTGTTCTTGTCTTGCTGGTTGTTTGGCATGAGGCGTCCTGCACTGGAGCTTGCAAGCTGTTGGGTGGAGCTGGGTCTTGGTGCCGAGATGGGGACCTCCGGGAGAGCTCATGCCAATTAATATTCCCTGGGGCCAGGAATTCTCTGGTGGTCCAGTGGTCAGGACTAGCACTCCCACCACAAGGGCTCAGATTTGACCCCCAGCTGGGGAACCAAGACCCCAAAATCCGGGATCGTAGTTCCATGAGCAGAGATCGAACTCAGGCCCTAGGCAGTGAAAGTGTGGAGTCCTAACCATGGGACCGCCAGGGAACTCACATGTTTAATTTCCTTGTAAGAATGGCAGTCGTTGAAAAGCACGTAAGCTGCCAGCACCATAGAAAGCCCAGCAACACTCCCCTTCTTCACGTTAAAATAGTGTGGTAATACTGGTAATAACCTCTTTGAAATGCTCCAGCAATGTATTTAGGGATGAAATCCTGCATTAGTATCCAGTGTGGCAGCTCCCCTAATTTGACATCCAGGAACTTCTCCTTCAGTGGTACGACTGATGCCATCTTGGAGTCCTGGCTGTCTGCTCCAATATGAACTCTTCCGTGTTGAGCAAGGTTTGAGGCATAACTAAAGGCCTTCCCACATTCTTTATCTTTATAGAGTTTCTCACCACTATGAATTCTCTGATGCAGAAAGAGATGAACATTTTCCAGATATAAAAGTTTTTCTATCGCTGATTATTTTATAACTTGAATACAAATCTGTATTCCAGCTTCTTGTTTCTTCCCTCACAACCATCCAGGGTTCTTTCCCTGGCTCCAATAAAACAATTGTGTCTGGCTTATAAATGGAATGGCCCACTGAGACCAAGTTACTATAGTTCTCCATCATCACATCCCAGTACAACTTCTTCTGAACAGGGTCGAGAAATTCCCACTCATGCTGACAGAACTCTATGGCCACATCCCTGAATGTTATTGGTCCATGGGCCATGATTTTAGACCTTCCAGAGCTGATCAGTTCTCATGGTTCGTTTACCAGAAAAACACAGTGTTCAGAAAACCCAAACTGTCCCTTGAGGGCTTGGGCTACCTCTGCACAGTCATTTCTGTGGCGACCTATGCCAGTTTCTTGCTTGGATGGAGAAAGTCCATGTTAAGGAGACCCAAATGACAGCCCCTTTGGGATAAATGATTCTCTCAGGAAATAGGCTTGTGGACCAGACTCAAGCCTGCTTACCTGCTTGCAACCCACTGGCCTTATTCTCTCATTGCTTTTTTCTTAAATACCTGAAAGCTGTGCATTGGAGAAAGTGGTTTTACCAGCAGCTGAAGCAAGAATTCTACAAATCCACCCAAGTGAATCCTTTCCAACTGCTGTCTTTCTGGGTAGTGCATTCACAGAAAACACAAGACTCAGGACCCCTCTGTCACTGTTATTTTTTCCTCGGCCTCCTTCAGCATTTGCAGCTTAATGTCAGATGCCTTAAGCACACTTTATTATTTTATGAGAATGTAGTTCATGTGTATTCGAGCTGTGAAAGCGTTCTGGTTACCTTTGCCAGATACCCCTGGGATCCTGATTAATGCTTGCCCCACTGACTCTCTAGAAGGTGTGTGGCCCATTTGGATATAAGGTGTGGAATTCTCAGATGCTCTCGTTCAAGAACTCCTGGCAGCAAGGATGCAGTGCCTAACCCTCCCGTGATTTTTCACATTCTCTCCCCACTGTCTTGTATCCTCAGCCTTCTCCCATTTCCTCTCACTTTTCCATCATGTATTTCCAGGTTTCCTTTATCTTAAAAAAAAAGAATTACACACACACACACACACACACACACACACACACACACACCCATACACACACACACACACACACACACACACAGAGCAAAAAAAAAAACCCTTCATTTAATGATGTTAGCTCTGTTCCAGCTCCTTTTCTTCCCTTTGCTTCCATCTTCTGGACCAAGGAAATAGCTAAGACACAATTTGCTGGAATTTGGAAACAGAGAAGACCCTGAGATGGCCCTGCTGCTGTTCACCCCCAAGCATGTCACTTAACCTCTGTGGGCCTGAATTTACTTATCTGCAAATTGTAGATAATAGGTGATTGTTATGTCTCAAAGTCTTTATGAGGCTCTCATAAGTTAATGAATATTCAACATATCTTAATATAAAACATGCCTGAAAGCCCTTTGTAAATTATAGAGCACAGTGAAATTGTGAATTTGTAAGAATGGCAGTAATGTTCTGTGCTCAGTAGTTCATCATCCCTTTCTAATCTGGCCTCTACCCTACTGCTGCTCAGTTGAAGCCCCTTTCAGCCATGACTGTGACTAGTACCCTCTCCCCTTGAAAGTAAGGCCATCACTAGTCACCCCCTCAAATCCCAGCGGAGCCTTTAATGTCCCATAGTAAGGAGTGGTTAGATAGATTATGGCATATCCACATTATGGACCACTATGCATCTGTAAAAGAATGAGGAAGTTCTTTTTATTCTGATGTAGAAAGATCTCCAAACTCTATTATTAAGTGGAAAACAAAAGCAAGGAGAAAAAGAGTCTGTGCAGTAAGTTACCATTTGTGTGGGGGAAATGGAGGCAAAAGAGAAATGTTTGTGGATGCGTAAAATATCTTTGGAGACATGCAGAAGAAACATAACTCTTGCTGCCTCTGTGAAGAAGAGCTGGGGAGCTGGGGAATCTATATCCAAAAGTACATCTATTAGCTTTGTAACAAACAGAAGACTGGTCCCCAAAGATGTCCATGACCTAATCCCTAAAACCTGGGAATATGTTACCTTATGTGGCAAAAAGGACTTTGCATATATGACTGGTATGATTCAGATATGATTGGTATGACCTTGAAATGAAAAGGTCATCCTGGATTGTCCAGGTAGACCTGATATCATCACAAGTGTCCTTATATAGGGGAGGCAAGAGTTTGAGAGTCAGAGAAGGAGATGTGATGATGGAAGCAGAGGTCAAAGTGATGCCATTGCTGGAAGGGGACCACAGATAGCATTCTTTGGAAAGGCAAAGACTGGATTCTCCCCAGAGCCTCTGGAAGGAATGCAGCCCCAAGATAATATATTTGTGTTGTTTTAAGCCACTAAGGTTGTGGTACTTTATTACAGCAGCAGTCAGCAACTAACACAGTGGCTTAAACAAACACATTTGCTCAAAATCCTGAGGGAGCTACCAGTTCCAGGAGAAGATGATATAGACTCATTTTTCCTGGCTCCTCCCCTCTAAAAACAGCCAAATGCCATGGAAAGAATTCGACAGACAATCCTACTCTGAAGGACTCTTAAAGATGGAAAGAAGAAAAAGGACTGGCTGGGGACCTCATGTCTTGAAGAACAACACCACAGTGAATTCTCTGCGTGTTCTTTTATCTTCCATAGATCCTGGGTAGCAGCCAACCTGAAACCAACAACAGACAACAGATTTAAAAAAAAAACAAAAACAATGGACAAAAAGAGAGAGAGAGAGAAAGAAAAAGAGAAAGCAAGCAAGCAAGAAAGAGATGGAAGGAAGGAAGGAAAGAAAGAAGGAGAGGAGGAAGGGAGAAAAGCCTGTTCTCTCTGGCTGAAGGACCAGGAAAAGAGAATGATACCAAAGCCTTAGTGGGGAGACTCATACCCTGTGGTAGCAGCAGGACCAACCCACTCACAGCAGCAGCAAGAAGCAGAAATGAATTTCCAACCCATCCCTCACCCCACAGTCACAGTCAGCAGCAGACTGATCTGCCCATAGTGGTGGTAACAGCAAAATGCAGGTCGGCCAACCCATCCCATGCCCTACCCTCCCACCCCAAACAACAGTCGACCCAATCTGCCCACATCGGTGGAAACAGAGAAACCCAGGAACCAAGCTCATCCACTGCCCAACACCAGATGACAACAGGCAAGCCCCTCCAAATTCACTAGTAGTGCCAGCAGGCTCAGTGTCTCCAGCCTTCTATGCAGTGACAGAAGGTAACCCAGGGCATCCCCCTTCATCTGCCTAATGACACCAAACAGCCCAGGGAAGCACCTTTAACCCATGTAGGCATCATATGTAGGGATCCAGTTGGAGCTTAAGCAGAGCCAGAAGAACAAAGTGGATCAGAACAACATTGCAAGGGCTCAGAAAACTAAACTGTCATTGAAATGATAGCCTACAAAAGTAAGCCTTAAAAAAAACTAAACAGAGTGGCTGCCCAGTAAAATAGAAGATTTATATAAGATCAAGAGTCTCCTAACATTATATGCAAAATGTCCAAATACTATAAAAAAAATCACTTGTCATACCAAGAAGCAGGAAAATCACAACTTGAATGAGAAAAGATAATCAACTGACACCACTAGTGAGATGAATCAGTTGTTGGAATTATCTGGCAAAGATTTTAAAGCAGCCACTCTAAAATGGTTTCAGCCAGCAATTATGAAATCCCCAGAAACATGAAAAAATAGAAAACCTCAGCAAAGAAATAGAAGTTACAAAAAAGAACCAAGTGAAAATTATAGAACTGAAAAGTACAACCACTAAAATAAAAAACTCACAGGATAGGCTTAATGGTGGATTGAAGATTACAAAAGATGGAATCACTGGACTTGAGGACTATTCAATCAAATTCACTCAATCTGAAAAACAGCTAAGAGAGATTAGGGAAAAGGAGGGACCTGTGGGACAGTAACAAAAGCTCTAACATATATATCATCAGAATCCCAGCAGGGACAAGAGAGACTGTGGGACTAAACAAACATTCAAAGAAATAATGGCTGAAGTAATGGTGAAAGACAGAAACCTACAGATTCAAGAGCTAAGTGAACCTGAAATAGGATAAATCTAAAAAACTCCTCATCAAAACATATCATAATTAAACTTCTGAAAACTAAAGAAAAAAATCTTCCGAGCAACAAGAGAGAAATGATGCATTACTTACAGGCAAATATCAATTCAAATGACAGCAGATTTCTCATCTGAAATCATGGAGGCCAGAATGAAGTGGCACAACATTTTTCAAGTGCTGACAGAAAGGAACTAACAACCACATCTCTCCCAAGTTCCTGTCCTATAGTTCTAATTTCCCACAGGACATTCTACTCAGATGCAGCCTTGTCAAGTTAAAACATACAAAAAACCAAGTATATGTATCTGCTTTCCCCCAGGCTAATATTCTCATTTAATTTATCTAACTTGTCAATGGCATTAACAGTTTCTAAGTCACTTAGTCATGATGGAGTCATCATGACTTTAACCTCTAACACCTTTACTTCACTATAGCATGCAGTGGTGAAGAGCTGAGACGCAGCAGCCAAACTGCCTGGGTGTGATCTTGACTTTACCATTTATCAGTGTGTGTCCTTGGGCATGTGACTTAACCTTCCTGTGTCTCAGTTTCAGGAATAACAATAATACTAGTTCAGGGTGTTCAAATAAGTTCAGATTTGTATGGTATTAGAACAGCACCTGGCACATCACATAGTCTTGGGGGGATTTTTGGTGGGTTTTTTTTTTTTTTTTTTTTTTTACTTAAAAGTCAAAGTTCTCACATCTGCCTTTTCTCTCTCTTCCCACTGCCATCACCTGCTCTACGCTTTCATCTCCTTAGGCCCTCCTCATGGTTCTCCCTGCTGCCAGACACTCCCACACACTGTTGCTACCATATTGGTCTTTCTAAATCCAGTCAGTGTTGCATCCCATCCTGTTCCCCACAGAAACCTCCCAAGCTCTTTAATACCAACAGGTTGAAGCACAAACCCAGGTCTGTGTGATTCTAACCCTAGGATTCTTCCCTCTCCTTGGTTCTCTGACCTCATGCCCAAGCTCTATGGCCTCCAAGATATTCCTCCCTTCTCCAGCCCCACCCCCCACCCCCGGCTGTACCCAGCTACTCATTTATGCTTTAATCCTACACATCAGGACCATCCTCTATTAACATGTGTACATCTGCTTTCCCCAAATAGACAGAAAGTTCCTGAAGGCCAGAGGCGCAGAGCAGTGCTGGGCAAATATTGGCCATTACATGAACCTATTCTATAGTCGCACCTCTTGTTCAGCCTCCTGGTGGAGTCAGCTTGACAACTTCTTTCTCTTTCCTACAACTGAAACCATATAATTTTAAACGAGGAGCAAGGGGCAGGGGGTGGGAGGTGAACTTGTACGTTCTGAGAAACATCATGGCAGAAGGAACAGTCCAATTGTAGGCATCAGAGGCAACAGCACTGGCACTAACAAGCAGAATATCCAGTGAAGCTCATATAACTTCTCTGGCCCTCATTTCCATTTGCAAAATGAGGACATTAGCAAAGCTTGAAGTCCTCCTCAGTCTCAAATGTTCCGTGACAAATCTCTGTGAGGGTGGATTCAGGAAACTGATTTTCAAATTGATTGATTGAGTGGTGTGTTGTTAGTGCATGGAGAGTTAAACCACTCTTCATAACAATTCAGTTCCTGAGTTTAGCCTATCAGCCAGGGTTTATTAGGGACCATTAACTCTGCAGTACTGTGGGTTGAGTGCTGTGGAGGAACAGAAGTGATATCTCACAGGATCCTTGGCCTCAAGGTGTTTATTATATAATCTGTTTATTATAATTATATAATAAAAGCTCACCAAGCTTATGATCCAGGAAATTACTTTGTTTACCTAAGATTTCTGTAAAATAACATTACATATGTTATGTAAGCTGTGTGAGCTATGAATTCTGTGTCATTTTTATATTATTTTATTTGAAATACACACATACATATATACTATATGTTTAGATATAAATATATGCATTGAAAATGTATGTATTTAAAATATCTCCGTTAACAGGCTGGGTGTTTAAAAACTATTTAATAAACCAAATGATGTAGATTTTCAAACCTTCACAAAAATAGAGAGAATTGTACTATGTGCCCATCACCTAGCTTCAACAGTCATCAACTTTCTGCCATTCTTTTTCATCTATCTCTACCCACCCCTGCCCCTCTTTGTGTGTGTGCTAAAGCAATTCTTCTTAAGCTATCAGTGGTGAAGAATCCTTCTGTTTAATTTCCAATCTGTCATGGACCACAGGCAGTTGGGCATGCAAATTCAACAATACCCAACTGGGCTCTGCGCTGGTCAATGAGACAAGTCCACTCATAGCTGCTTGGATGCCATGACAATGCAAAGTGCTGTCACTGTTTCTAAACACTCATTGTCAATGTCTGCACTTACCACAGACTAATAGCACACAATTGGCAAACTGGCACTGATCCACAGACCACACTTTCAGTAATACTGTGCTACAATATTTTAAGGCAAATCCAAGACATTCTTTTATTTCACCCATAGATTCAGCATGTATGTCTAATAGATAAGGACTTGGGGAAAAAAACACACCACAATACCACTAATACCTCCAAGATAATCATCAATAACTCCTTAACATCATCTAATAGTCTGTGTTCTTACAGTTTTAGTTGAATCAGGATTTAAACAAGGATCTACCATTGCTTTTGGCTGACATATCTCTTAAGCCTCTTTTAATCTATAATAGTCTCCCTTTCCTTCAAAAACTGTTTTGAACCACTCTCCAGATTGGTTTATCATTAACTACAAAAGTTTCCCTGATTCATAATGTTTCAAGTGGGTTTTCCCTGAAATTCTTATAGTGTGACCATGGGAAGGGCTTAAAAACAAATGATCTCTACTGTCCCAACCAAACTCCATGATCTATGCATGTTATGACCACACTGCCCACTCTCCAGACTGTTTTCATGGCTACAAAGTCATTCATATTACTGAGTACGTAAAAGTGCCAGTCACTCTCCCTGTCTTAACATCTCTGATTCTTTGTCTCCAATGGGACCATTCATATAACAGACACCTGTGAACATTGTTAATTGAACTATGGGTTTCCTTTGCCTTGATATGCCCCAATGTTTACCAGATACAATCATATGCACGATATAGAACTGAGATATTTGGGGACATATACATAGTATAGACTTGAGATGCTCTTTGATTGTTTGATATGGACCAGATCCATCTGTGGGCTTCACACAATGGCATTTATTTTTCTAGAAACCCTCTTCTTACCACTAAGGATACAGAAGCTCAAGTAGTTTTGTGTCTTCACTGTCCAACACTCCATGTAGAGTCATAGACTTTTAGAACAGGAAAGGAAACTTAACAATTATGCAGTCAAGCCCCTTGCAGCAAAGGAGGTAAGGCTCCTTTGACTAGTTATCTAGACATCTAGATGTCCCCTAGACAAGAGCTAGGTCTCTGACCTACAGGAGAGACTCTGTACACTTGGGGATATCACTCTCTGTGCCCCTCGGGGTTCTGGATGGCACATAACAGGAGTAGACTCCAGCTAACTTTAGTAGAAGGATAATGGGGGCTAACAGAATTGACCAGAAGCCTGGATAACTAGGTTTTAAAGACAGGCAGGATCTGAGAGAGGCTGGGCCGCAGGAACACAGCTGAGGTCATGCTGCAGGGACAGCCTGATTTGAATGTCCCTAACCCTGGCCCTGATGCCTCTCTGGCTGATGGACACCACCACAGCTGAGGCCAAAAGCCCAAGTGCCTCTGCTGCCATGGAATTCTGAACTGTTCCTGAGTCTAAATTAAAAATCCAGGGTGGGAACACCTGAGTTGCTGAGGCTGGATAATGTGATTGTCCTCTTCAGCCAGGGGTCAGGGAAAGGGCCATCTGGCTTGGCTTGCTTCTACAGTAGGAAGTGAATCCTGCTTCCCACCATGACCCACATCATAGAGGAAAGAGCCTTAGGATGCTAATTATCCTCCCATGATAGCAGATGACACTTTATCTCCACGATTGAACTTCTGTTAGTGTAAGGACATAGACAAGAGTAGTTATTTTAGTTCTACGAAATATAGAGATATTTCCTACCACCTCCAGAAAATGGATTACATCCCCAGACAAACATCACTATTCTAAGTGCTGATTTTGCAAAGGATTTAACCTCATTGAAGGAGAAACAGTTTCTTTTGTGTCCTAGTAGTTCAGTGACTGTCTCCTGGCCTAATTTCTGGGGGAAAACTGAAGATCGATCTGTCCACCTGACTTTCACTCAGATGCTCAGTGTGAGCACAGTGACTTCCAAGGGCATTAAAACTTCTTCTACAAGGATTCCATTAGTGATTAGATTTGCATCTGAAAATATTTCATGTTGCTACATATCAGATTGGGGCAGAGATGAGCTGGAACACAGGAGATTTGTTGAGGCAACAACTAGGATTCTGTCACTGTTCTCTCAGTGTATTTCTGATGGCTCTCAAATTCTATAATGGGAGGTAGTATTGTGTGGGTAAGTAATATGAAGCCAGAGCTGACACTGTGGCAGCTGTTCCCAAAGGCAAAGAATTTTTTTGTTACCAGGAAAAGATGTCCTTGCATTTCCTGGGCTGAGGTAAGAGTGCTTGGCAGTCCCTGTCTTCTCTGTTTTCTGATCGTCTTAACACATTACAAGAGAGAAAATAATGAGCCAGAGGGATCTTCAAAGCATTTGTCCACTGCCTGTGTGTCTTAGTTTAGAGTCCCTTAGAAGCAGACTCTGAGGCACAAGTTCAAGTGCAAGTAGTTTATTTGAGTAGGGGAGTGGGGAACAGAGACAGGAGGGACGGAAGCCAATAGGAGGTGCTTGCTTAAGGAAGATGCCACTGTGGACAGTTGGAACTTAACCCTATTGGGGAACTCTGGGGGTCCAGTGCAGAATGAAAGCCTCAGTTATCCTGAACAAGGAGTTATGGAGCTGGGGTATAAAAACACCAATTCCACAGTGTTTGGTCGAAGGCTGCAGCTGGGAAGGCACTAACTCTCCAGCACTTCTGGCCTGCTGTGTGTCTAGGCAAAGCAAACCCAAACCACCAAACAAAGCCCTCCGGCAGTTGGAAGTCAGGCTGCTGTGCACAAAATGTCAAGGCCCAGGGTGATACGGGCAGGGTATCCTCAGCATCTGCTACACTGTGTTCTCTCATCCTCCAGACTAGTGGACAAACTTTCTGCTCCCCATCCATTCAGAGCCCAGAGTAAGTCTTCCCAGAATCAACTGGTAGATGCACATCCTCTGCCTCCCCCAAACCAAATTTCCAATTGATACAGATTGCTTACTTCACTACTCATTGTTCAGTAGCTCTCCACCCATGTTACAGGGTCACTCTGTGGTTTAGTCCTCTTTCCTCCCTGTCTGGTAACACGCTAACAGCTCAGACCCTGACCACAGCCCTGGAATAACTGAATAAATCTCACTGACTGACTGACTCCAACCTCCATCCATTCAGTAACATCCTAGATGTTTGGAAATGCCACAGTCTACAGCCAATGCACTTTAGACAGGTCCCTGTCAGCTTTGATGTTTTGGAGAGATTAACTATTTGCTAAACATGATAAGTTTGGGGTATGTGATCTTGAGGGGATATAGTATTTCTCATCTCCAAAGGAAAAGGTCAGATTCTTTTAGGACTATGGATAGCATCAGTGTAAACTGTGGGCCAGCCAGCTGTGAGTTGGCAACTTAGCGATGTCTGGGAAGAAAGGCTGGGACCTCGGTGAGAGCAGAAACATTTACTTAATTGTTGTCTGGTGTATGAACATCCTACCAGGATTCACTGAGTGAGTTGAAAGGCCATCTGAGGCTTGATGTATAATCTTATTTAATGAAGGGATAGCTTGAATCTGATGTCTTTCTGGTTTTCATCATTTTTTTTTCTTCTTCCACCCTGATTATCTACCTTTAGTAAAGACTGGGAGATCTCAGTCAGTTGGCTCTAATGAAAAGGACCTTAATAGATCACCTGGGAAGTTTCTCTGCCTTCAGGCAACACTACACTAAACCATTCCTGACAGAAAGCTGCTTACCCTTGGTCTGAAAACTCTCCCAAAAGAGAGTTGGGAGAAATGCCACAGCCTCCCTGTTCTCGGTGTCTCTCCTTAATAAGCTCTTATCCTTGCTTGAATTTCAGCTTCAAATTTTTAATAAATGTCATGGTGACCTTCTCAACACTACAAAGATTTATTCTGCAGAATATCCCAAGTGACCTATGACCATCACAAGTAAAATGATAGTATTTAAATACATGAAGTAAGTAGTTTTTCAGGAATTTAGTCTTCTAAGAAATCAATTAAAAACATAAGTAGGACTTGCTTTGAAATGCATCAAGAAGTAAGATGAGGTGATGGATGGATGGACAGATGGTGTCTAGATGGATAGACATGAGATAAGTAAGGATAGTAAATGTTAATGGTAAAAGCTGGTAGGTATACAGCTCTTATTTGTAAATTTTTATCAAGAGACTTCCCTGGTGGTGCAGTGGTTAAGAATCCACCTGCCAATGCAGGGGACACAGGTTCGATCCCTGGTCCAGGAAGGTCCCACATGCTGTGGAGCAACTAAGCCTGTGTGCCACAACTACTGAGCCTGAGCACCGCAACTACTGAAGCCCATGTACTCTAGGATCCACGTGCCGCAACTACTGAGCCCGCATGCCGCAACCACTGAAGCCTGCACGCCTAGAGCCTGTGCTCCACAACAAGAGAGGTCACCGCAAATGAGAAGCCCACGCACCGCAACGAAGTGTAGCCCTCACTCGCTGCAACTAGAGAAAGCCCGCGCGCAGCAATGAAGACCCAGTGCAACCAAAAATAAATAAAAACTTTTATCAAGTTTTCTGCATGTTTGAAATTTTTTCATAATAAAATGTTGGGAAAATATATGAAGGATATTTTTTAAGTGTATTAAATGTCTACCCACATACATTTGTTTATAAATTGGGGTTTTAAATTACCACAAACTTTCCTAAAGATAATCTTTTCTTAATAGAAAGCATACTTGAAATACTAAAGAGAACTCTATTGGCTCCTAAGTGGTAGAACTAGTTAAACAATCAACAGATCATTAATGAACACCTCCAAATTACTCTTGGAGATATGAATATATACCACCTTTGAAGAACTTAAATTCAAGTTGGGAAACTTACTTCTATATTGATCTGTCTAGATATCTATCTCATCACCTATACTTAGTCTATGTCATCTGCATCATTAACACCTACATTTTCCTGCCCAGATCATAAAATTTATATTTATGCCATCTATCTATATCAAACACATCATCTACATCTATGTTTAGAGCTATATCATTCATATCTGCTCTTACATCATCATCTACATCCATATTTACATACACTTTACCTACATCTGTGTTTACATCTATATCATCTATAGCTACATTTTCATGTTCATCATATGCATCATCTACACTGATGCTTAAATCTACATCAGTATCTACGTTGGCTACATCACTGGTTCTCAACCGGGGCAACTTGGCACCCAAGAGGCATTTAGCAACATCCAGAAACATTTTTGATTGTCACAACTTGTGGATGAGGGAGAGAGTGCCCCTGGCAACTAGGACAATACCCAGAACAGCCCCTGACAGCAAAGAAATATCCAGCCCAAAATATCAATAGTGCTGAGATTGAAAAAATTTAATCTACATCCATGTTTACAGCTATGCCATGCACATCTGCACCTATATTGAAATCTACTCTGTCTACATCTGTCTTTATATCTACAGCATTTACATGTGCATTTACATCTATGTGATTGACAACAACATTACAATACCTACATAAACCACATCATCTATATCAGCACCTGCATCTACGTAACCTACATCTTTTACATCTACATCTACCTGTGTATCTAATTAGCAGCTCAGAGCATGTTTGTTACATTGGAATGAGTGAACCATTTAATCTAAAATTAAAATTTAATCTTAATTCTCCCCTCCTCTGACCATAAAGATTCTGATGAACCAATTCAAATGTGTGGAGTGGGGTGCAGTTTGGGGTTTCCCTAAATCACCAAGCAACTGTAAGACAGCAACTGGAAGTCTTACAAGTCAACTCAATTCTGACACTGTCAACCCAGAGATAGCATCAGATGCCATTGGTTGAGGGCTCAGTTCCACAAGACTGCCCTCCACTTCAGTTGCCAATCACAAGTCCAAGACTGACTGACTATAAATGAAGGGTTCCCTTGACCCCCTCCTTGGATTTAATTAGTTTGCTAGAGTGGCTAACAAAACTCAGGAAACCAGTTTAGTCACTAGATCTCTGTTTTTTTACAAAGGATATTAAAAGACATGCATCAACTGCCAGATGAAAACATGCACAAGGCAAAGTCTCAGACAAAGGGGCTTCTGTTCTCATGGAGTTTGGGGCCCAGCATGATGGCACATGCAAGCACCTTGGTTCACCAACCAGGAAGCTCTCCAAACCCCATCCTTTGGGATTTTTATGGAGGCTTCATTACACAGTCATGATTGATTAATGAATTCAACTTCCAGCCCCTCTCCCTTCCCCGAAGGTCAGGGGATGAGACTGAAAGTTCCAACTCTCCAATCATGTGGTTGGTTCCTCCAGCAACCAGCTCCCATCCTTAGGTGCTTTCAAAAGTCACCTTCTTAACATAAACTCAGTCAAAAGAGGCTTGTTCTGAATATCAAGGCAACTTTATCACTCTTAGGAAATTCCAAGGGTTTTAAGAGCTCTTTGCCAGAAACAGGGACAGAGACTAAATGTATATTTCTTGTTATGAATCACAATATCACAGGCCACATACAAAAATGTTACATCAGAATGAGTGGTCCATTTAATCTAAAATTAAAATTTAATTTTTCTTCCCTCCTCTAGCCACATACTAAAATGTGAGTGGAACAGAGCATGACCATTGTCGATGACACTTGCTAAAGTGTAAGAGTTGTGAACTCTTTGCTGGCTTTGTCTTGGCTTCAAAGGACAACTTTGGCTCCTGATAGAAGAAGCCAAAGAGACTTCCATTTTGACTTGGATTGAGGTGAGAAGTTAAGCATGTACTTGATGATTTTCATTCACGCCCTCTCTTTGCTTACCAGCCTCCAGGACCAGAGGGCATCTTCTGCAGACACAGTTGTCTCTACTATTGTGATAAAGAATAATTTACTCTCAAGAGAGCAGTCGCTGCCCTTTGAGAACTTGATATGGTTGGATCACATCTTGTTCCACCTAAACTCATTTGGGCTGGAAAACATACAGTTGGCACGTGGGAAGCCACAGATCTTGCAATTCCACTCTGGGTGCTTGGGCCTCAGAGTAGTTAAGAAACTGCTTATCCTACAACCAAACGGCAACTCAGGTTGCCACATTCTTTTAAGCCCCCATGGGCATATGAGCTGACTTGTCAGCCAAGGCAAAAGAAAAATGATGTTTTAAATGAAATTGAGAACATGGGAGAGAAGACAAACAAAAGCAACTTTCTGTGGCTTCTTTAGCCTATGACATTTACTAAATATCTATGCTTCCTGTAGAAACCCACGCCTCTTGGAAACTGTTATTTGTCCTCCAGGAACAAGACTAACCCTGGGTAAAGTTTCAAAACAGATTCTCAGTAAACTTTTTGTATCCTCACTCATTGTAGTGTTTCTAAATTTTCAAAAAATATTAATTTCTAGAAACGGAAAGTGAAAAATTAGCAATTCTTTACTCATTATTATGGATTTCTTAAAATATTTCAATATATAAGAAACATACAGCTTAGCAGTATTTACAAAAAACTGTAGCCTATAGCAAATATCCAAACATTGTAAATGCCAGTGAACATAATTGAATAGTTTTTAAAAATAATCTAACATTTGAATTTAACCCAGTAAATGCTACACAATGTCATCGTTTTAATGTTCTCAGAAGTAGACCACCCACCTTCCTATTGGTTGAATGTCCTCCCTAATAACGATTCCCACATTTGGTTGTTCATCAGTCATTCACTCAGCAGCATGCACTGAGCAGCCACAATGTACCAGGCCCTGTTCTAGGTGCCAGGAATAGAGTACAGAATGAAAAGGGCAAAAACCCCTACCCTCATGGAGCTTGCAATCTAGTGGGAGATGTAGGCAGCAAACAAATAAGTAAAATAAATGTGCTGTTTTACTAGTGGTAATAAGTACTTTGGAGAACAATAAATCTGGAGAAAGGATAAGGAAAGCTGGCAAAGTGGGAGAGGGGAGGTCTGGGAAGGCCTCACCGAAAAGATGGCAATGAAGCCACAGAAAGTGCCAAGGATCTGAGGCAGAAGAATGCTTGGCATGTTTTAGGAAGAGCACAGAGGCCTGTGTGGCTGGAGCAGGGTGCATGAGAGGAGAAGTGAGAGGGGTAAAGGAAACCAAATCATGAAAGGCTGGTTGTGAGTGAAATGGGAGCCACTGGAACATTTTGAACAGAGCAGCGATATGACTAAACATTTCAGTCTGTGTCTGGCTGCTATATGGAGGGTGGACTATAAAGAGACCAGAGTGGAGGCAGGGAGAGCAGTGAGGAGGCCATTCATTTAGCTAGCTGAGGGATGGTGGTGACTTGTAGTAGTGGTAGTGGTAGTTAGTGGTGGAAACCAGCAGTTAAATTCTGTACTTATTTTCAATTAAGAGTCTTCAGGATTTTCTAAAAGATCAGCTATTGGTGTGAGAGAATAGAGGAGTTGAGGATGACCCCAAGGCTTGTGGCAGAGCACCTGAAAATATGGAGACACCATTTACAGGAGTGAGGTCCCAAACTCTTAATCATACATTATATAATTTTGGGCTACAGTAGAGCTGGCTGAGGACAGGTTAAAGATGAATCAGAAATAAGACTAGTCACAAAAAGTCAGACCCCAGATTGAACCCAACCACATAGAAACATGGCCTGATGCTAAACTCTGTGAATCTCTCCTAACAGAGGCTAAGAGGCGTCCTAAGTTTCGGGCAAGGCTGAGCCCATAGGCACAGGGTAAAGTGTATTCGCTGTGGACAGTTGAAATCAGCAGAGGCAGTCAAGTGACACCCTGAGACAAAAACCTCCTTAACCCACTGAAGTTGGATCAAATGCCGTCAGGGGACAGAGATTTTAAAAGGCCTGCACCCTCCTCCCAGGAGTTCTGGAAAGACTTCCCACCACCCACTTTGCAGTGTTCACAGAAATGTCCACTTCAGCAGCCCCACCCTCACCCCAAGAATATAATTATGGGAGTTATTGTTTCTGTGTGGAGCAAAAGCAGAGCTGGCCCACCAAGTGGGCCATAACTCACAGGTATGAGCTGAGAGATCCTGAGAAGGTCCCTAACTGAAGTGGATCCCTGGGGAGCCTCTTGCTGTGTGTGACATTGTACTCATGGATTCTCTCCCCTTGGAGGTCTCTAGGGACAGGTTGCTCTGAAATGCCTCCAGGAGTAATGTTGGCTTGGTTTGGAGCCTCCCAGCATTCATTAGCGCTTTGTAATAGCACATTTTGTACAGATTACCACTTCACTTTTAGAACTGGTATGGTGGGATGTTATCAGGTAGAGACAGGAAGATGATGGAAGCTGGGTCATCTGGATGCTTACTCTAGAGCAGAATGACAAGGAGACAGAGCGTGGTCCCCAAGTTACTTCTTCCTCACCTCTAAAGTTCTCTTGGTGTCTCCCTTTTGTCTAGAGGGCCCAGGAGAAATGGAAAAGAGAGTATGGAAATGAGAGGCTTGGGGGCCATTGACTGACTTGGCATTTCAATGCCTTCTCTGAGGCTTTCATTGCCTCTTTGTGCCCTTTTAAAATTTATTTATTTACTTATTTGGCTGAGCTGGGTCTTAGTTGTGGCATGTGGGATCTTCATTGCCACATGCAGGATCTTTAGCTGTGGCATGCGGGCTCTTAGTTGCAGCATGCGGGATCTAGTTCCCTGACCAGGGATTGAACCCAGGCCCCCTGCATTAGGAGCACAGAGTCTTAACCACTAGACCACCAGGGAAGTCCCTCTCTGTGCCCTTTTACCTCAAAACAAGAGGTAGCAGCATCCAAGAACACCCATGTGTGGGTTTACTTAGAGCAGGGGGTAGGAACTTGTGTGTATGACACTCTGTCTCTTATATACTCTTCTTGTTTTCTTTCCTGCTCTACATTCCCTCTGTCAAAACAGTGTCCAGAGTATCACAATAAAACACTTACTTATTATGCAAACAAATCATTGCTCTAGCTTTGAAGAAATATTGTCTATCCATTTCATGGTGTTTTGGGTGAATTCAGGAGTGAGGGTAATTCAAGTTCACTTTTCAGTGACTCAACCATTTCCCTTGAAGCAACTGCTTTCCTTTGTGCTGCTCTGGCCTTTCTTCAACCTCTCCTTGGGCTATAGATTCAGTGGGGCCTTTTGGATGCCCCTTTACTTCCTCTTCCATCTCTAGGCTAGAAACTGGCCCAAGATTCAGGTCCGATGAACCCTGAGACTTTTTCTTTAGTCTGCAGGAGCCGGGTACCTCTTTGCCCCTTGGGTCATATGCCTGCAAATGTTCTTTCTCCTTTCCTTAGTTAGCTATGAAGTCTGCCTTCACTTTACTTCTGGGGGGAAAAGACCAAATCCAGTAAGTCTTCCAATATTTATTTTCATACGTAATAGGATAATATGCCTTCTAAAAGACAAAAAAGTTGAGACTGGCCCATCCATTGGTAATTTAGTTTTAGGCAGTACTGAGTTTGTACGGCAGGATAATATTATTCGGTGCTGTTTTCTGAGCTTTGTGAGTGAATGCAAAAGAAAGGAAAGCAGGTAGGAAAGTGGGAGAAAGAGATGGAGAACAATCCTTTAATAAAACTGATAAGTGGCCCACTGTATATATACATGTTACCCAGAACAAAAATATGGGCAATTACAATCTTGGGAGGTTTCTGATTATGCAAATTTACTTAATGGTAATGGCTCCTTGAGGACCATTATGAATTATTGAGAAATAAAATATTCATAGGTGTAAAACTATAATTAGCCTACATGGAGTTTTTCCGGAGTTTACTTCTACAGAATACATTTTTGTAAAGGAGAGGCCTGCCTGGGAGTTGGTATGCTCTAATCTTCGCCATAAATAATTTAAAATTCAGCACCACCAAAAGAATGCCTCCTCTCAGAGCAAAGAGTGCTTATTAAGTCCACCAGATCTCTCGGAATCACGAGATGGAACCAACTTACATTTCATGACTCCTGAGGATGAGCACAGAGAAAAAGGCCAGACAGAGTACACAAGGGAGACTTCAAAACAATCAGCACAGGACTGCTTCTGCTTTCCAGTAACAGACATGTTGGCCTGAAGTTACTGTGATTTCAAGATCATGACCAGTATTTCTGGCTTGTTGCTAGAAATTCCACAAATTGAGATACATATTTTGGAATGAAACCAAACTTCAAAAATCCCTATGAAGAGTGTCATATAGAGAAGGATTTTTCAGGAAAAGAGGAGAAATAGGCCCCTGGACATCAAGGCATCAGAGATTGAAAGAGGTTGCTCCTAAGAGGTGGAAAGAACACAACAGAACAGGATGCAGGTCTTGACATCTCTGCTACTCACTGCTTGGCACAAGTGCTGGAAGAGGGGAGGACCACACCATCTGTGTGTGCTTCCACTAGGGACCCCACTCAAACTCCTCAACATTCACACCCACATTCCTCCCCTGCTTCTGGACTTGACAGAACTCCAAACTTCCTCTGATTTTTTGCATTAGTCCTATCTTAGGAGCTGTGATTTTTCTCCTTCACTCTCTACCTATCTGCTTTTATCTCTCAAGGATTCTTCATGATTTCTGGTCCTATCGGAGCATTCCCCCTTATACTACAGTACTCATATTTGTAAACAATGTGCAAGCATTTTTCTATCCTATGTTACACATAACCCATTTGAACATGATGAACTTGGCAGGTACACTCAGGAAGCAGCTTCAATCTTCTCTTACAACTGTCTGCAAGCATTTCTGTCAAAGCTCCTTTTCTGACCCTTGAACAATATCTCAGGCAAAACAATAGCTTTTCATTAACTCTGGACTATTACAGTAGTCCAAACTTCTATTTTTCACCCAATTCAAAGCCCCTCTAACTCCCAGCTGCTGCCTGACCTGGAACAAGCAAGTCATGGGGAAGAGGGAAGGGTTGGCCTCTCCTTTTTGTTCCCTTGTTTCTTTCTTTCCTATCCTACCCCTCCCTTCAGTTCCTTCAGGTCTGGGCCAAAGAGGAGGATGACAGAGATGGAGGAGGGTTCAGAGATGGCCAGTAATCTGTGGTCCTCTGTTGGTTTTCAGTGCCCTCTATTGTGGCACACCTCCAGATGCTGGCTGGCCCTTTCACAAGGGACCTTTGTGGATTCTTTAGAGTCCTCCATGGGAACCTCTTCACTCCCCCAGTCTCTGACAAGAGTGATGCTCTCTGACCTCTCACAACACCTCTCAGCTACCATTATCAGCACATCTTGAGGATCCCCTTGCTCCTTCAAGCAGGGGCTTTTGGGGGTGACTTGAGACCAGTAGCATTCTGTGGAGACCACTTAGCCCAGGGAAAACTCTGCACATGCAGATGTTCCAGCCACTGTCCTCTCCCCTCAACTTGCCATTGAGGCTGCTCCGGCTGACCTCCTTCCCACTTCTACCTTGCTCACTTCACTCTCAAACTCTTGGGGACACAAATTAAATTGCCTTGTGATCTCCTTCCCACTCTCCTCTATTGGCGTTGGAACGAGTCTATGGGTTTCTGCAGCTTAGCAAGCATCTGGCAAGGAAATGAGATATCAGTCTCCCTTCCTGCAGACAACTCCACTTTATGTTAGCTTCTTGCGGCCCCCAACTTGGCAGAGATAGGAAGAAGCATCATGAAACAGTACAGGGCTCCCTACAAACTCTCTTCAAAAAAGTTCTTTCTCCAACCAGTCCTTTTATAGTTCTGCATTTCTAGGTTTGTATCTGTAGTGTTCCCTTACACAGACTTGTGAGTAATACCCACTGTGCCAGTTTGGCCCCCTGTTAACAAGTCTTGTAGAAATGTGACTGGCTTCTCTCTTTGAAGCATGTGAGTGCTTAAAACCCATGTTGCCTAGCTTTGAGGCTTCAGTCAAAAGTCAAACATAATAAGAAAAATTCTATTTAACATCCTGCTATATGTTTGTGAATGTATGTGTCATCGTTCAACTTTCCCAAAAAGCAGACCTTGAGACAAAGATTTGACTGCAAGTAATTTATCTGGAGATAATTCCAAGAAACAGCAGTGGGGAGTAGAGAAGAAAAACAGGAAAGAAAAGTCAGCCATAAAGAGCTTGCTATCAAGAAAATTTCCACTGTGTGTAACTAAGCTCAGTCTTGCTGGGAAACTCTCAGAGTCTTTGTAGAATACATACCTCTGAGGGGGCTGTGAATCTGGGGTGTTTGTACACCTCATGTTTGGGTGAGGGCTGCTCCTGAGGGTCCTGATTCCTCAGCATTTCCAACTTGCCATTTGCACAGCTCTGTTTGCTCTGGTGACCAGAGAGAGCTATCAGGCAAAGAAATGCAGATCTTGGCCATTGGAAATCAAGCCAGTGTGCTCCAAAATGGTAAGAATGAGGGAAATTAAGGAAATGGGCAGAAAACCAGCAGCATCTGCTGCAGTGTGTGTGTGTGTGTGTGTGTTTGTGTGTGTGTGTGTGTGTATGTTGGGAGGAGGAACATATGAGAGACCAGCAAGCAGCCTTCATTCTAGATCCTTACCATGTGATGTGTTGCTAACTATAATAGATTTTTCAAGCACCTAATGGTCTTATCAACCCATCAGACCCAAATCATAGTTATCTCCCCTAGTTCTCAATATCTATTTCTTGCTTTCTCTCCAGTATATAAACAAATAAGTGCACCTGTTCATCTAATTTTCTGCAAAACCCCAAACTGAAGAGGAGGATTCCCTGTTTTGTCACACCTGAATGGTTGTAGCTCTATCTCTTGACCTCTTTTTAATTTGGCTGTGTCGTGCAACATTCAGGATCTTAGTTCCCCAACCAGGGATCAAACCTGTGCCCTCTGCATTGGGAGCGAGGAGTCTTAACCACTGGACCACCAGGGAAGTCCCATCTCTTGACCTCTTTTTAGAAATGTTAATATATATCTTCTTGCAAGGTATATGGAGTTATATTACCCATAATTTAGTAGGTTAAAAAATAGTTTCTATCTTTTCTTAACATGAAGATTTGTTTTGTGATTTCTTAATTATGTCAAAGTGTATTAGGAATCTAACCTAAGAAACCAGGTACTAAATGTATTGTAGGATCAAATTATCTAAGGAAAACTACTTATTGACATGGTCTTTATTAGGAAAAAACCTTAAAGTCACAGAGATAAATGTTTATCTTATTGGCCACAAACACAGAGAATTCTGTAGATTTACATCTGCAGGGCATCAGTTTCCATGGTAATGCCATTTTCCTGGCATGCCATGCTCTCTCACCCTCCTCTGTAGACCTGGAGTCTACC
Source organism: Neophocaena asiaeorientalis asiaeorientalis (assembly GCF_003031525.2). NCBI lineage: Eukaryota > Metazoa > Chordata > Mammalia > Artiodactyla > Phocoenidae > Neophocaena > Neophocaena asiaeorientalis. Next base: position 3,754,423 of record NW_020175089.1, on the reverse strand, counting down.
CTACACCTCTCCCATCTTTACTCTCTGACTAGTGAACTCTGCTAGAGCAGGGGGAGGAGTATATTTCCTTTAGCCATTAATGTTGGGATTAACCCTGTAATCTGCTACAGCCAGTGGAATATGTATCTACTACAGTGCTTGATAAGCATTTATATATGCAAATGAAATGAATTCATAAATTTTGAGAGAAAAATCTAAATTCAGAACCTGTACTGCTAACCTGTGGTTTTGAACTATATGCCATTTTTTCGTCTGTTTGCTTCCTGATTCCTTCCTCTGTTCTGTATTGCTGGAGACACTGGCCCTTGCAAACTAAATTTTACAATCTTCCCTGTCAGTCTTTCCCAGGTATGTTCAGACACTAAGACGTACTTGCACTGAAAGAAAGGAGAAGTCGGGTTTTTATCCCCCTTTCTCTTCTTGGGAGGAAGGGGATGCATCACTAGCAGTGGCTTCTCTTCTGTGGTTCTAGCTCCCTTCTCCATGGCCCCATGGCCTTTGTAGCTTGTAAAGCTTCCCACTCCTACCAGGTGGTCCATGTTTCTGGGGTCCAGCAAAGATACATCCTTTCTTTACCCTACCATTCCCTCGGGGTGTAGCAGCTGCCTGCAGTTAACAATCTCTGGGTCTCCTCATTTTCTCCTATTTGCTTTTCAGTTTTTCTAATCCTTGAGTATTATTTCCTGTATTAAATTCCCTCTGGTAGTTTCACTTTCCTGACTGGGTCCTGATGGATTACCTATTTCAGGAGCCATGTGCAAAGCTATGTTTTTTTCTGAACCCTGTTTCCTAAGGGAGATATGCTTTCCTCCTTAATTCCTCTTTGAGAGCATTCCTGAGAAATGTTCTTCCCTATGGCTTCTTTTCTTTTCCTATAGTAATAGTATTCTGTACAACTTGAGATAAAATTATATCCAGAACAACATCAGCAATCAAAAAGCTAGGTCAGCCCACTATTGTAAAGATGTCATGTGTTCCCAAATTGATCCACAGATTAAAAATGTCAGCTATTACCAAATTGATCTATAGATTTGATGCAATTCCTATCAAAATCCTCAGAGTTTTTCATGAAAATTGAAAACTGATTCTAAAATTTATATGAAAATGCAAAGGGCCAAGAATAACCAATAACATCCTAAAGAAAAACAAGGTGAGAAGACCTTTTCCACCAGATATCAAGATTTATTTAAAAGCTATGGTGATAGAGAAAGTATGGTACCGCTCCAAGGATAAACAAATAGACCACCGAAATGGAATGGACTGATATTCTAGAACAGTCCAGACACATACCTGTACACATATGGACTCCAGGTTTTATTCAAAGTTAAACTACAGAGCAGGTGGGAAATATGGTCATTTCAGGAAAAAAAAAAATTCCCAGAACACTTAGGTGGTGATATGGTTTAAAAAAAAGTGATTGTACCCCTATCTCATACCATATTTATTCTAAAGCCCTGTTTCCTAAGGAAAATATTGATTTCCTCTGTCATCCTGCTTTGAGAGAATTCCTGAGAAATGTTCTTCCCAAAGGCTTCCCCCCCTCCCTGTACATGCTGATCTGAAATAATAAAAAGATTATAAAATAATGAGAAAAAAGAAAAGTAAGTCTGAATGTAGGAACTGGCTGTCGACCAACTGACAACAGTGAAAAGACATACACAGCCTCAAACACATGTTTCTAGATATGGAGGTTGGGGGGTGGTGCGGTGGAGATGAGAAATAAGCTTGAACAATCTAAGCAGGACCTCGCTCCTCTCCCCCCGACTCATTTTAACTACCTCCCCTCACCCTTCCACCCCTTCTTCTGCCTAACTCCCCACCCCCGCTCATAGACCCAGAGCACCAAGGCGACTGTACTGGCGTAAATTTCTTCCTACTTGCGCCACCGCCCCGGGGCCGCCTCATGACGTCAGGGCTGAGCGAGGGGGCGCCGCCTCCTGGGTGCCCGCCCCTCCCGGCCCTGCGGCCCCGGCTTGCTCTTTAAAAGAGCGGGGCCTGCGCCAACCGCGCCACACCGCGGGCACCAAGATACAAGGCTATTTTCCCCGAGTATCTTCATCTCGCCTTCCGTCCACGTCTGCTCACCGTCAGCCGCCGCCCTCTTCTCCTGCGCAGATTCCGGCGAGCCGGGCCATGCAGCCTGCAGTGCTTCTCGGCCTCCTGGGAGCCACGATGATGGCGGGTGAGTGGGCACTGTGGGGAGTTCAGAACCGCGGACAGCGCCAGCCTCTGCCTCTCCAGCCGCTTTGGGCATCCTGACTGGCGGATACTGGAAGACGGGGAGGGTTGAGTAGATGGTGTCTCCCTCTTGCTTGAGGTTCTTACTTTCTTCTCTTCCCTGGGTATTTCCCTTCAACTCCCCGCCCCAACGTCTGACTTGGAAAAAGTCAGAGAGCTTCCTAGCCCAACCAAAAGAGTCTGTTTTAATCGATATAAAGAAGACGTGCCCGCGCCTCCAAGGAAACCCCACATTTTGTGCTCACTTCTAAAATGTCACATCCTCTTTACCTGTTTAGAGAGATGCTGTGATAGTCTTATTCTGTATCTGTAATTAAGTGTTTGTTTGGCTTTTTAAAGCCAGATGACCACGGAGAGACAGGAATACATGTATTATATTAGTTGGCAACTGTATAATTTATTATTTTATTATTTAAACATGATTAGATAAAAGTAAGTCTCTTATGTATATATGTAGATAAGATATATCTTTTTTCTTAACACATTCATATATGTGTGTTCAGGTATATGTATGCACAGGTTTAGTGTAATATTTTTCTGTATTTTGTATTTCTGCCTCTGGGGAGAGGTAATTTCAGATTCAAATGAATCCATCTTTAAGTTATAAATGGTAACTGCAAGAGATATTTTGACTTTTGTATTCCAGAAAAATAATGAGTATAAAATAACCACGAAAAATATTTTTAGAGTAGTAAAAAAAAATCGTTTTAGTCAATTTGGGAGGATAAAATTTTAAGTAGTAGATATTTGAGTGCCTCTTTATGTGTGGAAAATTGTGGGACTGATCTTTCAAACTACTCTGAATCTCAAAGAAATGATCTTTGGAGATTTGGGGAAAAAATGTGTGTGTGTGTGTGTGTGTGTGTGTGTGTGTGTGTGTGTGTGTGTGTGTGTTGAAGTAAAATCCATGAGTCCATTGAGAAGTAAATATGCCACCACCAGTTTAAATTGGAGGGGTTCTTTTAGCTGTCTTAATGACCTCATAGAATATTGTTCTTATCTGAGATTGAGGTCCCTAACTAGAGTTGAGGCATCGCCATCCATGAATATGAGGGTTTCATTGACAGCAATTACGGGATCCCAAAGAGAAAATGAAAGCCACTGGTAATTTATTTTATTGCAAACTACATACATGAAGAATTTTCTAAAATTCTTGTCACTCTTACAAATTGCCTATAAATGTTCTCGATTTAATTAAAGGAAACCAAATGAATGTTTAGAGTCCTTCCTGGTCAAAAATATTTTCAGAAAGGAATTGCTTAACAAGATAAATCTGTGCTATACATTGTGCTATAGACCACAAAAACAATGTCTTTTATGAGACTTATTTAACTATAGTGGTAAAATATTTATGTCTCTTACACAAGATAATATTTTAAGAAGGGTTTATATTTTAACAGCAACTAAAATCAAGATATTATATTCTTTAAAAATTTTTTTTACTGAGCTATAATTCACACACCATAAAATCTATACTTTTAAAGTGCATAATTCAGTGATTTTTAGTACATTCACAGATTATCACATTTCAGAACATTTTCATTGTGGTAGAAAGGAACTCCATACGCATTAGCAGTCATTCCCCATTCCCACCTCCCCCAAATGCTTGGATATTAGGCATGGTAGCCTTCAAGCAGAGTTTGTTCTTTAGCAAAATCACAGGAAACCTGCAGAAACCATCTGGCTCATTTCCTACCATTATGAGCTTCTGAAGGAGATCCACACCTTTCTACAGGAGTTGTTCACTCTAAAAATTAATATGAGTGAAGGAGCTACATGCTATTCATATATACTAGGTAAGATGGTTTCTGCATTCAAAAGCGTTAGCGGGGACTTCCGTGGTGGTGCAGTGGTTAAGAATCCGCCTGCCAATGCAGGGGACACGGCTTCGATCCCTGGTCCAGGAAGATCCCACATGCCGTGGAGCAACCAAGCCCGTGCGCCACAACTACTGAGCCCGTGTGCCAGAACTACTGAAGCCCGTGTGCCTAGAGCCCGTGCTCCGCATCAGGAGAAGCTACCGCAATGAGAAGGCTGCACACCGCAACGAAGAGTAGCCCCCCGCTCGCCGCAACTAGAGAAAGCCTGCACGCAGCAACAAAGACCCAATGCAGCCCCCCCCCCAAAAAAAAAGAGTTTGCGTACCATGTTCTTTTATAGCTGTATTTTCATTCTGGGATGAAACCTTAGTTTGGTAGTCTTATGGAATATTAATACTTTGGAAGTTATTCTCAGATTTATCATATGATATTATTTGAAAAAATTTCTGCCATTTGACTACTTCACTTTTATCACAATTATTGGGTTTTCTTTTGTGCACCCTTAATGTTAACTTTTACAAAAATAAGTTAAACTACTTTAGGGGTATCAACATACCTTCGGTTATTACTTTGCTGCCACAGATTCTATTGGAAGAAATACAATGGAACTTAGATGTCTCACTAGATGCATAATATGCTTTCATAAGGAGACCTTAGTTCCTTTCCATCAAAAAGATGTCTGAAGAGCCTCAATTAGGAAAGAGAGTTGTTCTGTAAAAACAAACATGAGCTACAAATTGTTCAGAGTCACAAAAGAAAAATATTCCTCTCCCCTCAAATCAGATGACTGTTACTACTTTAGCAATATCAGTAGTTAATAATAGCACCTATTAAACATTTGTGGAAAAAGAAAAGTTATTAGCAAGAAACTGCATTTACCAAAGAAAGTTTAATAAAGCTAGAATTTTAAAAGGCACTTTCTAGTTTATGACAGAAGTAATTCTCTCAGTTATTTCTTTTCAGAGCATTTTACAGATCTCAGGTGGAAAGAGTAAGTGCCAAAGTGGGAATGTTCTCAAATAACAGCCATTTGGGGGATAAAATAATGGACCCTGAGTACCAAAGGTGGCCATCCAGATCTTGTCTGAACTACATTTCAGGAAGATAGTGGGGTCATACCTTGTTAATCACTTCTTAAATATTTTACCAGTGATTTTAACATGCTGCATAACTTTGGGCCTATTGAAACAATTGGAGTAGATCCCAGGCTGTGCTTTGAAAAGGAAAATTCAGTAAGGTGAGCAAATGAAATAGGAGTTTTATTTCTAGATTGAGCCCTATGATATGTAATTGATTGGGAGGAGGTAAAGAGATTGGAAAGCAAATATTTGGGGAGGAAAGGTCAGGTTGCTGGTAATAAGAAACAGCATTTGAGCAGCTTCCATCTCTGACGTCTGAGAGTTTTGCTCTTGCTCCAAGTAGCTCTTCACTTGTCTCAGAGACCTGGAAGAATCTTCTGCACTGAGCTCTCCAGCCATAATAGCAGTTTCTCTTCTAGGGAGTGTCAGGAGAACTGTAGAGATGGGCCTATATGTAAATGCTTTGAGCTTCTCCAGTGGAAAGGGTTTAGACAAAACAAAGTCAAAGTGAAAGATAAAAGAATCAAAGCAACTTTGAAAAAGGAAAAAAAAAAAAAAAAGCACTGTAAAATTAAAAACACCTGAAGCATTTCCTAAGATGAAAAGGCACTTCAATCACTGGTTGAAAATAAGCAGAATCTCATGAAATTTAATTTAAATAAATTAAAATTTATCTTTTTGCAATATCCTCATGAACTATCCATTAAACACCTATTTGCATATGATATTATGGATTCAACAATATCCTGGTAAAATTAGATACCTCCCATATTCTTTACATGGCTGCAGACAACATGGGGGAAGGGAAACAACACTGATACAGACACATAAGTGTGCTTGTCCAAGAAAAGGCTTGGGGGGTAAAACGAGGTAATTAATTATATAAGATAATCATAACCACATTTTGTAAATAAAGTGAGTTTCAGGGAGAATATTTTCTTGGGGACAGGAAAAGGCAAAGGGAATCACAGATCTTTACCCATTTTGAGTAGGCAGAAGGGTTGAGGAGGGCACCCCCGTTTCATTTAAACTAGGTTTGTTTTAAACTTTTTATTGACATATAATATATGTACAGAAAACTGCATATAGATCATAAGTATACAGCTTACTGAATTTTTCCCTCCCTAAGCACAGCTGTGTAATCAGCACCCAGATCAAAAACAGAACATTGCCAGTATCCCAGAAGCTCCCCTTGTGTGGATTTGATTTATATTGGATATAAGATAGCATTCATTTTCAAATCATGTTTATGACATTGCTAGGGGAAACAGCTGTGTGTGTATGTGCATATGTGTGTGTGTGTGTGTGTGTGTGTGTGTGTGTGTGTGCACGCAACTGGGGCAATTCTTGTCCCTGGGACAGACATCCGCAACTATCTCCACTCTGCTCAGCTCTGACTTTGCCCCTCCCTCCAAGTAACATGCTGGGGGTGGGGTGATTTTGTGAGTTTGGGGACACACAGCTTCCAAAAATCAACTCACTTCCCATTCTTTTTTTCTTTCAAAGCTGTCAGTTCTATGCCAGTGGACATCAGGAACCACAGTGAAGAAACGGTAAGTTGAAATGGAAGTCTGGAATCTAGACTTATATCTAGACTCTGGATTCTCCCACCCCTTATCTCATCAAACTAAACAAAATAAAAAACAAAAATAGACAAACAACAATGAGGAAATGGGAGCAAGTGATATCCCTCCTGCCCTGGGCTTTTACCTCCTTCCTGGATGTTTTAGTGCCCCTGAGGATAGCTGTCATCACCCTGTTTTCCTTTGAATCTGTTCAGAAATGGGTGTTTATTTCTCTTCTCTGGATAGTCTTGACCCAATGCCTTCTTGCATTGCTCTGTGGGGTGGCCTGGGAGGTTTCATTACAGTCCTATATGTAAGTCTACATTCCTGACCCAAGGGGTCTGCATCGGTACGGGTCACATAGCCAAGCCTCTTTTGACAGCAGCTCTGGCTTAAGTAGTCAGGCATCCCAGTGATACCAGCTTTCCCAGCCTGCTTTCTGGTTTCCCCCTAGGTGACTCGCTGCATCATCGAGGTCCTCTCAAATGCCTTGTCGAAGTCCAACACTCCACCCATCACCCCTGAGTGCCGACAAGTCCTGAAGAAGAGTAAGTATCCTCCACTTCAGGAGATCTTTGTCCCTTGAGTAGTTCTTTCTCTTGCTCCCTCCGTTTCGCCTTCCACTTTACTTCCATATGAACCAGGGGCATGATGCAGTGGGAAGACTACAGGCTAGATCAGTATCTGGGAGATGACATATGGCTTCCAAACCCTGCTCTGCCACTTAATAGCCGTGTTACCATGGGCAAGACCCCTTGCCTCTCTGGGCTTATTTCCTCAAAGTAAAATGAGGGAGTTGAACTGAATGATAGTCTGTGAGCTGTCTATATAGTTCTTAAATTCCTTGGTTTGAGAGTTTGGAATTTTAAAACAGACTTTCATTTGGGTGGAGTGAGGTATGGGGAGTGCTCATTTGTGATTAGACAGGGAGGCAAAGTGTTCTGGAAGCAATGGAAGATGAAAGGATAAAAGGAGACAAAAATTATTCTTCTCTTTACCTTCTACTCTTCTGACAATGAGGAGCTAGAAGCTTGGAAAGGTGACTGGGAAACTTCTGGCCTGTTTACATGACAGATTGGTTAAACCATTTTAATACATAGCCTGTTAGAATGAGAGGACTACCAAATGGTATCAGGAGTTCCAGGCCTGAGAACTGGAAGGGGTGGGGGTAGACTTAGAGCATCCAAGGAGTCAGAGCAATGCCCTTCTGGGTCTAGACTGGAATGTTCCTCTATACAAAACAGCTTATGTTGAAAACAAAATTTAAACAGTGATACGAGCAGTATCCATTGGAAATTGACATAAAGAGGTAAATTTTACAAAACTATGCATCTCTGGGACTTCCCTGGTGGTCCAGTGGTTAAGACTCTGTGCTCTCAGTGCAGGGGGCATGGGTTCAATCCCTGGTTGGGGAACTAAGATCCCGCACGCTGCACAGCATGGCCAAAACAAAAACAAAAACTATGCATCTCTTTTAGCATGAAGTCAAATTGATTCAAACAAATCCGAAAAGCTCTGTTCTCTTCAACACCTTTCTCTGCTTTTAAATTTTGAGTCAGGCTGAGAACAGTGGATTTTCTTTCTTCTTTTCACCTTCAAAATCTCCTATTGCAAGATAATATTCTCTTCCTGTTGCTGCACATGAGGCCCATGCATAAAATTATAACAAGTATGAGTGACTAGCCAAAAGAGTAACCTGGGGGGACTCAATCCACTATTGGGGGCTTCAGGATAACCATAGTAGGTGTGGGGACCTGAGACTGTAGGAGACCCATGCACAGTGGAAGGAAGCTTCTCTACCACTCCCAGCCTACATGCCTCTTTCATGAGCTTGTCAGAATGAGTTTATTAGCCATTGCAGGGAATGAGTGAGAGCAGGGTGGGTCTCCAGGCAGGGACTAAATGCTGCTCCTTTGGGCAAACCCATCTCGTTATCTCCCTTCCCATTTCTTTGTTTACCAGACGGATGCAGAAGTTTTGGGTCTGTCATACTAGGTCATCAAAGAACCAAGATTGCTTAGGAAGAGTTGTTGATTGTAGGGCTTTGCTAACTGCCAAGATCAGATTCTTAGCTCTCAGGTAGGATTCTAGCCTCTGCTCATCACTGATTGTGCCCTGGGGTCTTTTGAGTCTCTTGAGAAAGCCCCAGGAAAACTGGTAAAAATCAAATGACCCATGTCTATCAGGACCTTGGAGACATCATACCCAGAGAGCCATTAAATACTGAGATCAGGGAGATTTGAGCTCCTCCGGGGTTGCAGACTCAAACACCAGCCAGGGCCAGGAAAATACGTAAGAGAAAGGAATAAAACAGGACAGGAAGTGACTCACAAACTGGAGGATACAGGCCTCTTCTAAGGAGGAGTAGATTTTTCTCAGCTTGAAACCTATTGTGAGAGAAATATAGATTCTGTTACCAGATCTTGGGATTTTTCAAAAGAATTTAAAATTTGGATATCTAAGCAATATCTCCTAGTATTTAAGTATTGCCTCTGAATTCAAATTTACTAAAAATGTTATTTAGGCCAAATAGAATTCACCTTTGGGCTACCAGTTCATAACTTCTGTCGACTGAAAAAAAAAAAAAGAAGCACAACCTAAAATTTGAGATTTATATTTTATTCCATGGACATACTAAGGACTTAAGCCCAGGAGACAACCTCTCAGATACAGTCTGAGGGACTGTTTTGAAGAGGTAAGGGAGGAGGCAGGATATATAGGCGTTCTTGCAATAAAAACCAGATAGTCAGAACATCAAAATATTACAGTTAATGAAAGAAAACCAGACATCTTAAGTTAACGAATTTAGCACTTTTCTATGTATGGGAAGATGCAAGAGTCTGGGCTTACTGAAGTCATTCCTTTCATATGCACCTTAATTATCTTGTTTTTTCCATCCTGAATCCCCTCTGGGTACACAGTGAGGTGTGGCTGCAGTGCCTAGATGGCCAGGACACCCTTTGTTTACTGATTTGGCAGGCGACATTCTTTGTCCACACTTCTGTCCTATTCTGGTTTTCTCTCTCCTGCTGAAATGTCTTATGCTGATCACAGGACTGGTGGAGCTTTCTGCCAACAAGTTGGATGAATTCCTTCATGTAGCCTCCCTCCCATCCCCAGCCCATCTCTGTCTCCACTCCCACTCTCTCCAGCACATCTCAGTTAGCACACGCTTACTGAGCAAACAAACATTTGGGGAGCAGGGAAGAATCATTTTTTCATGGCTTGAAGAGATCTTAGGAATTCATAGTCCAATTTCTTAACAGGTATAACAATTTCTTTGATCTGGTCATCTCTGCAACATGATAGTTAGGGATGGAAGGTGCATTTTCTCCTTTTTACTTGAAGTAAGAGTGAGCTTCACACCTTGGTTTTACAGATTGACAAGACTGTATGCTGCTAATCACAGCCTTCCTCAGATCTCACCTGAGGGGACTTAAAGCTAAATTTAGGAGGAAGTGCTAAGCCTCAGGCAAGCTGCTACAAGCAGCACACATTTAACCTGGAAAAAATAAAAATGCTTCTCTTCTTGACCAGCAGGCAGTAGGAAAAGGGCCACACAGCCTCTGCCTCGGGAAGCTGAGATTCTGTCCAGATGACATCAGTATCTGCTCAAAGCCTCCCTGCTTACCTGTGCATACCTGGTCAGCCCTGCCTCAGTGCTACACACACCACCACTGGCTCTTAAAAGGCAAAGGCACTGGTGAGGGGCCAGCCCTCAGGTGTCTGGGTGTGGAAGGTCAGGGACCTTTCAGTTGCCTCATAAAACATGAAAATATTATCATGCCAGGCTGGGCTTTTAAGCAGAGAGGAATAGACTGTCTGCTCTTTCTTGGACATTTTTACAAAACAGACCAATTTTTTCTATTTTGCAAATATCAGTTCAAAATGACTCATCAAGAGCCATTCAATAGAAACATCATGTGAACCACAAATATAATTTCAAATTTTTCAGTAGTCACATTAAAAAAGTAAAAAGAGACAGGTGAAATTAATTTTAATAATACATTTAATTTTGTCCAATTTATTTTATTCAATATATAATTTGTACATACAATATGTTTATAATATATATTATCTTGTACATCCAAAATATTATCATTCCAACATATAATCAATATGAAAATTTGAGGTATTTTACATTCTTGTTTTTCATCTGAAGTCTGAAATCTGGTGGTTTCTTACATTTACAACATGTCTCAGTCTGGACCAGCCACATTTCAAGTCCTCAGTAGCCACAAAGGTTTGGTGGCCCCCACCATGGATGGCGCAGACGTCAGCCTAGAGCTGTGAGCAGCCTTGGCTTCAGGTGTTCTATATGAACTCAGTGACATCAGTTGAAATCCAAGCCCTCCCAGCTAACAACTCAGACAGTGTTAACTGCATATCTTCTTTCACAGGATGCCCTTGAGTTAAGGAGGATTTAGTGAAGATGCTGTCAACATTTGGAAAAGATGAGAAAAAACAGCATTCAATTAAAATGTCGGTTATACTGTCTACTGTTGATTTGTGCAATACAAAGATAACTCCGTTTACTGAAGTTCATTCTCAACCTTTGAGAACATGTGGGGTGGATGGGACCTGAGTGAGGGAAGGACATGGTCCTTTCCACTGCTGTGCAGTTTTCTCAGGGAAGAAACAAACACCCTGCTTATCACCAATTACTAAGTTTTATTGTCACTTACTGCTAAGTTGCATCTACACAGTTGATTGGATAATAAAAGTCTGGTAAACTAATTAAGCACATTTTTAATCCTTTGTTGAATCTTATATTTCCCATTTTGGGCATTTAACTTCATTTAGCTGGATTCTAGTGGGAACCATTTAAACAATGCTAACTTTTAAACCCCTACTTAGAGCAAACATGGAAATAATGGTCCTGAATTACACCTCTCTGAGCCTCAGTTCTCTGTCCACAAAAAGAGGAGGTTGAAATACGCAAACTCTAAGGTATCTTCTGGTTCTAAATTCTAGTATTTTATAAACCTATATTTGGATTTCAATTTGGTCATTGAAAGATGCTTGTTCGGGGTTATGAAAAAATAAATATGCAGAGAATTTATTATCAGATTTAAACACAGCTAAGGAGTTTTCATACCATTTCTTTCTTTCTTTTTTTAAATATTTATTTATTTGGCTGTGCTGGATCTTAGTTGCAGCGCGCGGGATCTTGGTTGCAGCAGGCAGGTTCTAGTTCCCTGACCAGGGATCGAACCCTGGCCCCCTGCACTGGGAGTGTGGAGTCTTAACCTCTGGACCACCAGGGAAGTCCCCATACCATTTCCTTTAAAAGTAATCTGAGTATATTCTTTATTAACTTAAAAAATTACCCAAGGACTTTCAGGATCTTTAGGATTTGTAGTGATCACTGAGGCTGTGCTTACTGAACCACAAACAATTCTGAAGTATACTTACTCTTTTTTATTTTCATTATAGGTGGAAAAGAGCTCAAAGATGAAGAGAAAAGTGAAAATGAAAACACAAGGTTTGAAGTGAGATTGTTAAGAGACCCAGCTGACGCCTCAGAAGCCCCCAGGACCTCCAGTAGGGAGGACGCAGGGGAGGAGGACGCCCAAGGCCAGACAGTGGCAGACACAGAGGGCGGTGGGCACAGCCGAGAGCGGGCAGGCGAGCCCCAAGGCAGCCAAGTGGCCAAAGAAGCAAAGGCACGCCATTCTGAGACGAGCAAGGGACACGACAGGGAGGAAGAAGAGGTGGAGAAATATCAGAAAAGGGAGCGTGTGGAAGATGGCAGTGAGGAGAGACACCCTGGGGGGCCAGGAGAGGCACAAACTGCTCTTCCCAGTCACAGAAACCAGACTCCAGCTAAGAAAGAGGAGTTAGTGTCCAGATACGATACGCAGTCTGCGGGGGGCCTGGAGAAGTCTCACAGCCGGGAGAGGAGCAGCCAGGAGAGTGGAGAGGAGACCGGAAGCCAGGAGAATGGGCCCCGAGTGCCGCAAAGCCACCCCGAGCGCCAGGAAGGACCTGAGGAGAGCGACGAGGATGTCAGCCCCGAGGCGGACAAGCGACGCTCGAGGCCAAGACACCACCACGGGAGGAGCAGGCCCGACAGGTCCTCTCAGGAAGGGAGTCCTCCCGCTGAGGGAAGGGGGTACTCCCGGGAGGAGCCACACGTGGGCAGAGGCGGCTCAGGGGAAAAGAGAGCCCGCCATCCAACCCTCTCCAGGGCTTCGGAGGAAGAAGCCGAATACGGGGAGGAAGTGAGGAGTCACGTGGCTGCCCGGGCTCCCGGGGACCTGGAGGGGGCACGATATGGGGGCAAAGGAAGTGAAGAGCACCGGGCTCCCAGGCCTCGCAGTGAGGAGAGCCCAGAGCAGGAGGACAGGAGAAAAGGCCTCAGCCTAGAGCTGAATAGCATGGCGCACGGCTATGACGAGGAGAGCGAGGAAGAGAGAGGCCAGGAGGGGGGACCCCACCACAGAGCCCGGGGAGGGGAGCCGGGAGCCTACTCCACTCTACACCAAACAGAAAAGAAACGGTTCTTGGGTGAAGCGCACCACCGTGTTCAGGAAGGCCAGACAGACAAGGCGAGGCGGCATCCACCAGGCGAGGTGCGAAATTACCTCGACTATGATGAGGAAAGGGGTGAGGAAGGGGCCCGAGGGAAGTGGCCGCAGCTGGGGGACCCGCAAGACTCTGAAGAGAACAGGGAAGAAGCTAGGCTTCGAGGCAAACAGTATGCTCCCCCTCACATCACCGAAAAGGAGAGATTAGCAGAGCTTGTCAGTCCATACTACGACCCTCCCCAGTGGAAGAGCAGCCGGTTTGAGAGAAAAGACCACCTGGATGACAATTCTCTTGAGGGTGAAGAGGAGAATGGGCTGACCTTGAATGAGAAGAATTTCTTCCCAGAATACAACTATGATTGGTGGGAGAAAAAGCCCTTTGAGGAGGATGTAAACTGGGGGTATGAGAAGAGAAACCTGGGCCCCAAACTGGATCTGAAAAGGCAGTATGACAGAGTGGCCGAACTGGACCGGCTCCTTCACTACAGGAAGAAGTCAGCTGAGTTCCCGGACTTCTATGGCTCGGAGGAGCAGATGCGCCGTCGCCACGCAGCAGAAAATGAAGAGGAGAGAGCTGGCCAAGGAGTTCTGACGGAGGAAGAGGTATGCTGTGGGGCTTTTGCTTAAAACTAACTTCAGGTGGTTAATTTTAATATGTTATATACAAGACTATCTGATACTAGGGGGAGATATGGATGGGGATTAATCACCATAGGACTGTACGCCTAATAACGGAGCGGAGACAACCTCTGGGTTTGATTTCCACCTGGCATCTAGCCATTGTCCACAGCCCTGTCCAATTCCTCCCACTGCAGTGCTGCAGTGCCTCTCAACCTCGGCTGCACGTTGTAATCACCTGAAGAGCTTGAAAAATTACTGACATCTGGGACCCACACCCAGAGATTGTTTGGTGCTGGATGCTGCCTGGGCATCAGGATGTTTTAAAGCTCCCAGGTGGTTTCAATGTTTAGCGAAGGTTGAAAACCACTGGTCTAGTGTCTTCTCCTTGGTCATTTGACTTTTCATCACTATTTCCCAGGGTATGAAAGAACAGGTGATACAGAAGTTAGTTGCTTAGTTTCTATCTCTGTCATCTCTTGGCCTATAACAGTCAGACATCTACGTGTAGGGGAAGTAACATTACCAGAGCTTTACCTTCCTTAACAATGTTTTTTTCCCTCAATATTGATTATGTAGGTTGGTGCTTCTCAGGCTTGAATGTGCCTCAGAATCATGTGGGATTTCTAGCCTTAGAGTTTCTGTTTCAGTAGGTAGGCCCCAGGTGGGGCCCAAGAACCTGTATTTCTGATGAGTTCCCTGGTGATACTGATGCTGCTGGTCAAGGAACCACACTTTGAAAACCACTGATGTCGGGTATCTCCTATAGCCTCTAACATATCAAAAATTCCCCTTTCTGTTCAGACTCCCTAAAACTGCAAAGAGCTAAATTGATCTGGGACCTCATGCCTCTACTTTTCTGTATTTTCTAGGAAAAAGAACTTGAAAACTTGGCTGCGATGGATTTGGAACTACAGAAAATAGCTGGGAAATTCAGTGGTAACCGAAGGGGCTGATGGTCGTTGGAGCAAAGGGCAGATTTTAAAAGCAGCCTTCACATGATCTGTTTTCCACCACTTCACTGAAAGACCCCATTTATTTACCCAAAGGCAGAAAGTAGAATTTACTGTTCATCAAATGTTTGACATGATTGGAAATGTCCTTAATTTTTGCCAGAATGTTATTGAAAATATGAATAGCATGACTTGTAGCATATTCTTTATCAAATAATAGATATATTAACACGCTTGTGACAATGACTGTGCTACTGTCCTTGAAAAAATGTCTCAGTTTGAAGTAATAAAAGATTCACCTGAGGCCAAAATTGTCATGTTCTCAGCTTCCTTTGGGCGAATAGGGAGGAGTGTGACTTTCAGATCCATTCTTCAAAGTAAATTCTAAAATATAGCACTAAGATTTGTTGGTTTGTTGGTGTTTGGATACAGAAATGAAAAAAAAAAAGGAAAAGAGCAAACATCTGAAATAAAAGAATGTGGAGGGGGCTTCCCTGGTGGCGCAGTGGCTAAGAATCCTCCTGCCAAGGCAGGGGACGCAGGTTCGAACCCTGACCTGGGAAGATCCCACATGCCGCAGAGCAACTAAGCCTGTGTGCCACAACTACTGAGCTCGCGTGCCTAGAGCCCGTGCTCCACAACAAGAGAAGCCACCACAATGAGAAGCCTGTGCACCGCAACGAAGAGTAGCCCCCCCTCACGGCAACTAGAGAAAGCCCGCGCATAGCAACAAAGACCCAACGCAGCCAAAAAAATAAATAAATGAAAAAAAGAATGTGGAGGATATAAAGAGAAAGAGATCAGGAAAAGACATTGCTCCCCCAGGCTGGAGAAAGATTAAATAGGCTTGAAGAACCTGTTTCAAAAATTATTATAAGCCATTACTTTTAGAATCCGATTATCTGGAGAGCTCTGGGAATAGCTGGCCAAGGGTCATTTTTCAGGGCTGAGGAGAAAGCCTGGATAGTGGGAAGAACTCCAGACTGGGAATCACAACATCTGGAGTAGGCCAGACAGATCCTTGGACCTTCGCGGCCTGTCTCATATCTGCTCTATAAGAAGACAGGGCTCTGACTCTAAGTAACTGTGTGACTTTGGGCAAGTTACTTTCCCTCTCTGGGCTTCAGATTCATCAGTAAAACAAGGATATCTGTTCCATTGGGTTGTTGTGAGGATGACTGAATTTAAGCAAAACACTCGGAGTAGTGCCCAGTGTAAGGCAATGGTGCAGAAAACAGTGGCTGCTACGATTTTTATGGCTGCAGCTTCTCACAGCAAGACCAACGGACAATAGCCCTTCTCCCTTCTTTTACTTGGCATTTCATTCCTCACAGATGGTGGCTTCTACTTGGTTGATTACTCCTGTTTTGGCAGTTCAGGTAAAGCGTTGTCCTCTGGGCATCACCCATGACTTTTATTCATCTGGAAGGCCTGGTTCTCCTCCTCTTAACTAAGTTAAGACTTGCCTGTGATAATTTAGCCAGATTCTTGTCAGGTTAACTCTTGGTGACATACTTCTCCAGGAGAGTGTCAGTTTATCATATAGAGAGCAAGCCAGTGTGATGAATCAGTGTGATGAATCTGACAGAAAATTGTTCTAAATCTGGGCTCACACACTTCTAAAAGGCTGCTTATTGTCTCTCTAGGTATTTTACCAGCCATGGGATCATGACGGGCTGCTCGCAAAGGCGAGTGGGAAGCGCTGGGGGTCATGGCTGCTGGAAGCAGTCCTCGTGGGACAAGGAGTTAGGATACAAATATCGTTCTGGTTTCTGGGGGCTGCCATAACAAAGTACCACAAACTGGGTAGTTTAAAACAACAGAAATTTACTCTCTCACAGTTCTGGAGGCCAGAAGTTCAAAATTAAGGTGTTGGCAGGGCTACACTCCCTCCAAAGTCAGTAGAAGAATGTCCTTCCTGCCTCTTCCAGCTTCTGGTGGCCCCAGGCGTTCCTTGGCTTGTGGCAGCATCATTCCAATCTCTGCCTCCATCTTCTCATGACCATCTTCTTTCTATGACCCTCTCCTCTTCACACAATGTTCCTTTTATAAAGATACCAGTCATGCTGGATTAAGGGCCCACCCTACTCCAGTATGAGTAATTACCTCTGCATCAATCCTATTTCCAAATAAGGTCACATTTGGAGGAACTAGGGGTTGGAACTTCAACATATCTTTTTCTGGGGGCAAAATTCAACCCAAGCAGGCCAGCTCCCGCACCCCTCAGGTGGATTAACTCTGAGCCGCATATTCTGTGCCTCCTAGAACTCCCCGGGGGATTGAGCCCCAGGTGCCACAGGTGGCCTGCTCTCTAGTGCACCCTTTATGGGCTCTCTTTACCTCCCTGTCCTGCTCCTACTGGTGACCCTACTGGTGTTTCCTGGGATCACCTCCCAGATAAACCGATTGTCCTCAACTTCTCATCTCAGGGATTGCTTCTGGGAAAGCCCAACCTAAGAAACCATTCAACAGCAAGCTCAAACTCGTCTTATGGTAAATAATGTAACCACATGTTGTAATACATTGCAGTTATAATCTCTTGTGTTACTGTGTCTTGACAGAAGATACTGGGAAATGCTTAACACGTTACAATACATGCAAAGCAATATGTCTCTCCCCTTCTCTACTGCAGTCCAGTAGAAAACAAAATCATTTCCTAAATAAAGAGAATTCAAGGGGCTCAAAATGAACAGGGATTTACTTACTGGATGAGAGAAACACTGCAATGCATCAAATGCCAGCCTGGCAAGTCACACACACACACTCACACACACACACATGGTGGGCACTGCTCATGAGGAGAAGCTGCTGGCATATGGAGCACAGCTCTGCATGGTGCCCCAGGCTTGGAAATGGTTCACACAGCTTCCTCCTGGCCCACTGCCTGGTGAGGCCCTGTGCTCTAGCACAGCTTTTCATCTTAGTTTGCTGACACTTCAGGGCAGGGGAATGTGCAGGCATGAATGACCTATCAAAGTTGCAGGAGACATCCAAGAGAATCCCACCTGAGCCGTGGTGCCCAGCAGAGTGCAGTTAGGACCTCTGGGTGCCACCATTTCTTTGAGAAGGAGTCAAGGACTGACCGGGTTACTGTTTTTTCCCCCTTTAATCAAAATAATATATGTTGATGGCAAAACACTGAGTGAGTGTTATGAGTTGAATTGTGTGCCTCAAAATGGTATGTTGAAGTCCTAACCCCTGGCACCAGTGAATGTGACCTTATTTGGAAATAGAGCTTCTGCAGATGTGATCTATAATAGTTACGATGGGGTCATTAGGGTGGGCCCATATCCAATATGAAGAGGGAAATTTAGATACAGACACATACAGAGAAGAATGCCATGTGAAGACAGACATACAGGGAAGAAGTCCATGTGAAGACAGTGGCAGAGACTGGAATTATGCTGCCACCAGCCAAGAAACACCTGGGGTCACCAGAAACTGGAAGAGGCTAGGAAGGATTGCCCCCTAGAACTGTCAGGGGGAGTGTGGCCCTGCTGACACCTTGATTTGGAACTTCTGGCCTCTAGAATTGTGAAATAAATTTCTGTTTTAAGTCACCCACGTGTGGTACTTTGTTAGGGCACCCTATGTACCTGATATAATGAGAAACAAATGGCCTCTGCCCCTCCTCCCAAATCCTTCTGCAGATGCAGCCATCTATAGTTACTTTACAGTTTTTTTTTCTTACTTGAGTATTTAATTGTCACAGTCTCTAATGTTTTATCAAATGATGGGACAGGAGGGGAGAAAGTGTCCTATCATTACAAAATGAAAATCCACAACATACCATTGTAACATATATATAATTGGGAGATCTCAGGTGCTAAATAGTTAACTAAATGCAACAATTACTATTTTTAGCTCAGGAGCTAGTCACTTGGACACATAACAGGCCTCAGTGAGAAAGTGAAGACCAAAAGGAAGCAGGATGAGCCACATGGACACCTGGGGAAGGACACTTCAGGCGGAGGGAACAGCAGATGCAAAGGCCCTGAAACAGGAATGTGGTTGGCACGTTTGAAGAAGAGCAAGCAGGCAGCATGGGGGACAGTCATAGGGGATGAGGGTAGAGAGGGTGGAAGGGTCCAGATCATGCAGGGCTTTGTAGGTCCTGGTAAGGACTTTTGCTTTAGCTATTGGAGAGTTCTCTGGAGGACTGACATGATTTGCTTTACATGATAAAAACACTGTGGCTGCTGGGTTGAGAGAAGGCTGTAGGGGAAGTGAGGGCAGAAACACAGAAACCAGCAAGGAGGCCACTGCAAAACATCCTGGCGGGTCATTGTGATGGCTTGGACCAGGGTGGTGGCACTGGGGGTGGGGAAAAGTAGTCACACTCAGGATCTAGTTTGGAGGCAGATGACAGGCAGGGCCGATGGATTTGGTGTGGCAGGAGGGAAAGACAGGCATCAAGGATGATTCCAAGGTTTCAGTCCTGAGCAACTGGGAAGAAGGGAGGTGGGTAAGGTTACAGGAGGGACTGGCTTAGAGGGGAGGTATGCGGAACTCAGGTTGGGATTTGTTAAGTTTGAGATGTGACTAGACGCCCAGTGGAAGTGTTGAGTAGGTTGTATGGGCCTGGAGCTCAAGGAAGAGGCCGGCTAAAGACAGTGTGGGAGTCACCATCACAAAGATGGTGTATAAAGCCTCAAAATGGGGTGAGATCACCTAGTGTTATATAAATGAGCCAAAGATGACCTCTGTATATCTGCCCCAAAGTTGTTTATTTCTTCACTGTAGGCTGCGAACTGTTAGCTCAAAAGCCCGTCAGTGCCAGACCCAAATTTTATACATTCATTCATTTTAAACATAGCCCAAAGGAGCACATTTTTGGATATTCAGGGCCCATCTGCTTTGCATACCCCTGCCAAAATATACTTAGCATCTGCTGGCCATTGATAAGATAGAGCCATGTGACTACAAGACAGACCTCAATCCTTATAAGCTGTGAGACTCCTGCCCCTTGGACCTCTCTGACTCAGCGACTCCCTGCCGTGCCGAGCGGCATTACCTAGACACCAAAGGCACCACCCCGACTCCCCTCTCCCTGGGAGTTCTCTTGCCTTCCTCCCCTTGAGTAGCAACCCCCTTGGTGTAGCTTCTGGACAGATTCCTGCTATGAGGAACATCTCTCCCTCCCCGCCCTTGCAAACCTGTCAGAGCATCATCATCACCCAATAAAGTAGGTATGCGCTCCTGCCACCTCATGGTGCTTTTTCTTTTATCAGTTCCCAAATCCCTTGAACATCCTACACCCAGGCAGCAAGTATAGACAAAGAAAAGGAAGAGGTGCAGTTGCTGAGCCCTGGGGCACACTGATATTTTCCTAAACATTCATCTCAGAAATGATGAGGAACCAGCAACAGAGATGGAGGAAAAAAGGCTAAAAAGGAAGCAGGGAACCAGGAGAGGAAAACTGTCACACGGAGAGGGGTCAAATGCTGCCAATAGGTTTAGAGGACTGAGAAAGAGCTTTGGATTTCACTTTACATCTTTTTTTTTCCCTGTAAATTCACTTACTGCTTTAAAGTTTTTAACTGTTTCAGCAGTTACAGGAATTTTTTTTTAAATCAGAAAAAAGAAATATTTACATTTTAAATACAAAAGAAAAATTTTATTCTTGGTTTACCTCTAAAAACCAACCACTTACATGCTCATGGTTTTGGTTTTTTTTTTTTTTTTTTTTTTTTTTTTTTTAGGTTCTTCTTTTTCTAGTCCCTTAGGGGTTGTAAAGTTGGTTTCTTCTTTTTTGTTTCTTTGTTCGTTTTTTGCTTTTTTAATAGATTTATTTATTTATTTTTTGGCTGCGTTGGGTCTCCATTGCTGTGTGCAGGCTTTCTCTAGTTGCCGCGAGCTGGGGCTACTCTTTGCTGTGGTGTGAGGGTTGGTTTTTTTTTTTTTTTTTTTTTTTTTTTTTTTTTTTTACTAACCTATTCTATCTATACAACGTGTGCATCCTGTGTGATTACTAAGCATTTATTACCCTTGGATTTTCTGTGTCAGGTTTACTTTGTTGTGGAGTTTCTTTAAAAAAGCTAAGTGAATTTGTCCAATAAAAAGTCTCACATTTTTTGGAAAACCAGTGATGCAACATTGTTTCCAGATCTGCCTCCAAAGCTGAACTTGGGTGTTGGTAGCTCTTTGAGAAGTTCAGATCTTCACTGAATTCATTTAGCAATGATTCCTTGCTTAAATTATATTAGGTTATTAGAAAAAAGTCTTTCACTTTTCAACATTCTGGAAAGAGATTTCACATAATGCTTCACCTTCTCAATTGCACTGTTAGGATTAAGGCTTATGGCATCAATAGTCCCTTTGGCAATAATAGTATGAAATCGAGGCAGCTTTGCAGAAAGATTCAAAAAGTCTTCTACCTTCAACTTAATAAACCTTCTTTCTCTATAATATTTCTGGAAAGCTGTATCAATTCCAGTAATGTTAGGGAAACCAAATTCTGCCATTTCCAGTTTCACTATCAAGTACTGAACCATCCAGTAGAATCTTGTGTTTTTGCATCTACCTTAGTCGAGCTATACCTGCTTCTACAAATGAGATTAATCCTGTATCTCCATATTCTTGGAGAGTTTGCAGTTCTCTCTCACAGATAATAGCATCCCAGTGCTCTTGGGTCCCCAGCCATTGGGACGAAGCCATCCCCTCTGGGACTGCCCCTCTGACTGTGCCTGGGGCCCCAGCGCCACTGCTCTGTTTGTTCCCACCACGCTCCGAAATGCTGCCTTCCTGTTCCATTCATTGCTTCACTTAAATCTGTGGTCAGCACACTTTTCCTTAGAGGGCCAGATGGAACATATTTTAGGCTTCGAAGGCCATATGGTCTCTGTCACAACTATTCAGCTTGGCCATAGCAGAAAGCAGCCATGGACAGACAATACTTGAACAAATTAGCCTAGCCGTGTTCCAATAAAACTTCATTTATGGGTACTGCAATTTGAATTTCATGTAAGTTTCACATATCACAAAATTATTCTTCTTTTGCCTCCATCCCAACATTTAAAAATGGAAAAAACTGTTTTTAGCTTGAGGCCATACAAAAAAACTGGTGGTGCACCAGATTGGGTCTGTGGGCTGTGGCTTGCTGACACTTGGTTTAAAGCAGGCATATTCTTTCTTATTTTTGTCTCCTCTATTCCTTGAGTCTGTCGCCTTACAGCTACTTTGTGTCACTCACAGGTGATGGAAAAGAACTGTAAGAGGCCACCTTACTTACACGTATTTGTTTGTGGAAAATACTCCCAGAAGGCAAATAACTTTTCACTCTCACTTCCTCCGCCCTCTGGATTAATTTCTCTACTTTTCCAAGTGTGCTGGTTTAGAATGATAACAACATACAACATATTGAGGCCACCCACATTTTAAAACAAGTTTTCTTTAGTACCTTGTTAACTTTCTGGCAATGTGAAAATGAAATATCTAAATCTTTCCAGTCCTGTTTTAATATCTCATTTAAATGCCAGAAGCCCAGGCTACTAATGAACTGTAAGAGGCAAAAATAAAAGGAGGGGGGAGTACATCACATTAATTTCCTATGCTTCGAAGATTTTGCACTTCCTCAGAAAGGGTCAAAAAACAGTGGGTGCCTAATAAATGTTAATGGGGGTAATTAACAGCTTATCAGGTACTCACATTTCTTGCCATCTGACCTGTATTACATAAGGCCAAGAAAAATCTGTAATTTATTTTACAAAAATTAATACTAGCCCAGAGGCAACATATTATTTCTAGTAAAGATATCAGATGTAATTGGATCTTTTCTAGCACTAGTTAAATAGAGTCCAAAATCAGGACCATTTAGAACAACATGAATTTTAATAATCAGATTTTTAGGACATGCTTCTTAGTATTTACTATTGCTATTGTTAATATTTACAATCAATGCTTTATTTTTTTAAATTAATTTTTATTGTAGCAGTTGTTTTACAATGTTGTGCCAGTTTCTGCTGCACAGCAAAGTGAACCAGTCACACATATACATATAAGCCACTCTTTTTTAGGTTCTTTTCCCATATAGGTCACCACAGAACACTGAGTAGAGTTCCCTGTGCCATAGAGTAGGTTCCTGTTAGTCATCCACCTTATATATAGTAGTGTGCATATGTCAGTCCCAATCTCCCAGTTCACTCTCCCTTGCCCTTTTCCCCCCTGGCAACCATGAGTTGGCCCCCTACGTCTGTGACTCTCTCTCTTGTCCTGCAAACAAGTTCACCTGTACCATTTTCTTAGATTCCACATACAAGCAACATCGTATGATATTTGTCTTTCTGTCTGATTTATTTCACTCAGCATGACAATCTCCAACAACAAATGCTTTAAAACAAAATGTACATGCCCTTTTTCTTCAAAAGTTTATACATATTAAAAAAGAATATATTTTTGGCTTTTCCATATACAACCAATAAATGAATGATTACCCATTAAGATCTGGTTCATATGAGGGAATTCCCTGGTGGTCCAGTGGTTAGGGCTCCTAGCTTCCACTGAAGGGGGCCTGGGTTTGATCCCTGGTCGGTGAATTAAGATACCGCAAGCCACGCAGCGCGGCCAAAAACAAAAAACAAAAAAATCTGCTTCATATGAGAGGGGACCAAGATGGCAACATAGAAGGGTCCTGAACTCCCTCATCCCTCATTCGGATACAATGAATGTTCTCAACTTCATCCTTGCCACGGTACTGTACAGTCGAGAGGGAAATGCCAACCCCAACTCCCAGCCTCTCCCTGAGGGCCACAGGGTTTGGACCACAACATAGCACCCCAACATTTAAGAGTCCCACTCAAGGAACCAACGGGCCTCCTAAAGACCTAGCTCTGAAAGCCAAGGCGGTTTAGGTCCATGAGACCCACAGGACTGTAGCAAACAAAGTAGCAGTTCTTAATGGCAACCAAACACTTGCTGCTGTGGCCACCCCCCAGGGCTCAGTGCAGAAGTAGCAGAGAACAATACCCATCTCCCAGCCTTTCCCTGAGGGTGTGACTACACACTTTACAAGCTGCTGCTTGAGCACTAGGCTTCAATTTAGCACACATTTAGGGACTGGCTGTGATCCAGGGCCACCAGAGTCTATGAGCACTTTCCCTACTTTCCACCTCAGGTTTGCCCCAACATTATCCGATTGCCAACCTCTCTGGAAGGAGCTTGTATGCATGTCTGGCATCCCAGCTGCCACCCAAGGAATAAAACCCCAAATCTAATAGCCAATGAGAACTGCATTCACGAGTCCCACAGGACTTTAGCAAAGAAGTTTTTATATGGGTGCAGGAGCACCCCCTGCAGCTATACATCTGGGTTCAGTGTAGAGGGAGCAGGCAAAAAATGCTCACCTCCCAGTTTCTCCCTGGAAAGGGCTTAACTACATACTTTCCCAGCTGCTGCCTGAGGATCCACTTCTAATCAGCCTGCATCTAGGTGTTGACAGCAATTCTACCCTTTGGGATATTGATGGGTCATGGCACACCCTCAATTATTGGGAGCCACTAAGAACAAAGTCAGGGGTACTTAACAGCTTATCAGTTGCTCTTCAAGTAGCTTGGAGATCAGAAAGTCTTGAGAGACAACCAAGAGCTCAGACTGGGCTAATTGATGAGGTTTATCTCCTATATGAGATCATTCTGTCAAGAATGTGAGAGGTGGCTATTGTATCTAATGTGCAGGCACCAAGACTGAGAGTGAAAGAAAATAAACAGAGGAATATGTTCTAAACAAAAGAACACACAAAATCTCCAGAAACAGATCTTCATGAAAGAGATAAGTGATTTTACCTGATAGAGTTCAAAAAAATGGTCATAAAGACGCCCACCAAGGTCAGGAGAGCAATTCATAAATAAAGTGAGAACTTCAAAACAGACAGAAAATATAACTACCAAACAGAATAATTGAATATTGAATAATACAATAACTAAACTGAAAAATTCAACAGAGGGGTTCATAGCAGACTCGATTAAACAGAAGAAAGGAGCAATGAACTCAAAGACAGTCCAGTGGAATTCATCCAGTCAGAGCAACAAAAAGAAAGTAAGAATGAAAAAGAGTGAACATATCTTAGGAGACCTGAGATACCATCAAGTGGACCAATATACACATTATAGAGGTTCTAGGAGAAGAGAGAGAGAAAGGAGCAGAAAGCTTATTCAAAGAAATAATGGCTGAAAAGTTCCCTAACGTGGAGGAAAAAAAAACAGACATCCAGATAAAGGAAACTCAGAGTACCAAATTAGATGAACCTATACTGACACACATTACGATTAAATTGTCAAAAGTTAAAGGCAAGGAGAGAGACTTAAAAGCAACAAGAGAAAAGCAACTTGTTACGTACAAGAGAACCCCCATAAGACTACAAGTAGATTTTTCAGCAGAAACCTTACAGGCCAGAAACAAGTGGGATGATATATTCAAAGTGCTGAAAGAAAAAACTGCCAACCAAGAATACTATATGCAGCAAAGTTGTCCTTCAGAATTGAAGGATAGAATTTTCCAAACAAACAAAAGCTGAAGTTTATCACCACTAGATCAGCCTTACAAGAAATGCTAAAGGGAGTTTTTCAAGCTGAAATGAAAGCTGCTAATAAGCTATTTAGTAACATGAGAACATATGAAAGTATAAAATTCACTTACAAAGGTAAAATATAAATTCAGAATATGCTAATATTGTAATAGTGGTGGGTAAGTCACTTATAAAGACAAAAGTATTAAAATATAACTACAATAATTTATTAATGGACACACAACATGAAAAAGACAAAACATCAAAAATACAAAATGTAGGGGTAGTGTAAAAGCGTAGACTTTTTGTATGTGAATATATATCCAAAGAAAATGAAATCAGTATCTTGAAGAGATATTTGCACTCCCATGTTCATTGCAGCATTATTCACAATAGACAAGATATGGAAACAACCTAAGTGTCCACCAACAGATGAATGGATAAAGATGTGGCATATATATACAATGGAATATTATTCAGGCACAAGAAAGAGGGAAATCCTGACACTTGTGACAACATGGATAGACTCTGAGGGCATTATGCTAAGTGAAATAAGCCAAGTACTGTATGATGTCACTTATATGTGGAATCTAAAAAAATCAAACTCATAGAAACAAAGTAAAATGGTGACTGCCAGGGGCTGGGCGGTGGGGGAAATGGGGAGATACTGGTCACAAGGCACAAACTTTCAGTTATAAGATGAATATATTCTGGCGATTTAAGAATGTATACATTCTGGCGATTTAATGTAGAGCATAGTGATTATAATTAACCATAATTATATACTGGAAAGTTGCTAAGAGAGTACATTTTTAATGTTCTCGCCCCCAACCCAAATGGTATGTCACAGGTGGTGGTGTTAGCTAATTCTGCAATACATAACTGCATCAAATCAACATTGAACACCTTAAATTTACACAATGTTATTATGGCAATTACAACTCAATAAAACGTCATACAATTTTAATGTACCTTTATGCTAAAAAATCTTCTAACTGGCACCACTGTATATTTCCAAGTACCCTAATCCAATGGAGAAGTAAGATGGACATCACATAATGATTTTGTCTTTACTTTTTGATGGCCACTCATTAAAGTGCTATTTCACATAGCTCTCCTGGTGACTGGATGTCTAGTAGTCATAGAATTACCCACTCATGTGCTCCAAAGGTGGATGTCCACTTTATAAACAAGACACTCTTGATATGTGTGTATACACAGAAGTGTTTCTCAAGGAGTGGGTTCCGGCCCAGCAGCACTAGTGTCACCTGGAAACTTAGAAATGCAAATTTCCCGCCCCATTGCAGACTTAATACTTAGAAACTCAGTGGAGCCCAGCAATCAGTGTTTTAATAAGCCCCCCAGGGGATTCTGGTGCACACTAAATTTTCAAACCACTGAATTAAGTCATCAGTACTCAAAGATGAAGTAAATTACATGAATGAGAAAACATTAACCAGTAAAGGTTAACTTTAAGTTAACCTGGTGCAAAAGTCCATAAGTCAACTCCAGGGGCAGCTATATGGGTGCACACGTCCTTGGCAGTGCAGACCCCCACAATGAATGGAATGAGATGGGACTTGAAAACTGGTTGAGTTTCAAGTAGGAGATGGTTCTAACAACAGTGACCAGTGGAGACCAGCCACTACTGAATCTAGTCTGTGCATATATTGTGTTCTCTTCGACCAAACTTGACTGGTTGCATGTGAGTGACAACTGTTTGCAAGGACATGTTCAGTGACATGCCAATCCAGGCACGTTTTCTTACAAAGACCACGTGTCACAATCAGCTGAAAGCCAATGAATGCGGCATCACTGACAGCATCATTCATGTAAGTCAGACGGATCACAGTACGAAATGCTTTTATTCTTTAAAAGCAATTGTTTTAAGAAAAAGGAATCAGAACTGTAGTTGTTGGTAACCACACTGGCCATTTTTAGAATAGTACATGCTATTAGGAAAAAGCAATTTCTTTTTTTTTTCTGAGATGCCCCTTGCTGGATGATTGCATCTATTCTATAACGACATGAACAATACACACGATGAGCATGTTTAGTGAGCAAGACTCAGACTCTCAATGGGCAAGAGCTGTGGCTTCCTCTAAACACTTTTCTTGGCTGCAGATGACCAAATAATTTAATTACACTTTTTCAGAGCTTAGAAAGGCTAACCACCTAGTCATGCCAGAGCTCAACAAACCAGCATTAATAATCACCAAAAAAAGGCACTTTAAAATACATTTGACAAGGAGTGACACTAATGCAATGAGGACTGGTCTAAGCCCTGCACTAAACTTTGTTACAGTTCATATGGACAGTGTGTTCTCTCTGTCTCCATGTGGATGTGTGTGCACACATAAATATATGTATGTATGCGCATATACCAACATCCATATACATGTATCTATCTATCTCCATAAGTCTCTGGGGAGGGAAAAAACCATTTCTGTTTCATTTAATAGTACACAAAAATTCTAGTCACTTTATTTAGAACAAAGAATGAGAGGATTGGCAAATTAATTCAAAAAAGTACCCTAAAACACCTTTCTACTGACAAAAACAGCAGTAAAATAAATACTCAGATCTTTTCTAGGTCATCAACTATTAAAATAATAAAATATAAAATTATTAAAAGTTTATTCCATTGGAGGGAAAAGGGTGGACATTTTTGGTACTGTAAGTCTCACACACATTCATATTGCTTAGGTTGAAGAGAACATAATGAACAGAGGAAATGTCTTCCACAAATTCCTTCGTTTCAGTACCCAAGTTTCACTGATGGTGTGTTACTCCACTTGGCTTAACATATAAACAAAGTTTTGTATAAATATATTTCTTTGATCTCTAAATTCTCAAGATATTTGCACAGAGCACTAAAAGTACTTAGAGGATTTTTGTGAAATAAACACAACTGGCCATATACCAGTTTACTGCTTACCCCAGGCTTGGGTATTCTGGCTCGAGGTTTTGACAGACAGAACCAATCTGTGTCAGAGGTGGACAAAAGGCTTACTTGTCCTTCCCATGAACAGGGGTATAGACATGTTCTCATTCTTAGGATATGAAAACACAATTAGTAATGGCATTTAAAGTTTACTTACTAACTGCATAATGTCTGAGAACAAAAATCAAAGCAATTTTTGAAAGGTTGAATCAGACTCTGGGCACTTCCGTTTTTTAGCTGCTGGCTCTTCAGTCTTGTGTGATTCTAAAGTGCTGGTGCTAGATTTGAGACTGGGGTCTGCTTTAAGGTTGTCCATGGCAACAGTGAAGCCTGAGAGAAGGTACCCCCCACCTCCGCTCATCAGTAGTTTGGGATGACTTCGATCTGGCAAAACCTAATCAAGACAGAAAGACAGACATTCATGTTTTCCTAAGCAGATAAAGCCACGTTAACAATACACATGCCAGAAATGAGAATTTAAACGACACAGATTCACCTGAAGAGAGACCAATTTAATCAGACCAATTCCTAAGGAGGTCCATCTTTCATATGACAGTGCAGATAAAAGCGTAGAAATTGGTTTAAGTGATTTTCTTTTGAAATATAAAACTGAAACCATTTCTCTTAAACCTGAAGCAAGTTTCTGGTGGTGAAAGGGCGACTGGTTTGTGTAGTGCTCTGGGCCTGGTTTTTCTCCCTCCTTTAATGGGCAATTTTTGCTCTGCGGTTCCTCGTCATCCTGGCTGAGACTTTTTCAGAGCAGCACTGCATGCTCTTCCTCCCCTCCTTCCTCCCACTTGTCACAGGCATCAGACCTGTATCATGGTCTGACAGCTCTCCCTGTCTAATCCTGCTCCCGTTTGTCTTATCTTTCACAGGCATTTCTCTTACACTTTTAATTCTATCTTCGCATATACGTTCCAGAGGACCTGAACTGACAGAGCCCACCAGGAATTCTCGAACACTTGCTGCAAAGACATGCCAGCAGAAAGGAAAGGGTCACTTTCTTGTTAGCCTAGGGATTTTGCTATTATCAGTTATTCCCTCTACAGTGATCTCAAGGCCTTGGGGAAACACAAACCATAGTCGTTTGCATTTTAAATGTCTCTGGACTCGGGTATCTGAGTAATAGACCATGATGTGAAGAAAGAAAAAAGGGTCCGGAAAGGTCAGGGCACTTTCTCTGAGTTATAGACATGAGACTCCACCATATCTATAGATAGAATCAGGGAGATCCCTATTTAACAGCTTCTGGTACTACTGTGCAGAGCCAGCGACCCAGGAGAGCAGCTCCCAGGGACTGGCTGTGAGAACACATACCTGGTAATTTCTGAGCCAGGTTTCAGATAGCCTGAGATTGATGACCCCTCCTCTTTCCCGCAGTTTTGTGTAGCATTCCAACAGAGGCTAAAGGCATAAACAGAGTTCTGTTAATAATTATTTTGAGGGTGCAATTTGAGAATCAACATTCAGATGGAAGAATTCCTGTCCACTCTGTTTCAGTATTACCTCTTTATATTGACAGTACACCACGAATGGCCTTGAAGGAGCCACAAAGTCCAGCAAAGACAGCAGCAGTGGAGTGGGATGGAAACGACTAGCTACAATTAAACTGCAAGGAAAATGTTAGACAAATTATTTCTCTATGTCCCCAAACCAGAGCATAGGTTTTAAAATATCACGTATTTATTTGCATGACTCACACAAGGAAGCACTTTAAATACAACATTCTAGAGATTCCAACAATAAAATCATGAGCTATTACTTTCTAGGAAACACAAACTGGATTATAAACTCTCATGGTGACTGGCAACTCTATGCGGCCAACTTAGAGTTGGCAACTCTAATGACAGTCTTGATTTAAAAAAAAAAAACCTGGAAGAAAATCCAACATCGTAATACTGGCTTTGCAGATACCTGAATCTGCCTTTCCTGTCAGGTTTTCCTTAGCCCATGCCCTTAGTCAGTAACACATCAACTGGAATGCCCCCCAACCTACACCTAGTGGGACTACACAGCCCAACTTGATGTGACATCATTGGAGAAATTTCAATTTCTTCTAAAACTCTGAAACCAGCATAATCAATTTCCCATCTCTGCCAGATGCAGCCTCCTTTCTTTAAAAACGCAAGACAGAATCATCATGTTTGCCCTCACTACAACCAAAATAGACAAGCAGACAGAGAATGCTAATCTGCTTGAAGCAGAGCCCACGAGCACCAAGATGTCTCCTGTGTTCTTTCAGCAACACACCCGTCTGCGTTTCTTTCACTCAGCAGAGCAGCAGCCTCTAAATGTCTTTTCTTCTGCTCTTCTTGTCTCCTCTGCTTTTCCTGAATCTTCAAGAAGAAAAATAAGATACCAACATACTGAGGTCATTCAGTCGGGTTTATGGAAACACTGGTCTGTCAAAACATTTTAACAATATTTATCAACTTGGACTAAGGCAACAGAAGGAGATCATTTATAAGGAAGCTGGAAACACATAAGAGAGCCCTTTGGTTATAAAACCACCATGCAGCCACCTATACAATGCTTCTGTATCCTAAAGCTCCATCCCAAAAATTAAATCACACGTGTGTACACTCACACACATTTTTTATCTGTCTGTTTTGATATTTGTTATCTTGGGAGCTGATGCTCCAAAGCCAAATCAAATCTCAGGGCTTACATGAAGTTAAATGAAGCCTGAGGAAGATACTGAGGGTAGTGGGAACTCTTAACATTCTTACATAATCCTTTTTGCTTCCTCTCTCTTTAGGCTCCTTATAGTCTGGATCTTGAGAGACAATTTCCATTGTTTCTTGTTCTTCTGGGTGATTGCTCTCTGGGGCTTCTGGCATGCTGTCTTCATTCTCTTGTTCTGAAGTCTGTTTTTCCTCCAGTGTGCCATTACTTTCTTCAACCGAAGCACTGTCTTTTGGCTCTGAAGATAACATCTCAGCAGAAAATGTTCCATTTAAAAGACTGTCCACTTGGTTGAGGGGGAATTCATAAAGACCACTGAGGAAAGATTTTGGAAATCCAAAACATGCTGTTGCTGCCCGAACAGGTCCACCTCCAGGGTACAGCTGAATAATGGAGCCAAAACCTGAACAGACAAAAGAAACAAATATCTGCTCAATGGAGGTGGCTCTAGACTATGCAACCCTCGGGGTACTACACATTAAGGAGACTGAAGGTCTCTCTGCTTTACACTGTTCAGAGGTTGAAGGTGATGCAGCTCCTCTGGGGTCCATCTGGAGTCCATGCGTATTCCCAATGGGGGTAACAGAATTCCAAACAGGTACACAGGAAGTCTTAAAGAAGTGTACCCCCCTTGACACTACAGTAAAACCCTGTGATCATACAAATTTTGTATGTTACATGATTGGTGATTGGTTCTCAGCATCCCCCAAGTCCAATCTTTAAACAGGACAGTTAGAAGTTCTTATCTTCAACAGGGTCATAAAAAGGGCAGACAAATCAGGCTGTGTTGTACTCTTCTAGTACAGAATACATCCCTAGTATTCTTCCCACCCTATACTCTCAATTCAGGCCAATAAAATGAGCACCAACTATCCAAGAGTTTAACTGAAATCATGGTCCTGGAGGTCCTAGCCAGTCACAGGCTTCAGAACCATCCCCACTGACACAGAAGCTGGAAAGGACACTGTGTCGGGAGTGCCAGCACAGCTCAGGCTGGGAGATGTGGGCTACGGAGAAAGGTCCCAGAGACTGGAGCTGTGCAGGCACACCCAAGTCATTTCATTCGCTTCCAGTAACTCAAACTCACTTTCCATGACTTTTGAGTTTTTTAGACCCCTCGACTCAAATCATGGTAGGGTTTTAATGAACTTGAAAACGTTAAATCTTACCTCCCATTCGTTCCATCATTGCACCCAGCACCAAGCCTGCACATGTTTCCATCACAATCATTTTATTGCCAGCACGGATATTTCCCAACGTCAGCATCTGGGCTAGCGTATCGTATCTCATGTGGCTAAGGAAAAAAAATGATTCATTCATTTATAGCTAAGCAAAGTCTGCTATTTTAATCATAATTTTTCAAGTTTTGTTTGTTTCATAAAAATGATGTTGATAAAATTATCGATTGCTTTGGAGGCAATAGTAAAAAAGGACTTACAATTTATGAAGTAGGAGGACACTTTATGCAGATGAGCAAGATTTTCATTTTACTTAAAATCATGACTTTCTTAAAGATATACTTTCCCCCAATTATACTTTTGAAAGGAAACAAAGCGTACTTAATTTTTCCAGGTTCTCTTGCATAATACATAACTGAAAGAATGCGGGTGGATGGCTTCACAACAGTAATCATGGCTTCATATCTGGGGGAAGGAAAATCAGAACATCAATTTTAAAAAGCTAGTTTAAAATATTTTATTTTTAATAATACATTTTTTAAACCTATAAAAAGATTTTATATTTTCATCCTTTTAAAAACAAAAATTACTTACTTCTTTTTCTTCTTTTTTATATATTTATCTTGAGCAAATTCTGTCTTGTCTCGGAATGTTGTACTATTTTCAATTAATTGCTGAACTATTTCCTACAAGAAAAGGAGCAAGCAGATTTCCTGAAACTTTATTTTCACAGCACAGATAACTTCAAAGGTTTCTTACCCCAGAATGTATCCAAATGTCTGATTCTCCAGGCCCTTTTCCACAGAAGTCCAAATGGGTGAACTTTGTATTTTTATACTCTATCTAGAATTTGTATTAAAATATAAGTACTTTAAACTCCATTTAAATCAAAGTAAAAGAACAGACATATACAATAAAGGAAGAAAAGAAGTAAAGAAAACTGTCAGTCCTGAAGACACTGGCTGAAAACATTACTGAAAATGAACAAACTTAAGCTCTGAGATGAACTAAGTATCAAATTCTCTTTTGCTAACACTATTAGTAATGCTATTCACTTACATTCCTGCCTATAAGAAACAAAATCTTTGATATACTGAATTGCATATACACTTCAAGCTATTTTTAACAGAAGTGTACAGTA
The DNA here is from genome assembly GCF_003031525.2 of Neophocaena asiaeorientalis asiaeorientalis. Classification (NCBI taxonomy): domain Eukaryota; kingdom Metazoa; phylum Chordata; class Mammalia; order Artiodactyla; family Phocoenidae; genus Neophocaena; species Neophocaena asiaeorientalis. The sequence goes on along the minus strand of NW_020175089.1, from coordinate 3,721,168 downwards.
TTTTTACATTTTACCTTAGGAGAAGTCTGCTTTAAAATGCAAGCAATTTCCTAAATACCAAATGAAAACAAAACAAAAAATCCTTTGAATTTTACCTCGCCTTTAATGCCTTTGTCCTTTAAAGCTTTTATGTCATCTTGAGTAAGTTTCTGAGATTTCCCATCATCAATTATATTTCGATTATCAGTGCCCGCTTCTTTGGTCTCTAAGGAAGAAAATTGCTCTATGACATGTATGATCTGAAATTATTTAAAAATCTTTCCTATTCTAAGTTCGTATCCACATCCAGCCCATCAGCCACTTAAATCTGGCCTTCCAGTTCCACTGCCCCCACCCCAATCCACTATCCTTTCTTGTCACGACTACTCCAAGCCACTCACTCATATTCTTGTTCCCACTCTTGTCCCCTTACAATCTACGTGACACCAAAGTTCTCTTTTTAAAATGCAAATTGGCTCATCTATTCCAACGCACAAAACCACAGTGGCTTCCAGTAGCAATTCAAAGACGACCTGCACGGTTGTTATATGACCTGGCCCCTGGCTACCTTTCCAGGGCTCATTTCTCAACCCCTGTACTCAGCCACATTGCCCTTCTTTCTGTTCCTTAGACACACAGCAGCATGGTCTCAATGCGGGGCTTTGGCACTTGCTGCTCCCTCTGTCTGGAATGCTCTTGTGACATCTCCAAGTGGGTGGATCCTTTCCATCACTCAGGGCTGAGCTCACCATCTCAGCCAAGTTTCACATCTTTCAATCAGCCTTCAGTACACCTCCCTACTCTACCATCTGCACAGCACATATCACCATCTGAAATTATGCTGGTTGCTTATTTTTGGTGTTCCCCACTGCTAAATAAATTTTATGGGATAGTCTATCTAAGGAACTACTGAAATTGTACTGCTTCATCATGTCTAGAACATATCTGGTGCTTAATAAAAACATGAAGGTTGATTTAAAAGTATTTAGTAAACTGGTTTGAACCAGAACTTCAATAGTGTTTTAATTATTTAATTTTAATAATTAAGTATTTTAATTTTATTAATATTTAAGCACATTTATTTTGATAAAAATTTAAGTATTTAATTTTAATTAACAATAATACTAAAATTATGGGGTCGTTACTCTAACAGGCAAGGCACTGTTAAGAACTTCTCTGTGAAGCTTGGGCATTAAATGTGTTTATGGCCCTATTTTACTGATGAGAATATAAAACTTAGAGAAACCAAATAACTAGGTCAAGGTTATAAAGTAAGTCATGAAGCTGGAACTTAAACCTAGTCAGCTGAATTCAAAGCCAGACCTATTATCCTTACCCTATATGCTAACTACCTCAAGAGCTGGTAACTTCTAGACACCAACAGGGCTCCACACCCACTCTTACAATGAAGCTGCAAGGATTCATGGCATCAAATACCTGGCCCAAGGTCGAAGAGCTGGTTAATGATGGGCAGGAGTCAGAACCCAGGTATCTCAAAGCCAAAGGCAGACCCTAATGCATTCCACCAAGCTACAGTTCTTAGATTATGAGTTTAGATTTCTTTGGGGACAGCCTGGGCTAGCATTCTAGAATTAATTCGAGTTGACAGGTTTCTGAGTAGCCAGCTCAAGAGCAACTATTTCATACATCCTAAATAGTACAGTGCACCTGAAGTAGGCTCTTCCTTCTTCTTCTTAGGCTGAAGACTTCCTCCACTGGTCACTTCAAATGTGGTTCCATAACTATGGCCAATGATGTTATCCAGATAGAACCACTGTTTTTCAAAAGTTACTTTTCTGGGGAAGAAATGCAATCAATTAGCTGAATCTCATTTGTATTCAGTATAGGAAAGATTTATTCAATCTAGGTTATTTCATAATCAGTCTCCCTAAAGGATGATTAGCACCATTATCTCTGACCATGAACTGACAAACGAACTAGAGAGGATTGGGTTGGGGTCAGAAACACAAAACACTGCACAAAATTAATAAAGAAGCCACAGAAACACTGAATTTGGAATGAGAAACAAGGACAGAAGACATTCCTCTTCTGAGGCATTGGTCTGGCTCCAAGTTGCACTGTCTGACAGGATGTCCAAACTCGCAGACTTTGGATTTCCTGAGTAGCAAGACTGCCATGCCACTGAGACACACACTGTGACGCCTCTTGTAACTTACACAAGAAAATCTCAAAACTGAACAATCATTGAGATGACAGGGATTTAACAAATTCCCTGGCCTAACTGGCCATTTTCTTTGAAAATCATCCAGTAAAAGCAAATGATATTTACATATGAACATTATTGACAATCTACACATTTGTAGTGCCTAACACTGATGAGGCTCTACTGAGGCCCAGGCAATCTTAGCTTTTCCCATTACCCAGATTTTTATCTTCTTAACAATGTAAAAGGGAAATCCCACAAAAACAAAAAACTTTCCTTTCAAAAGACAAAAACTAACAACCACTGAGTGTCGATCAGGGGTTAGGTAGTATGTGCCAGGTGTTTCATACTTTTTGATTTAATTCTCAATTAAGTAATCCTGGGACACAGCTCTTTCCAGGTGAACAAACTTGAGACTGAGGGAAAAGTGTCTTGCCCAAGATTCAGTTACACAGTAGGAATTGGGATTCAAATCCAAGTCTGCCTGACTTAAAAGCCTGGTTCTTTCCACTGCACCACACGGTCTATCCAGCAAAGAACAAATGGATCTCAGGAAGGCCTGCTTAGCTTCAGGACATGGCCCGTATCAACAGAACTCTGAATTCTGAAAGATGTACACTGGTTAATTTTCTTTATGCCCCATCCTACACCTTCTCTTTCTTTCTCTGTGCCCCAAGAAGCCAACCATGACAGAATGCACAGACCACATCACACAGGCTCCCTTGCTGAAGGCTTCCCACAATTCTAGACCCTTGGATGCATCACCAGTCTCTCTACTGGTTCTCTAAACCTTGTCACATCTCTGTATGTGTATGTGTCACATCTTCATTAAGTCTCCTTACTTGAACCACCTGAGTGAATTTCTCCAAGATCCTAAGTATCCAGACAGGGCCAATTCTTGCTCGTTGCTGGGTCCTCAGTGATTAACACATAACAGACACTCTAAATATTTGCTGACATGAATCCCCTCAGAGAAGCTGAAACTCAGCTCAGCCCAGATGTGTACCCTCCCCCACCTCATCCTTTGAGTAGCCCAGTGCTAGCAAAACACTGTGTCTGAGCTGGGTTGGGTTTACCCCCTGGCAGCTGGTCTGATATGCAAAGAAGGGTGTGTCACTCAAACTGACTGGCCTGACAAGAGGTCACTGCCCTAGTGAGGAAAGTGGGACCCAGTCAGAAGGACATGGAGCTACACCTTCCTTGGGGAAGAGGGGGATGTGCAGAGTCTGCTCACAGAGGCAAGACTGCTTCTGCCTAACCAGATGAGTGCAGCCCCGAGGAAAGAGTGAAGGGAGAGTCTGGCCTGGGATGTAGTTGAACTCAAAGAGTCATTTTCTAAACAAAATGGAAACTAATGCTATGGCTTCTGCCAAGAAAACTGATGAAAAGTGTTTCAAAATAAATGTCTAAAGAATACTTTTTAGAAATAAAGATGTTACTGTCTGTCTCCTTGGGAATGAAAAGCTCTTATCTAAAAAAGCACATCTGTAAGAAGCAAACTCAAACAACCACATCTCACGATAAAGCAACTTAAAAAGACAATACTAGAAAGAAAAACCAAAGGTTCATCTGCACATGGAATCGTTCATCGAACGTATAACCCTAAGGACTTCGCTGCACTGCTATACTTAAATTAAAAAGCTTAAATAATTAGTATTAGCACTTTACACATTTCTAATCAGAAATTCTGAAAAGAAAAGAGCACTGGTTTCAAGAATACAAAATAAAGTTGTGATGAGGGGGGCTCTGGGAGGCAAGAATGAGACTAGAGGGTGAAGGGTGGGTTCTGTGAGAAGACAGGAGAGAAGAACTCAAAACCTGGGGAAAGAACCACAGGACAGGGGGTGGGGTGGGGGCCTGGAGAGAGGGGCGGAGCACCTGAGGGCCAAGAATTGGAAAAGGACCCTGGAAAAAGTGAGATGCTTAAGATGGAGGGCCAGTATGAGATCACGGAGGGGAGTTCTGTAGGAAGACAGAAGGAGTGAGGGAGATCTCGAGGGCCAAGGATGGGATCCTGGGGGCAAAGGCCTCTGTGGGAAGATCCCAGAGGAGATAACGAGGGACAGGATTGGGAATCCAGAATGGATTGGGAATCCAAGAATGGTACCCTGGAGGGAGAGGGTGTCTAGAAGATGAGGGCGGAGAACCCCTAAGGCCAGCGACCCGACTTACTTTCTCCGCTGGACCTGCACTGCTTTAAACACATCTTCCCGTTTCAGCACCACGAAGTCGCCGTCGCGGATGCGGTGGTCCCCGGGATGCGGTGGCCGTGGGCCCGGTTGCTCCTCAGAGCCCTCCATGACGCTCAGCCGGTCTCCGAGCTCCGCAGCGTCTCTCCAGTTCCCCGCGCTCTGCCCCTGGCCCTGGGCTGTAGCCGCTGGCAGCCTCACCTCCCACAAACCAAGAGGACTCAAAGCCCTCTGACCGGCACCGCCCCCACGTGCTGCGCGCCGCTTCCGCTTTCCGATAAGAACCTCAGGACAGCTTCCGGGAGCCTCAAGGCTTCCGTCAGGCCGATCTCCTTGATTGGCTGCCCTCCGTCACGCCCCTCCGGTCTCGCCGCAGCTTCGGGCGGAAGTTGCGTCACAGAAGCGCCAAAAAAGAAGTTGGAAAATTGGCATTTGGTTAGCCGTGCTGTTGTGGCGCCGTGCTCTAGACATTTTCCGGCTCCGCTGTGCGGCCTCGGTGGAGAAGCTGAGGTCCCCAAGCCGCTGCTACAGACGAGCTTCGATCCCGCGCGGGGACGTCAGGAGAGCTGAGGGTGAAGAGTCTGCGGGGCTTGGGCAGGGACACCTGAGGAGCTCGGACCGCGGAGTCTTCTCTCCGCCCCGTCGTGCTTCCCCCCGAGAGGAAGTGAGAACCAGCCCAGCCATGAACTAAGAGAGTTTTGGGACCTTCATCTTTTGCAAGTAAGAACTTAGTCTTGAGGAGACGTAAATGAAGTGAGGTATTTAACCAAGCATAGAAGCCCGACGGGTGGCGTTTACCCATTCTCCAGTCCTACCTCTTGCATTTATGTTGGAATTTTTACTAGTTGTTCTCACCATATTACCTCGTTTGAAAAAGATACGGCACGAAGCATTGTCGAAGGAGCACTTCAGCTTGGTAATGTGGAGATGAAGTTTGAGCTCAGTACTGTCAACAGACAACTTTGATCTTGATCAGTTCGCTTAATTTCTCTGGTCTTCAGTTTCTTAACGTATGGTGTGGTCTAGATGATTACCAAAGCCCTGTTAGTGCCCATAACATGAACTTGTTATTAACTTATTTACTAATTTAAATCGCTTTAAATAAAGATGCGGATACGCTGTCTTGTAATGAATTGCATTACAGTCTATGGATATATTTTTATTTATTTTTATTCTTAGGATATGAACTATTTTCTTTTATTGAGGTATAGTTGATTTATAATGTTATGTTAGTTACAGGTGTACAATATAGTGATTCAATTTTTATAGGTTATACTTCATTTAAATTTTTTTGGGGGGGCTGTGTTGGGTCTTAGTTGCGGTGCGACCGCTCTTCGTTGTGGTGCGCAAGCTTCTCTCTAGTTGTGGCGTGCGTGTTTTCTCTTCTTTTCAGTTGTGGCGCACGGGTTCCAGAGCGTGTGGGCTGTGTAGTTCGTGGCATGCAGGCTCTCTAGTTGAGGTGTGTGAGCTCAGTAGTTGTGGCGTGGGGGCTTAGTTGCCCTGCGCCATGTGGAATCTTAGTTCCCTGACCAGGGATCGAACCCGCGTCCCCTGCCTTGGAAGGCAGATTCTTTACCACTGGGCCACCAGGGAAGTCCCTATTTTTAATTTCTTGAGGAAGCTCCACACTGTTTTCCATACTGGCTACACCAATTTGCATTCCCACCAACAGTGTACTAGGGTTCCCTTTTCTCCACATCCTCCCCTACATTTATTATTTGTTGTGTTTTTGACGATAGCCATTATGACAGGTGTGAGGTGATATCTCACTGTGGTTTTGATTTGCATTTCTCTGATGATTAACGATGTTGAGCATCTTTTCGTGTGCCTCTTGGCCATCTCTAAGTCTTCTTTGGAAAAATGCCTGTTCAAGTCCTCTGTTCACTTTTTGGATATTGAGTTGTATGAGTAAACTATTTTCTTCAGCAGACTTTATTTTTTAGAATAGTTGTAGGTTTACAACTATTGTTGTAAAAATTGCACAGAAAGTACAGAGTTCCCATATAGGTCCTCTTCCCTTCCCCCACCCCCATTTCCCCCATTATTAGCATATTGCATTAGTGTGATACATTTGTTGCAATTGATGGACCCAAATTGATACATTGTTATTAAAATCCATAGTTACATTAGGATTCACTCTTTTTGTTGTATAATTTCGTGGGATTTGACAGATGCATGATTTCAGTATCATACAGTATGGTTTCACTGCCCTGTGCTCTACTTATATGAATTATTTTAAAACCCATTTAAAAACTTTTTTTGGCTGTGTTGGGTCTTCGTTGCAGTGTGCAGGCATTCTCTAGTTGCAGCAACTGTTGTGGTGTGCAGGCTTCTCATTGCGGTGGCTTCTCTTGTAGAGCACAGGCTCTAGGCCCATGGGCTTCACTACTTGTGGCGCATGGGCTCAGTAGTTGTGGCTTGCGGGCTCCAGAGCGCGGGCTCAGTAGTTGTGGCACACAGGCTTAGTTGCTCCGCAGCAGGTGGGATCTTCCTGGACCAGGGCTCGAACTCGTGTCCCCTGCATTGGCAGGCGGACTCTCAACCACTACGCTACCAGGGAAGTCCCTTAAAACCCATTTTTAAAGATCACTTATGTATTGATTTATTGCTTTTCAACAAGGAACTATATGGGTTTGAGTTTAATAAAAATGAGCCTTGGGAATTCCCTGGTGGTCCAGTGGTTAGGACTCAGCGTTTTCACTGCTGTGGGCCCGGGTTCGATCCCTGATCAGGGAACTAAGATCCTGCAAGCCGCACGGCGTGGCAAAAAATAAAATAAATTTTTTTTTAAAATGAGTATCTCACCATGTACAAAGTAGAAAAAAGCAGGAAGGGATAATTAGCCCCAAAAATGATATTAACAAATATGGATATGCTTTCAGAAAAACTTTATTGCATTTCAACAAATTTATCTAAAAGTTGCAAATAACCCATCTATCAGTATTGGCCTAGAAATGATCTTGCTTTCATTGTCGTTTTAGCACAGTCGTTCTAAATCTGGAAAATTAACTTATTTTCCATTTTGGCCCCTACAGGACAAGAAAGGTTGAAACATGTATGTACCCGTCCCACTCCTGTGCTTCCCCAGAAAGATCTGTCTTAGATACCTATGTAAGAATATCCAGGGAGTTCCCTGGTGGTCTAGTTGTTAGCATTTGGTGCTTTCACTGCAGTGGCCTGGGTCGGGAAACTGAAATCCCACAAACCATGCAGTGTGGCCAAAATAAAATTAATTAATTAATTAAAAAAAAAGGGATATCCATGTATCTCTGATAAAAGTGGATATGGCACAGCTGGATTGTCTATATATAAGGAGCTATGATGATATATTCGTAATGTCACAGGTCAGGATAATGTTCAGGCAGTGCTGCCCTGTAATAAGTCTCACCACACTACAGAGGTATCTTAGAGTTAATTACCTGTCTTATTTTCATTTCTATTGTGAGAGTTCCATGGAAACAGGTGTGGTACCTTTTCTTATACCTTTTCTTATTTTTATCCCATGACAAATCCCATGACAAAAATAAGAAAAGGCATAAGCACTCAGTATACTTGGTTAAACATCTGTGGTAGGCCTTAAAAGGAGATGAGGATTAGAAGAATTACTGCAGAGTGTTTGGGGTTTGTACCATGCTGTGCAACATTGCTGGTCTCAAACTAGAATATATATTAATTTTTCTTATTTTCTATGTTAATACATTTTTAGGAGCACTGTTTCTCCTACAGTTTTGATGAGGACTTCCTAATCTCTATCTTTTAAAAGACATGAATGGAGAGTACAGAGGCAGAGGATTTGGACGGGGAAGATTTCAAAGCTGGAAAAGAGGAAGAGGTGGTGGGAGCTTCTTAGGAAAATGGAGAGAACTAAAGCACAGACCTGACCTGAATAAAGCCACAGGAAAACATCCTGGTAGGGGAGGCCAACGGTAGTGCAATATTTTTTTCCTTCATGAAGGAATCTGTTCATGCCTGTCATGAAGAGCAGTTTAACTCAAATTTGTCTGTCTTTTATTTGACATTACCCTTAAGGTAATATTTGGATGTTAATATCCAAAATTCTTACTGAAATCTGTAACTTAGATATTCTGTTAATAACATGTCAGGGTCTCATTGTTATAAGGAGAAGCAAATAGGAAAAAAAAATGTTCTGCTTCTATTAACCTAGTATTCTGTTTTTGTGGTTTTGTTTCTTTTGTTTTATCAGAACAAACCCCACAGTCTTTGCTACTACAATCAACGTTGGATCAATTCATACCATATAAAGGCTGGAAGCTTTATTTGTCAGAAGGTAGAGTTAAAAGTGCAAAAAGTACCATAAGTCTTATTTTCTTTAACATTTTTTGGATGCTACATCTCATACTACTGCTCATTTGGCTTATATATATATTTGTCTCCCCTTTTCTTTAATCTTAGTTCACCCAAACAATTGAATTATGTTTATGTTTCAAGCGCATAATTTTTCATTTTTCTATAAGTCAGAAAAACAAACCACACTAGGTATTTCAGAAAGAGGAGTTAATACAGGGAATTGGGTATACAGATAGAAGACTGAAAGAGCAAAAAGGGAACACTGAGGTAAACTCCCAGATAGTGTTAACTTTAGAAAGCAACAACCACCCTTATGCCTAAGGGAACAAAAGATAAGTAGTGCTGAGGTTATCAGAACCTAAGAATGGAAAGGAGGAGCCACAGCATAGCTGTGGCTTTGACCTTTGAGGGGCACCCCACAAAGCTGTGCTTGGACCTCTGAAGGATATCTTTCAGAGCTGTGCTCAGACCACCGAGGCGAATTAAGCAGGTTGCTGCTGGTAATTCTGGCAGGAGAGTGGCATGGTTGGTGCTTAGAGCTGGAGGCTAGAACTGTAGCTATCCTCTGTAGCTGGAGAGATGCTGAAAAGAATTGGAAACAATAAATTCCTTCCTTCCTGCCACCTGCCAGTCTCTAAAGTTGCCTCTAATTGTCAGAATCTTACAGGAGTCTGGGAAATTCCATGTGCAGATCTTGATCAAAGAATCACAAAGCTGAAAATAGAAGAATAGGCTTGGAATCAAGAGACAACAGCCAACACAGTTTGTGTAGAAACATAGTTAAGGAATCTGCTTTTTGTAATCCAGAACATCAGTTAACATCATACATCTGTCTGTATGGGTTTTGAGAATCGTCTTTCCTGAGCTCTGATAGTATCATATGCTTGTTATGAGATATGGGTTTTGTGTTTATGTATATCTGTGTTTTTTTTACCCACTGGACTGTACTGCTTAAGGGCAAGGATCTTGCCCCATACCGGGCACTCATTATTCATTTTGTGAATGAATGAAGTGCTTTACAAATGTTTGCTGTGTTGAGAGTCTGTTTTTCTCTGGTATATAGAAATGTTATGTTTCATAGTTGTTGTATCTTTTGTTGCTTTAGGATACATTAGCCACCAACACCCACAGTATTTCCCTAGCAGTTAGCTCAGAATACTAGAGAATACTAGAAGTGATCTTTGGACTGGTCCTAAAAATGGAGCTCACTAGTTGCCTTTGGCCAGTTGTACTTCCGAACTGCTTCATTGTACTGTTTCTCTGTGGGAGACCAATTCAAAAATGTTATAGAACTTTACAATGTAGAAGATAACTTTACAGTTTTGGGACCAGAGCCGAGTGGTAGTCTGCCTCTCCTGATCTCAGGAAGGGATTTGACAAATGGCTATTTGGGCTAGTAGGATATTCTTTGCAAAGAAATAAGAGTTTAGTTAGTGTGCTAAGCTTTGGCTTTAAACAAATTTTTTTAAACCTCAACATATTTATTTATTTTTTAACGTCTTTGTTGGAGTATAGTTGCTTTACAACGTTGTGTTAGTTTCTGCTGTATAACAAACTGAATCAGCTATACGTATACATATATCACCATATCCCCTCCCTCTTGCGTCTCCCTCCCACCCTCCCTATCCCACCCCTCTATGTGGTCACAGAGCATGGAGCTGATCTCCCTGTGCTATGCGGCTTAAGTTTTCACTTTATTATGTAAGCTGTTTGAACTAGTAGATCTTACTAGGTATCACAGCTCAATGTAAAGATTTTCAGATATTGGTGCTTTTAGAGAGAGACACTTCCTATCTGCCTTTCAGATTATGCAGACCTAAACTTGTTTTAGAATCTTATGTTTACATTCTATACCAGTTCTTAATCTAAATGTAATCAGAATGTACAGCAATTAGAAGTCATCTACCATGTATATAGTATTTCTTCTGTCTCATGAAAAATATGATTGTACATGTGTAATTTTTATTAGTGCTGATGCCATATTTGTTGGATTAGTTTACAGCGACAGCTCTCCTTTTATTGAGAAGATTCAAGCATTTGAAAAATTTTTTGCAAGGCGTATCAATTTATACGATAAGGTAAGGTTCTTGCATAACAAAGCTACTAGTCCACCTTTATGTGTCATCTTATTGAACAATGTATTTGAGGTGCTAGTGATTGTGTTTATAGACACTGGACTGCCTTGGTCCAGCTGCTAGCTTCCCACTTACCAGCAATATGGACTTCGGTGAATTACTTTCTTTTGTGTGTTTTCTCGTCTATCATTAGAGTATGAGAGTATTATTAATACCTACCACAAAGGGTTGTTAAGAGACATAAATAAGTTAATACATTTTAAATATTAGAACTGTGCTTGGCACAAAACTTATAGTACTTATTATCACCATATATATTTTTAATTTAATTTTATTTATTTTTTATATAGCAGGTTCTTATTAGTTATCTATTTTATGCATATTAGTGTATACATGTCAATCCCAATCTCCCAATTCATCCCACCGCCACCACCACCCCCCCACCACCTTCCCCCCTTGGTGTCCATATGTTTGTTCTCTACCTCTGTGTCTCTATTTCTGCCCTGCAAACTGGTTCATCTGTACCATTTTTCTGGGTTTCAAATGTATGTGTTAATATATGATATTTGTTTTTCTCTTTCTGACTTACTTTACTCTGTATGACAGTCTCTAAATTCATCCATGTCTCTACAAATGACCCAGTTTCATTCCTTTTTATGGCTGAGTAATATTCCATTGTATATATGTACCACATCTTCTTTATCCATTCATCTGTCAACGGGCATTTAGGTTACTTCCATGACCTGGCTATTGTAAATAATGCTGCAGTGAACATTGGGGTGCATGTGTCTATTTGAATTATGGTTTTCTCTGGGTATATGCCCAGTAGTGGGATTGCTGGGTCATATGGTAATTCTATTTTATTTATTTATTTATTTTTGAGGTACGTGGGCCTCTCACTGCTGTGGCCTCTCCCATTGCGGAGCACAGGCTCTGGACATGCAGGCTCAGTGGCCATGGCTCACGGGCCTAGCTGCTCCGCGGCATGTGGGATCTTCCCAGACCGGGGCACGAACCCGTGTCCCCTGCATCGGCAGGCGGACTCTCAACCACTGTGCCACCAGGGAAGCCCTGGTAATTTTATTTTTAGTTTTTAAGAAACCTCCATACTGTTCTCCATAGTGGCTGTATCAATTTACATTCCCACCAACAGTGCAAGAGGGTTCCCTTTTCTCCCCAGCCTCTCCAGCATTTGTTGTTTGTAGATTTTCTGATGATGCCCATTCTAACCGGTGTGAGGTGATACCTCACTGTAGTTTTGATTTGCATTTCTCTAATAATTAGTGATGTTGAGCAGCTTTTCACGTGCTTCTTGCCCATCTGTATGTCTTCTTTGGAGAAATGTCTATTTAGGTCTTATGCCCATTTTTTGATTGGGTTTGTTTTTTTAATATTGAGCTGCATGAGCTGATATTATCACTATATTAACATATGCTTTCTCAAAGTATGTGATTGAATGCTCATATATGGTAAAAAAGCAATCATTATTTTCATACCTTAATATTTTGTAGGATGAAATAGAAAGAAAGGGAAGTATTTTGGTGGATTTTAAAGAACTGACAAAAGATGATGAAATAGCTAAATTGATACCAAATATAGCAAATGAATTAAGGGATACACCTGACAAAACCCTGGCTTGCATGGGTCTGGCAATACATCAGGTAAGTGTTGATTTTGTGAGACTTTTGTCAAAATTTTAAAGGAAGATTTCACAGTCACAGTACCTTCTCTAAAAGATTCTTAGTTTTTACCAACAGACCTTTGCTAGAAATGGAAGGTTGCTGTCCTGTCAGAGGAAGACTTCATAGGCGTGGTGGGGTTTAGAGTGGGTCTTAAAGTGGTACTGAGGACTGGACATAGAGCAGAGGAGGTCAGGGTATCCAGGTGAGGGTTCATTAAAAAGATTCGTTGCAAAGATGTATACACTGCTAGTGACCCAAGGCTGGGAACCTTGGCTGTTGTCTTCAGACTCCTCTTGCTCATTAGTTCTTTTTTTAAATTAATTAATTAATTTATTTATTTTTGGCTGTGTTGGGTCTTCTGTTCTGCGCACGGGCTTCCTCTAGTTGCGGTGAGCAGGGGCTACTCTTCGTTGAGGTGTGTGAACTTCTCTGCGGTGGCTTCTCTTGTTGTGGAGCACAGGCTCTAGGCGCAAGGGCTTCAGTAGTTGTGGTGCACGGGCTCAGTACTTGTGGCTCACAGGCTCTAGAGCGCAGATTCAGTAGTTGTGGCGCACAGGCTTAGTTGCTCCGCGGCGTGTGGGATCTTCCCGGACCAGGGCTTGAACCTGCGTCCCTTGCGTTGGCAGGTAGATTTTTAACCACTGTGCCACCAGGGAAGTCCCTCTCATTAGTTCTTCATGTCTAAATTACCACATCCTTTCACTTCTATTTCTAAAATATCTCTTAAATCCACCTCTTTTCCATCCTTACAGCCTCTGTCATAAGACTTCATTATCTTTCCTTAACTGTTGCCATACGTGGTAAAACACGATTTGTCCTTGGAAACTGTGGTGACTCTTTTCTGCCAAATGATATCCAAACCCTTTGTGTGGCATTGAAAGCCTTCCATAACCTGGTTCAACTTCCTCTCCCTGCTCTCCTTCATTCACTGCCATCCAGCTAAACTAAGCTCCCTCTAGGATTCTTACACGTGCTGTCCATTTGGCATAGAATGCCCCTTGCCTCACACGTCCAAATGTCTTGGGCCTAACTCAGTTGTCACTCTGAAACCTTTCTCATGACCCCTTTTCAAAACTCACATGGTTTTTTTGTCTGTAAATCTTTATGGTAGCAATTATAGCTGCATATTTGCATCTCATTTTTTCAGACTGGCAGCATACTGCTTTGTACACAAGTAGATGTTAAATATTTATTTTACTTAATGTCAAATGCCCAGGAAGTAAATATTGGTTATTTCAAAGGTAATCTTTATTTTCTTTATCTTAATCACTGAATTTGGAGAAGTAGAAAATATTTGTTTTCCAGAATCCATCCAGAATATCTTTAGGGGGCTACTGTAAGGACTTTTAATACTAGGTTTAGTTGAGGCAGAAAGTAGCAGACAGGGATGCTGGAGTTTTCCAGCCCAAGGACAGCAGAACCCCAGGTAAAAGATAATCCACTATAAAATAAGTAATCATAATAAAATATCAGAATTTTTTTTTTTTTTTTTTTGGTACGCGGGCCTCCCCCTGTTGTGGCCTCTCCCGTTGCGGAGCACAGGCTCCGGACGCACAGGCTCAGCGGCCATGGCTCACGGGCCCAGCCCCTCTGCGGCACGTAGGATCTTCCCGGACCGGGGCACAAACCCGTGCCCCCTGCATTGGCAGGCGAACTCTCAACCACTGCACCACCAGGGAAGCCCTAAATACCAGAATTTTAAAGGGCAGTTAGAGTTCTGTTAATATGCTCTTCTGAACTGTTTATATTCTTAACTTCATATTCTCTATAAAAGAGTTCTGCTTCAAGAGGGTATCTTGTTTTCAAACTTTTGAGTAAATGTCTGTCTTGTCTAGGTGTTAACTAAGGATCTTGAAAGGCATGCAGCTGAGTTACAAGCCCAAGAAGGATTGTCTAGAAATGGGGAGACAATGGTAAATGTGCCACACATTCATACAAGGTGAGGAATTTGCTGGTATTGAAGTATGATTCAGAAACAGGCATTAAAGACTATTTAAGAGTGAGAACCTTATTTTATAAAGCCAAAGAAATCAGTAAAAAGTATATGAGTTTCTTGCTAACTCATTGGTCATCACACCCAAGTGAACCTGCTGAATTTGAAGAGATCATGATAGAAATAAGCTTTTTCTGCCTAAATAAGTTGATCTGTGAACCTGCAAATTTTTGTAAGCATTGATTTTGGATGTATGCTTATCAAGACCCTGCTATTTACATTTAATAATCCATGTGATACACTAAGTGGTGTGATTAAATTTTGTTAAAATTATTAGATTTCTATTAAACACAGAGAACAAATGGAATTTTTTCTTGAATTCAACTTTTTATTGTATTATAAGATTTTAAATTCTCATTAGAAGAGATGAATAAGGTAATCATCAAGGTTGTTTCTTTGTTTTTTTTTTCCTTAGAATTTAAAAAAGACATTTCCTAACTTTCTTGAAAAAGAAGTTGGAGACTCAGAAGTTGCTGAATTTGAGACTTTCCTTTTGGCATTATTTTTTTCCTTTTTCCCTAGAGAACAGCCAATGAGACAAGAGGAAAAGTAAAGATTTAACTTTTTTTATTTTTAAGAATGATTTAATACTTGTAAAATTCCTGATATATATGGGGATGATATGGTTTGAGAATTCCATAGTTTCTTAAAGGGACTTGTGAAAATGCAGAAAACCTCAGCTTTCTGCTCATTTTAAATGTATAGATAAATATGTTCCTGTTTTTGTTTTTAGGGTATACAACTATGAGCCCTTAACACAGCTCAAGAATGTCCGAGCAAATTACTATGGAAAATACGTTGCTCTGAGAGGGACAGTGGTTCGCGTCAGTAATATAAAGCCTCTCTGTACCAAGATGGCTTTTCTTTGTGCTGCATGTGGAGAAATTCAGAGTTTTTCTCTTCCAGATGGAAAATATAATCTTCCCACAAAGGTTATACCATGTTCTTTAACTACTTTCTTCTTTATCTTGGTAAAGAAGGCAAATCAATTTACAGAAAACATTTCCCAGTGTTTCTAAATACAGAGCTTATTTTTATTGTTTATTTTCAGTTTTTAAATTATAAAATACTTCAGGGTACAGAAAATAAACAAAACATCTCTACTCACCACTCAGAATTTACATTTTGTCAGCTCCAGCTGTATCTTGAAAGAGGTAAAGCATTACTGGTACAGCTTTTGTCTCTTTTTTACCCCTTGCTTGTACCATTCCCAGAAACAGTCATTATCCTGAAGTTAATTTGTATTCTTTCCGTTCATATTTTTATATTCTGGCTTAATAAGTACACATATTGTTTTCTTTCCTTTATTCTGCTGTTGGAAAGTGATGCATTCCTTTTTTGTTAACTTTTTTTTAAAACTATAAATTTAAAAACTATAGAAAAGTGTAGAGAATAATGTAACTAATATCTGTGTACTACCATTATGGGTTGGCAAATATTTAGCTAATTTTTTTACAAAAAATATTAAGTGTTATAAAGGTAAAGTCTCTTTGTTTCCCTCCTCAGTTCCATTAACTTTGTTCCACCCCTAGAGCCACTATTCTGAAATCAGCATATATTCCTCAAGTCTGCATTTTCATACTTGACTATATATGTAGGATTTGTTTTGTTTATGTTTACGTAAATGATATACTGAATGTAGCAAATTACAGCATTTTTTCATTTGGTTATTTTGGAGTTCTACCTATCTTAATACATATCTAATTCTTTCATTTATTGTGTGGAGTAAATGAATGGCCACTGTTTATCCATAGTCTTGGCAGACATTGTGCTGTTTCCAGTTTTTCACAATTTCAAATAACGCTGCAGAGAACATTCTTATACATGTCTCCTTAGCAGAGGAATTTCTCAGTTATATGCTATGCTTATTTTTAACATTTTTAGATGTTGCCAAAGTACTTTCCAGAATGTTGGTCCCAACTTACACCCCTGCTGGTGGTGTTAAGTGATTACCATTTCCCCATATTTTCATTAACACTTGGTATTGTTAGGTTTTTAAATTTTTGCCAGACTGATGACTGTAAAATGGTATTTCATTTTTAATATGAATTTCTGTGATTTCTGTTATGTTTGAGCATCTTTTCACATCTTTATTGGCCATTCAGTTTCTTTATTGAATTTTCTGTTCATTTTTCTGTTTATACTATTGATAGGAGTTCTTTATGAATTCTAGATACTGAGCATTGATTTCTTACATTATAGATATTTTCTCCCAGTCTTCAGTTTATCTTTTAACTTTGTGGTACATTTTTTGCTTTAGAGTTTTATCAATACATTTTGACATGGTTAAATTGATCAGTCTTTTTCCTGTGACTTTCACATTTTCTGCATGGCTTAAGAAGGCCTCCCTCACTCACTCGTTATAAACATCTCTCTTACATTTTCTTTCAATACTTTTAAGTCTTGTTTTTTCTGTTTAGATCTTTTGTCCATCTGAAATTTAATTTTGTGAATGGCATAAAGCTAAGGATCTAATATTATTCTTTTAGGTGGAAAGCCAGTTGTTGCCATTTATTAATTAAGCCCTCTGTTTCTACTGATGTGTAATACATCATCTGTAGTACACTGTGCTGCTGTAGACATGTGAGTCTGTTTTATTTCACTGGTCCTGTACCAGGTCTACACAATCCTATTTACATTGACGTTATTAAAACTTTTGATAACCATACCGATTCTTCTTTTCCAGAGTTGCCTTTATCATCCTTAGACTTTAATAAGTTTAACATTTATTACATTTTTACTCAGATTGAAATTCCTAAGGCTTCCTTCTCTTGTAGGAAGAACAGAGTATGTTAGATTCAGCTATTGGTTCTGAATAATCAATGGTGTTGGTAAATGGGTGTCACCTACTATTTGGGCTTAAGATTCAGGACTGCTTATAGGTCAGAGAGGCCAGATTTTTTTTTTTTTTTTCCCTTTGGCTCATTTTGTGGAATCTTAGTTCCCCGACCAGGGATTGAACCTGTGACCTCAGCAGTGAAAGCACAGTCTTAACAACTGGGCCTCCAGGGAATTCCCTGGAGAGGCCAGAATTTAAATCCTGATTTAAATTGGATATTTTCTGTAAACATTATTTTGTCAGGGTATTTCCATGCCCTCTAATACAGTAGGTGGTAACGCTGACTTCATTAACTCGTGTCTGAACTTCAGTGAATCAAAGTGATCAGAAAGACAGGTGTTCCAGCTGATCTCTGTTCCAGTCACTATTGCTACATAACTAATCACCCTACAGCATAGTGGCTTAAAATAACAACAATCATTTTATTATTTCACATGGTGTCTGTGGGTCAGGAGTTTGGAAGAACTGGTTGGCTGGGTACTTCTGGCTCTTGGTCTCTTAGGGAGCTGGAATAGCAAGTGACTGGGCTCACTGGGCACTGGCCAGTATCTCTCTTCCACGTTGTCTTTCTGTGTGGTCTGGTTTTGGCTTCTTGCCCACAGTATGGCAGCTCAGGACACTCATTCTGCTCACATGACTGACAATAGCTTCAAGAGACAGAGGTCCAGCTGACTGGCAGAAATGGCTTTGCCTCTTTTGAGGCAGCCTCAGAGGTCAGGCACCATTACTTCTGTCACATTCGGTTGGTTACAAAGTGAGTTACAAGCCTGTCCACATCCCAGGAGGGGGAAATTAGACTCCAGCTCTTTATAGAGGAGTGGCAAGGTTCTAGAAAGGTTTGAAGGGTGATACAATTACAACCGTATTTGGAAAACACAGTCTGACACAGTCTCTCTACTTATAAATGCATCTTGAGGTACAAACAGCAAACAAATGACTTACGAAAACTTGAACACAACTGACTTACATGTTGAGGACTGCCTGTGTGGTACAATAAACATTATACTATACAAGCAGTGCAAAAGGAGGTTAGATAGGAGAATTGGGGATTAAAGAAGACCCAGGAAAGGCTTTTGAAAAGGGGAGGATTGGAGCTGGGTATGTGGGACTGGATACAAGGAGATGTTCAAGGATTGGGAGACTACTTGGGCACAAAGGAAGGAATAAGTGCTTGGTGTGACAGGTGTGTAAAGAGACTTGCATACCCACAGCAGAAAGAATAAGAGCAGTCATCAAGAGGGACCAGCTGAAAAAGTGCCTCAAAAACAAAATCAATACAGAAGAAAATAGAAAGTCATTGCAGCTTTTAGTTCATCTTACTTTAATACCGTTCTGGGACCAACTTTTAAACCAATACTAAATGAAGCATTTTAACTTGAATTTTCCTGAGATATGATTGTAGTATATCAAAATTTAAGTGCGTATTAATCTTGTTGCAGTGTCCTGTGCCTGCATGTCGAGGGAAGTCATTTACTGCACTCCGAAGCTCTCCTCTCACAGTTACGATGGACTGGCAGTCAATCAAGTAAGCAATCAGACTATTAAATAAAAGGCAGGTTTTAGAGCCCTCATACTGCCAAGTAAATCTACAGTATTCCTGTATTATACTTTGATGCTTCTCTGTAGATTGTGATAAAGTATATAATAAAAGGTTTACTTGCTGCAGAGTTATGTGTTGGAGTGATAATTGTCTTTATTTGAGATTTGTTTTCTATCAGATTCCAGAAAGGATTTAACGTACAAGTATTATGTCCTTTTGCTATTGAGAAATCATTTTATATCTCATTTATGTGACTCATTGAATTGGATGTATATATAAGCAAAGCTGTATGTTTCATGCCATAATGTGATATCCTAGAAATAATATTGGTTTGAAGTTTTAAAATAGAGGATCCCTTAGAAATAGATACGTTTCATTTTATGTTCACAATATCCATGAGGCATTTTCTATAGGTGATTAAAAAAACCTTTTTTTTTAAAGTCAGATAGTTTTCTCTATGTGTGTATATTTTTAACAATTTATTCCATTTTTTTCTGGCTGTAGTCCCATAACTCATCCCTAAATATAAAATAATGGGTAGTTTTGAAGTCAGGGTGCTATCTAGGAAACTTGGCTGAAACAAATGGTCTTTAAAAACTAAGAACATAGGGGAAAAGTGAAGTAGATTTCTACCAAGCCCAGTCCTAGCTTGACCTCCTAATGCCCTATAAAAACCAAGACCAATATATACAGTAATTAACTGTGCACTATGCTGAGATCTTTACAGACACTCCATTTTATAAAAGATGAAATGTTTAAAACTCTTTGAGTATGATCACGTGGGGGAGCCTGATTTCCAGCCCATGTCTATAGCACTTTTACCACTGAAGGGGGTGGTGAGGGCCTCAAAGGTGCTATAAGGTTCACAGTACATGCATAGAAGATTCAGAGTGATTTAATTATTTGAACAAAATTTCTTTGTTTTCAGGTAAAAATAGACTAAAAATAGGCTTAAATATTTTAACTGGGTTTGAATGATCATCTCCTAATATTAGGAAATCAAACTTAGGGGTAGATGATTGAGAAAAGGAGGACATTTAAGTTCTTTTCTTGAGTTTTTAAAAGTAAGGTATTGCTCAGGTTCATTTTAAATGAGTTAGTTATAGTAAAACTTTGTTAATGCAATATTAGCTTACATAATTAATTGTTTTATTCTATTGCTGTATAGGTATATAAAATGATTTTTTGCCCTAGAAGAAAGGCCTCCTTCCTGCCATATATAGTAAACTCAGTTTCAATTTTTTCTGAGCCTTAGCTTGGATGGCCATAAGGAATTAAGTTATTGTTTCTCAACTAGTGCATTGAAATGTTTGGATGAGTCAAGGTGACAGCTTTATTGTGTATATCAGAATCGAAGCCTTACAGTTGCAGCAGTCCCAGTTCTAGAAGTTCATCTGATGAAGACAGTCACAATATGTGCAGAAATAGCTTGCCGAAAGTATGTTTTCACAGTGTTGATAACCAAAAATTGAGAATAACCTAAACATCTGAAGAAAATATTATAAAAAGGATGATACTATGAATTATTGTGTAGCCACTAATTCTGATGTAGGAGAGTGTTTTGAAATGGCATCCAAAAATGTTTACAATGAATTTAGTGATAAAGCAGGTCACAGAATGTTCTCTACTGTACAATACTGACTTTATTAAAAAAAAAAACCACTGGTAAATACAAAAACATGTTAAGAGTATACTGTCTGGGAGGTCAGATGAAAGTAATTGTTATTTTTTTCTTTCTGTTTATCTGTGTTTTTAAATTTTTACAAAGGTGACACATAGAAATATGTGTTCTTTTAATAAGTGTAAAAATATACTGTTTTTCTTTCTTTTTTTTTTGGCTGCTTTGGGTCTTTGTTGCTGCGTGCAGGCTTTCTCTAGTTCTGGCGAGTGGGGGCTACTCTTTGTTGCAGTGTGCCGGCTTCTTATTGCAGTGGCTTGTCTTGTTGTGGAGCACAGGCTCTAGGCATGCGGGCTTCAGTAGCTGTGGCTCGCAGGCTCTAGAGCGCAGGCTTAGTAGTTGTGGCGCACAGGCTTAGTTGCTCCACGGCACGTGGGATCTTCCCAGACCAGGGATCAAACCCGTGTCCCCTGCATTGGCAGGTGGATTCTTAACCACTGCGCCACCAGGGAAGTCCCAAAAAATATACTTTTTTAAAGCAAGGTGACCTTAGCATATTGTGTCACTTTGACACTTCTCATTGCAGTTCGCCAGTGTTTAAATATGCATTGAGGGTGAAAGTAGTGGGTAACCATGGAGCAGGGTTTGTGCTTACATTCATCATTTAAGTGATTAAATTAAGAAGTTTTAAAATAATGTGTATGTTTTTAAAAACTCAATCAGCATAGAAGGCCACAGTTCCCACAACTTCTTGTTGCCTTATACATAATTCTAGATAGCATTCTTATGTCTCTTCCTTCACTTTACTTATCCAGTCTGTGAGCTGAGAATGTTAGAGACATGGTACCTGCTGTCCCTTCTCCCTCTTCCACCTTTTTTCAGTATGATGTTACTTTTAAATTGTCAAGGTTTACTTCTGTTTTCTAATGAGAATTATCTTCCATGTTTTATTCATAGGTCATATCTAATGAAACCAACAAACAGCACTTAACATTTTTATGATAATGTAAATATTGTTCAACAGAGAATCAAGTCAGGTGATCAGATACCAAGAGAAAGAAATGTAATTTGTGTCACTGGGTTGTTTTGTTGGAGTTTTTTGCCCTTTAAAGGAAAATGATCCAAGCATCAAAATCAAAAAGGATTCTTTTCTTATATTCCACTGAGTTAGCCCATATTTTAATATGCTTCATATTTGGACTATAACTGTCGTTTAGCACTTTTCCTAATCTTTTTATCCATGGTGTTCTGAAAACGTCTGAGTCTATCTAATTGTGTCTTCATCCTGCTTGATACTGATTGGCCCTTTTCTTCTAGAGTTGTCTTCAACTCTAGAATATCTATTTTCTATTTTCTCTCTTTGGGCTTCTTATCAGGTGTATCCATTCAATTGTTTGTCCTTCACCCTTTGTTTTCTTTATGCTCTTTTTTGTGCGGGCCTCTCACTGTCGTGGCCTCTCTTGTTGCGGAGCACAAGCTCCAGACGCGCAGGCTCAGTAGTTGTGGCTCACGGGCCCAGCCGCTCCACAGCATGTGGGATCTTCCGGGACCGGGGCACGAACCCGTGTCCCCTGCATTGGCAGGCAGACTCTCAACCACTGCGCCACCAGGGAAGCCCTATGCTCTTTTCTAGATTTCTTTGGCTTTTGCTTGTATACTTTCTATAAGTGTTTGATTTTTATATACATATCTTTAATTTTTCTGATCTCACACTTGTTTTCCAATAGTTTCTTTTTCATAGCAGCTCATTCTTGTTTTATGATGGTAACATTTTCTCAGAAACTCTTAAGCAGTTTTTTCTTTGTTTTTAATGCTTTTCTCCTTCTTTAATTATTGCCATTTCATCCTCAATTATCTGATGAGGAATGAGAAATTATTTGGAGTAGGTAGGATAAGTTTCCTTTGCTATTTTTTAGGTAGGAGCTTTTCTTTAAAAAGCCTCATCCCTAGATAGAGGGTAGGGTTTTGACGACCAGATTTTGCTTTATGAATGTGTTTTTGAATTTGGTTTGGGCTCCTCAAATGCCAGAATGAGGAGGCTTATGCTGGAGCTCTGATATCCTCTCTCAGCACCTTAGTTCCCCTCATAGAGTAGATGGCTCTGTTTCCTTAAAACAGTGCTCTGGTTTTTGCCAGGTGGGGAAGCCTGATGGCTTTCCTGGGATGCCCTCCTTCTTCTTCTACCCACCTATGCCCCCACCTTCCAAATAATTTCTGAACAGCTATTCTGTGACTTGTCTTTCAGTTGATTATCCTGTTTTGTTTCAGCCATCTGCTCCCACTCGCCATTCCTGCCACCTCCAACTTAAAAGCCTCTCTAGGGCTGAGAACATTGGCTCCCACTTCTCTTGTACCTTGTAAATTTTTCCTGTGTGTATTCTGGAATTCATTTTATTTTATCCATCAGTACTTTCCCATTTGCTGTTTTATAAAATTTCATTAATATCTCTTATTTGATGATGGCACCTCTGCATGCCCCAAAACTTCTCTTCACTCTTTTAGTGACTGTTGTTTTGGTGGACACTTTAGAGGGAAGGTAGGCAAATGCATGTGGCCATTATGCCATCTTTAATTGGAAATTGCTGAAGTAGTTTTAAATATACCATTGAACCTTTTCTTTTTTTTTTAAACTAACTGCCCTTTATCTAGCTCAGCATCATGTGGACCCTGAATAGTTACTATGTTGACCAAATAACCCAAAGTCAGTACATGTACTGACTGAAAATTGTTTAACTTTTTAGAATCCAGGAGTCGATGTCTGATGATCAGCGAGAAGCAGGTCGGATTCCACGAACAATAGAATGTGAGCTTGTTCACGATCTTGTGGATAGCTGTGTCCCAGGAGACACAGTGACTGTCACTGGAGTTGTCAAAGTCTCAAATGCTGACGAAGGTGTGGTATAACTTTCCTCAATTCAATTGTCCCTCAGTAGTTTGTCAGCATTCATCTTTTCCCTTTTTAAGATACTTCTGAATTTCCATTAATTTAAAGGACTTGATTCTTATATAGGTGAAACTTTTCCTCTAAAATAAAAGTTTATTTATAGCTCACCATGCCTTTCTTTTACAGTCTACTTGAATCTTTGTAGGGAAAATGAAAATACCAATTATTGTATATCATACTTTGAAATTTACAGGTTCTCGAAATAAGAATGACAAATGCATGTTCCTTTTGTACATTGAAGCAAATTCTGTTAGCAATAGCAAAGGACAGAAAACTAAGGCTTCTGAGGATGGGTATAAGCATGGAACATTGATGGAGTTCTCACTTAAGGACCTTTATGCCATCCAGGAGATTCAATCTGAAGAAAACCTGTTTAAACTCATTGTCAAGTATGTATGAGGTTATCTCAAGTTTTACTTTATCATGTGCATGTTGGGGGTGCTCTTGGCTACCAGTAACTGAAAACTAGTCAAAATGTTTGCAAATTACAATTCATTAGACATCTTTAGACCTGTGCAGCCAAGTCATTGAAAGAAGGAGACTAAAGGGTGAACTGCGTACATAATATTTAAAGAAGGGATAAAATTTCATTTTTTCAGTTCAATTCAAAGAATCAGAATAAATAAGGCCATATATGAATATATGAAGTATTATGTTGAATATAAAGAAGTATTTTACATTTGTCAATTGTATAAATAGGAACAAACAAAAAGGACAGAGTGGAAGAGATATAATCCAGCTAATCACCCATCTTTGTACAGCCCATAAGCTGAGTGGTTTTTACATTTTTTCATAGCTGAAAAAAATTAAAAGAATATTTCATGACACACAAAGCTACATGAAGTTCAAATTTTGCTATCCATAAGTAAACTTTTATTGGAACACAGCCACACTTGTTCATTTACATAGTATCTGACTGCTTTTGAGCTACAGGGGCAGAGTTGAGTAGATGCAATAGAGAATGGCTCACAGATATTTATGTGTTTGTACCTTTACAGATAAGTTTGCTGATCTCTAGTTGAAACAATAAGGAAAATTTACTATATTACACAATCTGGTTACTCAACTGAAGAGTCATGGGACAGTGAATTACAAAGTCATTTCAACTACTTGTATGTAGGGGGTTGTTTGTTTACTTTTAAAAAGCAAGAAATAGATTCACATGGAAGTCACTTACTATTGATAAGTATTTCATAATATTTTTTTATTTCCGTGTTATTGCCCTGCAGTAGAGAAGAAGCAGTGTAGAGGCATTTTTGCTTTAGTGATTACGAGCCTTTTCTGGAAGATAAACCTGAGTTAGAATCTTGCTTCAGCCACTTCCAATGTGATCTGGGGCATGTTAATTTCTCCTTCATTTTTATCTTCTTAAAGTAGAAATAATAATACCTGCCTCAGAATGTTGTTCTGAAGATTAAATGAGATTTCATTATGTACTTAACATAGTTAACACAATGTGCTGTTATTTTGAAATATTTTGACAAATTTTTGGATAACTTTGAAGAAATAGGAGAAAATGTGAGAGACCGAATAGTAGCTGTACCAAACAGAGGTAAAGAACTGAGGTTTTGAAGTGCATTGTATTAGAAAAATTGATCTTGTCACGCTTTTCTCTTCACCTAGGCTTTGGGCTCTAGGAGAATTTAACAGTTTTTCTTTCTGCCTTTAATATGTTAATTAGAAAGCTGGGAAAAGTATAGAGTTCCTCAGGAGTTCTTTGTCCTTAAACCCTTAGAGATGTCCTTTGAATAGATGGCCATCCAAACCCACCCTGGGAGAGAGGGTGCTCTGAGCTAGGGTGGCGATGTGATCTGGTGATAAATGTTGGGGTGATGAGTGGTCTGTAGCAGGTGGCCAAGGAACACCCTGGTTGAGGACCAAAACACCTCTTTGATTGGTACCTCTTACCAGTTATAAATAAAAATGAACATTTGAGTGGTCCTTCTTCTGTCATACTTAAGGAAGATAAGTTAGTATGAAAAACCTGGGTTTTCTTCCTACAGTTTGCTTTTACCTTTTAGTTCTAAGTTTGTGATTCCAACATCAAAACTTGAATTTTTCATGGTCCTCCATTTGTGAATCTTGCAGGGGTTGGCAAACTAGGCAGGCTGCTTGTTTTGGTAAATAAAGTTTTTATTAGAGCACAGCCCCACCCATTTATTTACAAATTGTTGGCTTTGACAAAAGTTGGGTAGTTGTGACCCAGACAGTAAAACTGAAACTATTTACTTTCTGGCCCTTTAGGAAAAATGTTGTCAACCCTTGCTAGATTAACAAATTGAGGCCTATGAAAAGAGAATGGAGAAGACAATAGAAGGCTGTTTTAGTTTAGGTTCCTTCAGAAGCAATGATTTGCATAAATGTAGTTTCTTTGGGAGGTGATCCCCAGAAATACTGGGAGGAGAATGAGGAAGTGAGACAGAGAAGGGAGGGCAGGTAGTGTATGGTACCTTAATGGAGGCTTAATAAAGGCTAATCCTTCTGAGGCCTCTGGGACACTTGACTATAGAGCTAGCCTCAGTATTTTTCCATCTAAGGGCCTAGATTTGGGGCTGCTCCTGAGAATATTAGACACCCGAGCACTTCTGGCCTGCCCAGTCTGCCTGCTGATGGTGCTTCTGCAGCCACAGAAAGCCCTTTGGCAGACAGGTGCAGGTGCTTGGTAAGAGGCCAGCAGTGATCATGCAGGAGCACGCTGAACAATGATTGCCAAGGGGAAGTGGCAGGGCACCAACTTCTGTGTTGACATGTATTAACAGGGATAATGATTCACAATTAACTGATTATATCTCTTCCTCCCTGTCCTTTTTGTTCCTGTTTATATAATTGATAAATGGGAACTACTTCTTTATATTCAACATAATACTTTATATATTCATATATGGCCTTATTTATTCTGATTCTTTGAACTGAAAAAATGAAATTTTATCCCTTTATTATGTACTCAGTTCACCCTTTAGTCTCCTTCATTCAGTGACTTGGCTGCACAGGTCTAAAGATGTCTATTCATGTAAAATAGAATGTAATTTGGTATCCTAAAGCCTAAAGTAGAAGACCATGATTATGATCTTTTTTTTTTTTTTTTTTTTGTGGCGCTCCATGTGGCATGAGGGATCTTAGTTACCTGACCAGGGATAGAACCCTTGCCCCCTGCATTGGAAGCGCGGAGTCTTAACCACTGGACCGCTAGGGAGGTCCCTATGATGCATTTTAAAGGCTAGTAATATAAATGCTTTACAAGTATCCTGCCTCCCTTACACAGGCACACTTTTTAAAACATTCTTCCCTTTATAGATTCACCAAGAATTTTGATAAATTTACTGTTAGAATAAAATTTCTTGAGTTGTTTGAGGAGATGTAAATTTTTATTTTTTACTATTTTCTTTTGATGCTAAATAAAGCAAGTTAAGCAAATTGTAAAGTAGATCTTCTGGTGTATCACTGAAATGTAAGTTAGAATTTATAAGTCATATTCTGTTTTTCAGCTCGCTTTGCCCTGTCATTTTTGGTCATGAAGTAAGTATTTTACTTCCTCTTTGCTCAAAAATACATAAATTTGGCAAAAATAGTATATAGAGATATCACAAATAATAGTCATTTCTGTTGGACAGTTACTCATATTTTATTTATTTATTTAAAGCAATTAAGTTTAGTATTTTTTTAAATTAATTTATTTTCTGTGTCTCTGTTGGGTCTTCATTGATGTGCATGGGCTTTTCTCCGGTTGCGGCAAGCAGAGGCTACTCTTCGTTGCCATGCGTGGGCTTCTCATTGCGGTGGCTTCTCCTGTTGCAGAGTGTGGGCTCTAGGTGCGCGGACTTCAGTAGTTGTGGCGTGTGGGCTCAGTAGTTGTTGCTTGCAGGCTCTGGAATGCAGGCTCAGTAGTTGTGGCGCACACGCTTAGTTGCTCCGTAGCATGTGGGATCTTCCTGGACCAGGGGTCAAACCTGTGTCCCCTGCATTGGCAGGTGGATTCTTAACCACTGCGCCACCAAGGAGGTCCCTCATATTTTAATATGAATCATTATTCTCCATAAATGGATGATATGAAAGATAAACTACAGTCCCTTGTAAGACAGAGCTGCTTACCAATTAGAGTCAATAGGAATGATCTTTTTTTAAAGTGACTCTGGACACTGTAAATGTTAAAGCAGAAATTAACAAAGATTTCTCAGTTTTGTGGAATGGATTCAATGCCTGGCAAGGTAGGTCTTCACTCAGTGACTTTTAAGATACCTGATTTTATATGCTTTCTAATTTAGGCTTTTTATTGTTTTTGTTTTGCGGTACGCGGGCCTCTCACCATTGTGGCCTCTCCCGTTGCGGAGCACAGGCTCCGGACGCGCAGGCTCAGCGGCCATGGCTCATGGGCCCAGCCGCTCCGCGGCATGTGGGACCTTCCTGGACCGGGGCACGAACCCATGTCCCCTGCATCGGCAGGCGGTCTCTCAACCACTGCGCCACCAGGGAAGCCCTAAGCTTTTTAATCATTTACATTAAAGAAGTTTATATTTTTAGACTTACTTTTCTTAGGAAAAGAAAAAAAAACAAAGTTCAATCATGCTTTAAAAAAAAAGAATCCACACACAAATGTAAACATCGGAGGAGCACTCCTTTTGCTAGTCATCTTTATGTTTTTCTCACTTGTTTTTTCTCTCTCTTCTTTCACATCTGAGCTTGTTAAAGCAGGTTTGGCGTTAGCACTCTTTGGAGGAAGCCAGAAATATGCAGATGACAAAAACAGAATTCCAATTCGAGGAGACCCACATGTCCTTGTTGTTGGAGACCCAGGCTTGGGAAAGAGTCAGATGCTACAGGTAGGAAATCAGACATTTAGTATTTGACCTTTTGCTTATAAAATGCATGACTAATTCACAAGTGAATTTTCTTAAAACATACAGTGTTTGTGTTCCAGAGGGTATTATTTGTCAGGTAGTGTGAGTGAGTTGGGGTTTGTGTGAATAATATATAACTTGTATCTGGCCATCCTTTCAAATTGAGCCAGTCTCCTGTCACTCAGGCTGCACAAGCATGCTGCTCTGTTAAGATGTCAACTATTGTGAAATATTAACCATTTCCCTAACCCCCTTTTTTGTATCCAGCGTTGCGTTGCTAGTCTTTGTTGTTGTGACCTCACCTATGAAAAGAATAGTTCAAGAAAGTAAAGCAGGGTAACCCGTTATCTCTTCATACAGCTACATAAACACTGTATTGGGCTTTAAGAATAGTCTGATAAAGGTAAGAGATCTGTCCTATCCATCTCCACTGCTTCTTTCTGAGTCTAAAACAAGGAAACTTCTATGACCAGTCTGTTGTTGGTCCCCAAGATGATTTTGGCTGTGCCAATCAGAGCCTGGTAGTTCTCCCCTCCAGGGCTTATGCTGGCCCTAGAAAATGCAGCTGGTTGGAGTGCTTCTGGTTTCCTTGGAGTGACACCTGGTAAGCCAGCAATGCATATCACTATCACCTTTGGAGATTTTCGAAAATACCGTGGCCGTCCCCGGTATTAAGAATTAAGAATCTCCGGGTTAGGGTCCTAGCATCTGCATGTTTATAAACACAGGTGATTCTGAAGTGCAGCCAGGATTGAAAACTCTTGATCTCATTGTATTATAAACCTACTGTCCTTCATGTCAGAGTCATTATTTATTCCCTATGGCTGAGTGTTAAATCAGTTATCATTTTAATTCCTAATCTGATATTTATTTAATCCTGTGTTTCCTAGTTTTGTTCATTTTGGCCAATTGGGTCAACTTTTTTTTTTTAATTCTGTTCCGAACACATGCTATAAGCCTGACAACTGAGGCATAGAGTACCCAGTTATAGCTGAAACAGAGTTGATAGTAAAAATGAAAACAGTATATACTTAGGTAGAATATGCATGTAAAAGTGCATGTGGGGATCTGAATTGCATGTAAGTCTGCTAGCCCCACTAAGCCAAGGTTTTTAAAAATTAGGCTAACACTAACAGTTATGAGTTGTTTATATTTTTAAATTATGTTTTCCTTTGACCATTAGCAAGCCATCATACTCTCAAACTAACAACTAAGGAATTACAAGTAACAAAAATAATGATAGCTACCATTTATTTAGCTAGGCACCAAAGCATCACTTGGGTTGTATGCTACGCAAGTCCATAGCGCACTATTGACATAGATAGCAGTGTAAGTGCTGTCTCCTAAGGTTGTGGGGTGCACAGCTATGTACAGCAGCCTTGCACGGGGCATGTATTGTATGCCAGGTACCAGGTTAAGTGCCTTGCATATACGATCTCATTTATTCCTCAAGGCAGTATGTGATAAAATATAAGGAAGCTGAGGCTCCGAGAGGTTCAAGAGCAGCACCACCAGTAGATGCATGGTAGAGCCAGGATTTAAACAGGTCTGTCTGACTCCAGAGATCCATACTTTTAGCTGTTGTGTCATTTAACTACTTTTCTGTCGTGCCGTATCTTATTTACTCAGAAGGTGAGCACTGTTGAGCCATTTTATTACCTGATGTTTAAAGAAGCATTGGAGTCTCTGAAACTAAACTTAGTACTTACATTTTTGCTACTTGAACTTGAAAATGAAGCATAAAATGGAATTGTGTAGAGTATTCACATGACCACAGACTTCAGAATCAGGCTGCCTGGGTTTGATTGAATCCTGACGTCACACCTTCATAGCTGTGTAAGTTACTCTCTTCAGACCTTAGTTTCTACATCAGTAATAGGAGTGTTACCTTCGTCTTACTGTGGTGGTGAAGATTGTACAGTAAAGCTCTTAGAAGAATACCTGGCATATAGCTAATATTTGTGAGCAACTACTATAGCTATTATTTCCCTTTTACTTTGGTTGATTCTCTTAAACTCTTTGTTTCATTAGGCAGTGTGCAGTGTTGCTCCACGTGGCGTGTATGTTTGTGGTAATACCACAACCACCTCTGGTTTGACTGTAACTCTTTCAAAAGATAGTTCCTCTGGAGATTTTGCTTTGGAAGCTGGTGCCCTGGTACTTGGTGATCAAGGTAAGAGGCCAAAGCAAATAATAATTTTGGGGCTTTTTTTTTTTAAGCCCTTTCCTTTTCAATTAATTTCTTTACAGTCTGTTCCAAGAGTCATTTGGACAGCACCGTCCCAACCAGTGAGTTGAGAATGAGTGCCAGAAAAACTAGAAATACACATCTCATCATTTTGTTTGTTTGTTTTTTTAGGATATGATGGATAGTTTATAAGAAATCTAGTTGGAAGGCTCAGCAGGAAGAGATCGCCAGTTGGCCTTTGCTACCTAAATTTCTCTTTGTGATGCTTTAACCCTATTGGGAAAACATATTCCTGTGCATGTATCAGGCAGTGCCCAGGTTCCAGTCCAGCTGAGGTCATTCATTCCTTCCAGTTTGCCAGTGACATCACATTTCTAAATCTAGTACCTGTCAGCCATGTTTGACACAGCTGATCACTGCTGCCTCAGTGAATACTGTATCTCCTTGGTTTCAAGGACACTGCACTCTTCTGGTTTTCCTCTTACTTTTATTCACTGTTCAGTCTCAGTCTTTACTTGTTCTTCGTCTCCCCAACGTTTTAACTGGTTGGCTCCTCAGGATAACTTAGTTTTTGTACTATTTTCTTCTCAGTCTGTACTTACCTTCTTGATGATCTTATCTAGCTTCATAGCTCTTTACCTACATATATCCTGAAATTTTCCAAATTTATGTTTCCTCCCCCTTGAACTCCAGGCACATATTTCCCCTTGCCTATGCAGTATCTCTACAGCTTTCTCAAACTTAGCGTGTCCAAAACCAAAATCTTGATCTTCCCTTTCAACCTATTCTTCTTACAGTGTTTCCCATCTTAGTAAATGACACTTCCATCCTTTTATTTGCTCATATCAGAAAACGTGAAGACATTCTTGACTTTTTCTCATACCTCACATCCAGTCTGTCAGCAAATCTTGTTGGCTCTACCTTCCAGATATAACCAGTATCCAACCACCTCTCCACTGCTGCTACCCCAATCCAAGACGCCATCATCTCTCACATGGATTATTACTGTGATCTCCTAGTTGGCATACCTGTGACCACCTTTGCCCTTCCTATTGTTTTTAATAAGGCAGAGCAATCCCATTAAAACTTAGATCACATTATTCTTCTATTCAAAACCCTCCAGTGCCTTCCCATCTCACACAGTGAAAGCCCAAGTTTGATAGTGGCCCAGGCACCCTTTAATCACCTCTTTTGCCTCATTACCTGCTACTTTCCTCTTGTTTCCTCTTCCCCAGCTACACTGGCCCCCTTGCTATACCTTGAATACGATCAGCACTCCAGGCACATCACATTCCTGCATCGCAGCCTTTGTACTTTGGAACCTTCTTACCCCAGATAGATAGTCTGCAAGGCTTATTTCCTTTCCTCCTTCAAATTTTTGTTCAGAAGTCCTGACCCCAGTGAGGCCTTCCCTTAACACCACATTTTACACTGTAACCACCCCCACCACCACCACCACCAGCAGACCTGTTCTCCTACCCTACTCTACCTTTCTTTCCAGAGCATTTCTTACCTTCTAATATACCATATGGTCTACTTTTTTAATTGTCTTCCTCCCAACACTGAATAGAATGTAACCTTCACAAGGACAGAGAATATTGTCTTCGCAGTGCTATATCCCGCATGCCTAGAACATAGTATTGATATATAAAAAGCATTCAGTAAATATTTGATGAATGCATAAATTCAACAAACATATATCTGGTTATTATATAGCTCATTAGAAGTGACAGTATTTTTGCTAGGTTACCAGGTGAAGAAAATAATAAATAGGAAGAGGTTACTCATTATTAAGCTGTCAGACTTTCCATTAAATAGAAGTTGAAGGTGATACAGGATTTAGCTGTGCAGATAGCTAATGTGATTTAAGATGCACAGTGTTAAAAGTCCATGGCCGGGGCTTCCCTGGTGGCGCAGTGGTTAAGAATCCGCCTGCCAATGCAGGGGACACGGCTTCGAGCCCTGGTCCAGGAAGATCCCACATGCCGTGGAGCAACTAAGCCCGTGCACCACAACTACTGAGCCTGTGCTCTAGAGCCTGCGAGCCACAACTACTGAAGCCTGTGCTCCTAGAGCCTGTGCTCTGCAACAAGAGAAGCCACTGCAATGAGAAGCCCGTGAACTGCAACGAAGAGTAGCCCTCGCTTGCTGCAACCAGAGAAAAGCCTGCATGCAGCAATGAAGACCCAACGCAGCCAAAAATAATAAAATAAATAAAGTAAAAAAAAAAAAAAAAAAGCCAATGGCCTTCTCTTTCAAATCTATGTAGATGAGCCAAGCACTATGATGGTAAAAATATCACTGTTAAAATACAAAAGAATATTAGCCGAGACCAGATTCTAGAAACAAATAGAATCCTACTAAAAAATAGGATCCTACTAAAATCTTTACAGAAGACTTTCAGGGGAGAAAACGAGAAATAGAGCTGTTTTATAATATTTCCCTTCTTCAATATCTAATGAAATGACCAAAAAGTTGTTTGAAAAAAAAGCAACAAGATATACCAATTGTAGCCAAACAAGAAAAAGAGTAAAATTTTCACAGCTTAAACTTTATGCTTTAAAACCAGGGGTTGGCAAAGTTTAGTCCACAAGTCAACCCACCCTTCAGCCTATTTTAGTGTAGTCCACAAGCTGTTTTAAAGGATTGTAAAGGACAAACAAAAACCCAAGAATATGTGACAGACTATATGTGGCCCACAAAACATAAAAAATTTCATCTGCCTGTTTATAGGAAAAGTTTGCCAGCTCCTGCGTTAAACTTTGAAAAGTGGCAAAGAGGTAGCCTGACTTTGTTCCTACCCTGTCCACACCTCTGAGGAACTGTACTAGTAATCTTGAGAATTTCCAATAATACCATCAATTCCAGAGAGTCCTGGACCTACTGATCATAAAGTAGATATAGAGACATTTAACCATAGCAAAGCCCTCAGGACATGACCACCAAATTGCTCATGGTATGGGGAGAAGCAGAGGAAAAATATTACAAGGTAATGTTAGAGGGCCTCCAGAAACCTGTGGTTTAGACGTAATACACATGGCACATAAAATGTTTTATTGGGCTTCCCTGGTGGCGCAGTGGTTGAGAGTCCGCCTGCCGATGCAGGGGACACGGGTTCATGCCCTGGTCCGGGAGGATTCCACATGCCGCGGAGCCTGCGCGTCCGGAGCCTGTGCTCCGCAACGGGAGAGGCCACAACAGTGACAGGCCCGCGTACCGCAAAAAAAAAAAAAAAAAAGTTTTATCTAGAATGGACCTAGGTACGATCATACTAAGTGACGTAAGTTAGACAGAGAAGGAGACTTATCATATGATCACTTATAGGTAGAATCTAAAAACTGATACTCCTTACTGCCGCTCCTCCCCGTTCAGTGGTGGGTCTTCATATGGTGTTTAAAGAGGTTAAGTGTACAGTTAACTCTACAGTTGTACAGTCAACACCTGGCATTGCTGAGAACTGCACTCGAGACAGATTCTGACTTTAGAGGCTTTGTGTGCCTTCCCAAATCATGCTGTCCACTGTTCCCAAAGGACCCAGCTCAAATAGCACCTTTTTCTTGAAACCTTTCCAGATTCTCCTTCCTCTTTTAACTCCACCCCACCCCCAGAAAATTCATATGATTATGCGTATATATTATAGTTGTTAAAATATGCTATCTTAAATGTGTATATATATCTTAGCTGTTCAAATTTAAGCCTTTAAGCTTTTTGAGGGTCACTCTCATATCTTCATTTTTGTAACCCTCACCACATGGTGACTTGCCCAAGGAAAATGCTAAATGGCTAAATATTATATAACAGTTAAATAAGATAAATATTTTATTTGCTATAAAACAAGCACAAAGTTTGTACTGTATGACATTTTATAATCTTAACTTTTGGAAACTAATGGAAATATGAATTATTGTGGAATAATTTCTATCTTGTCAGGTTTGAAACTTGACGAAAGGAATATATTTTGTCTGAATTATTTTACTGTGGTTGTAGGTATCTGTGGAATAGATGAATTTGATAAGATGGGGAATCAACATCAAGCCTTGTTAGAAGCCATGGAACAGCAATGTATTAGTCTCGCTAAGGCTGGCGTAGTTTGCAGCCTTCCTGCAAGAACTTCCATTATTGCTGCTGCCAATCCAGTAGGAGGACACTACAATAAAGCCAAAACAGTTTCTGAGAATTTAAAGTAAGCCTCTTCAAATATTTATACTTCAATATATTGAATGCCTATAGATATGAAGAAGATAACTGAGGACATAAATGGAGAGTTCACAGAAGTTGCAAGTTTCCAATAAATGGACAAAAATGTATTAGAACACTGCACGTTAAAACAGTGAAGTGCTGGGACCTCCCTGGCAGTCCAATGGTTAAGACTCCACGCTCCCAATGCAGGGGGCACGGGTTCGATCCCTTATCAGGGAACTAAGATCCTGCATGCCACATGGCAAGCCCAAAATAAAATAAAAGAATAAAACAATGAAGTGCTATTGACATCTACCAGATTGGCAGATACTTTAAGTATTAATCATTATTGGCAATGGGGTGGCGAAATGGGTTCTCACATACATAGTTTAGCATTTTGAAGGACAGCTTGACATGTTTATCACTATTTTAAATATATTCTGTTTGTTCCAGCCAATTCTTTTAGGAATTATACTCACAGAAATAGGCACAAGAGTGCACAAAGATATGTTGACAGGGTGGGTCTTACGGCATTGTTTATCACGCCAAAGATTGGAAATAACTTGAAGTGCCCCCATCGGTAGGGAAGTGCTTGAACTAGATAATAAGACTGTACTGTGGAAAGTAGCAATTAGGAGAATGAAGGTAGCTTTGTATGTACTGTGATAGGGGAACATGTCTGTGCTTTATGGTTAAGTGACAGGAGCACATTACACACTTATCTGTATATGTGCATCCCACTTTTTCCCAAAACCAATGTTTATATCTGGGTGTGTGTATGCTTTCTCTTGTTCTGTACAGGTTGGACAAAATGTATGGGGAGGGGAAAATAGCCTCAAGTGATGCATAAGTGAGAAAAAGACAAAAAGATGCCTCATGTAAAAAATTGGAACTTTAAATTCTGTGGGAAACAAAAAGCTAATTTTCTAATATTTAATAATAAATACTCTTATTGTAGGAATGGTACATAGTAAAAAACACAATTGTACTTTTAGATCCTGGGTATTTCTGTACTACCACCAAAAAAGCCATCTGTTAGTGTTTCTTAATAAAATGACCAAGTCCTGTAATTGGAAAGATCAGAAAGATCTTATTGAACAAGGATCCAGGGAACTTGGATTCTGTTTTTTAGTGGTACCACTAGGATGTTGGTCCAATTCTTTAACCTCTCTGGATTTCAGTTTGTTGGTCTCAAATAAAGGAGTTATCTGGTTGGTAAATTTAGAAATGACTAAGCAAAACATAGCACTTTTACTATAATGATTAATAGACATATAAATGCCCCTTTAAGAAAAAGTGGTATTTTTGCTTCTAAATGGGCATAGGTACTTTGAGAGACTCAGTGTTTTGGTGAGACAGGAAATATAAAAGATTAAGAACTACTCATCCAGATAACCTTCGATGTATTATGTAGCATTCTAGCTTACAAGTTCAATGGTCCTAAATCATAGGGAGTGATATAGAACATAGAGAAGAATTTAGTGGTTTAGCTGGTGTGAGAAAAGACTGCGTCCTCAACATACCGATGTAGGTACATATAAGGCTGTGCACATGTGACCTGGTGTGTCTCTGGAGTTGGTGGGTATATTGAATCCAGAAGCTATTGCTTGTTTCTTTAACCTAAAACTTCATTTTCTTTTTTTTAAGTTCTACCTGGAACTTGATTAGTAAGCAAGTGAGTAAACAGTTTTCTAGGTTTTCTGTTTGTTTTAATTCCGATCACTGTTTCTTCTTTCTTTCACACCTTTAGAATGGGGAGTGCCCTACTATCCAGATTTGATTTAGTCTTTATCCTGTTAGACACCCCAAATGAGGATCATGATCATTTACTCTCTGAACATGTGATTGCAATAAGGGCTGGAAAGCAGAGAGCTGTTAGCAGTGCCACAGTAGCTCGTATGAATAGTCAAGATTCAAATACTTCTATACTTGAAGTGGTTTCTGATAAACCACTATCAGAAAGACTAAAGGTATGCTTCTTCTTAATCATTCAGTTCAGTTTTGTTTGAATGTCAGAGTTCAGTGTGTTGCTGTTGTAGAGCAGTAGTATGTAAACTTTCATAGCAAATACCTTTTATATTATAATACTAGAGTTTATAAGTTCAGTTGAAATAATCTGAGTCAACTAGACTGAGAGCTAGAACTACAGTGTTTGGCTTATTTGGTCTATTTATCTAAACAAGTTATTTTAGCAGAAAGATTTTATTTGCTACTTATCTTTGTAATCTTGGGCCTTTTTATCATTCTTTAGGTGGTTCCTGGAGAAACAATAGATCCAATTCCCCACCAGCTATTGAGAAAGTACATTGGTTATGCTCGGCAGTATGTCTCTCCAAGGCTATCCACAGAAGCTACTCAAATTCTTCAGGGTTTTTACCTTGAGCTCCGCAAACAGAGCCAGCGGTTAAATAGCTCACCAATCACTACTAGGCAGCTGGAATCTTTGATTCGTCTAACAGAGGTTCGTTGATTTTAAGTTCACATTCTTTTGGCTTAAAAAGGGAGTAGAGGGTAATAAGATTTCTCTCAATTTTCTGTGTAATGATTTGCTTTTCTTCCTACTGAGAGACATTAGAAATGGGTGGATACATTTTTTTTAAAAGCGTTGTCATATACTTAACAATCAAAGTTTAGCCACTTTTTTCGAAGCAGGACCAGTTACTTATGCAATGGGTTTTTTTTTTCCTTTAATGACACTTAGGAGACTCTTGAAGTTTGAAGATTGCTTAGGTTAACTAAGGATTTGGGGATTCAAAAGTGAGCATATGGGAACATGGAATGTGTCAAATATCTTAGAAGTATTTGATTTTATATACAACAGGTCTGTAAGTGCCTGTTTTTCTTTTTTTTTTTTTTTTTTTTTTTTTTTTAAGTGCCTGTTTTTCTAACGGCAGTAACATCTATTCACAATTATGGAATGCTAAGAGAACTCTGGCAGTTAAAATTAGCTGGATCAGAGTTTGAGCTTTTTTGCTCCTAGAATCTGAGTAACTCATCTTTGTTGTTTTAACAAATTAGTTAGGCATGATTTCCTGAAAGTTCAAGGCAAGTCTATTTCATAATCAGATCTTCTAGAATGAGCATTCAGAAAGATGTTCAAAAAATTTTTATCTACTAAAATCTATTTTAGTAGATAACAATAGATTTTAAAATGAGTGATAATTTTCATACTCAAGCTTTCAGATAATTTTTTAAAATTGTGACTTTTCATACTACAGCCCCTCTTCCCAAAAAAGTTTTGTGTAAAATGAATAAATGAAATAAACTTAGACATACTATACCTGCTCAATCAATGTTAAATATATTTATCTTTTGTTATCTGAAGATGGTTGTTTTCTTTCAAAGGCACGAGCAAGGTTGGAATTGAGAGAGGAAGCAACCAAAGAAGATGCTGAGGACATAGTTGAAATTATGAAATATAGGTAAGATTACATTTTAAATGCTGTTTTAAGTGAAATGCCAGTCATCTTTCCATCTCAAATTATATATTTAACTGGGACAAGCAATATTATTTTTATTTAGCCCATTTGATCACTTATTTTCCTCAGAACAAATTGTACTTTACTGGTTTAAAATATTCCCGTGGAAATAATCTTTACATTTAAAAAAAGGGTTTTTTTGAATGGGTAATACATTCACATAGTTCTAAAATCAATTCAAAAACATACTTTGAGAAGGCTTGCCTCCATCCTGTTTACCATCCACCCTTCCTCTTTACCAGGACACCCATTACTTTCTTGTAAATAGCATATAACTTACTCTGTTCTGTACCTTTGTTTTTCAATTGAGATATAATTAACATATACCATTATTAGTTTCAGGTGTACAACATAATGATATTATATATATATGTGATATACGTATATCAAAATGATCACCACAGTAAGTCTAGGTAACGTTCATCACTGCACAGTTACAGTTTATTTTCTTGTGATGACAACTTTAAAGATCTCCTCTCTGGAGACTTCCCTGGTAGTCCAGTGGTTAAGACAGCTGCCAATGCAGGGGGCGCAGGTTCCATTCCTGGTCAGGGAACTAAGATCCCACATGTTGTGTGGTGTGGCTAAAAAAAAAAAAGAAGAATTGACAGCTTATAATTTTTTATTGCTGGCCCCAGAGTAACTAACTGCCTCATAATGAACAAAATTATTAACAATTAATGACTACCAATGCTTTCGACCAATTCCTAACATATTACCCTCTATATCTTAATATCTTACTGGTTTAGCATCACACAGCACTTGAACCATCAATTTTCTCTTTTACGTGACTCACTACTAGGGTTCGAGGGGTCTTGTAGGTGAAAATTTTACCAGGCTGGCTTCATTGTGCTGGAGACCCTCCAGTTGATCATTTATAAGCAAACAGATAGGAATTACTAGACTTTCTCATACAACATGCTGCCAGGGCTCAGTGTACCAGCATATGAAGTAAAGGAATGGCCACAAAAACCAGCTGCCTGCCTGACTTCTAGTAGGCCTAACTTCCTGGGAGACGAGACCAATAAGAAACTGAGAGTCCTAATAGAGATCCTTTTTTCACTAGGAAAGTAAGTCACTGAACCCAACCAAAATTCTAGAAATCTTGGATTCTAAAATTTTTTCCTAATTGAAAACAAGCACCAACAACAGGGACTTCTTGTTTAATGACAAGAAGCTGCCTCTTTGCTCACAATCTTGAGTATGTGTATCTTTCTCTTTCTGTGCATCGTACCCTTAAGTGCTTCACCTTTGGGAGTGGAGCCAAGATTGCCGCTCCTGGTTTTCTTTTCTTTTTAATGCTCTCTCGCCCGTTCTTTGGGTTTTCTGGTGCCTGGCTCTACTGAAGAGTGTCATGTGCTTCTACTTCATAGACTGTTGGCAGTCAAGCAAATCAAGGGTCAGACTACCCCAGCCACTCTCCTTCACCTGTAGCATTTGGTTTTTGAGGCTTTACCCTTTGTCACTCTCCCAAGGCCTCAGACCCCAAACTTTGCCTCAAGCAGCCAATCTGGTGTTTCTCTACAGTAAATCCACAGGTCTGTGGACAACATGGATTAGTTCTCATATCTGAGCATTATACTTAAGCAAGGAATATTATGTTCTAATTGCCTTTTCAATAAAAATACTACAGTGCTCATTTATGAATAGTTATGCATGTCTGAATACTCATGTCAGACAGTATTTACATGTGCTTTTCCTTGTGGAACTTGTATTTGTTTCTACTTCTCAAAGTTGCCTTGCTGGTAAAACTGAATTAGCATCAGGCTGTTAGTTTTCTTCAGGGCTCCTGAAAAAAGAGTTCTCATTATTAAGTGTAAATAGCACCCACATGAGATTTCCATTTTGTTTCCCTGAATTGCTTGAGTGTTTATTAACTTTTATAAAAATTTTCAGGGAAAAAAGAGGCTAGTTTGATTCCAAATGATTGGAGTTACCTGGCATTATTTCCATGGTAGAGATCAAGACCCAGTTAAACACGTTGAGACTAGATCATGAATTATCAGCTTTGTGATACTTAACATGCTTTCTGTTCTCAGTCTAAACTCTGAGAGAAGGGACCTTATCTGTCGCATTTACCATGTACTCCCAGGGCCCAGACTGATGCCTAGCACACAGTAGGCCCTCAGTAAATGTACTGCATTAATGGTAAGGTTGATCTTAGTAATCATTTTTCATTCATTAAATCTTCCATTTGAGAGTTTCTTTTGTTTTTGTTTTGTTTTTTGGCTGCACTGTGTGGCATGTGGGATCTTAGTTCCCTGACCAGGGATGGAACATGTGCCGCCTGCAGTGGAAGCATAGAGTCTTAACCCCTAGACCACCAGGGAAGTCCCCATTTCAGAGTTTCTGTCTCCTCAACTTTTGAATGTTTGCCCTTAACGTGGTTTGGAACCTGTAAAATTACATTTTAACTGGGAAGCAGAAGCCTAAATAAGAAAAATCTAAACTGTGACAATACATCACAATTATCAGAGCACATAGCTATAAAAACCACATATTTATAGGCAACAGTTCACATAAGCTTTCTCTTAAAATTGGAAATAAACTAGGAAGCAGAAGAGAACAGAGCCACCTTCAAAGGTTAAGAGATCATTGTGAGAGTTTTTTCTATTTGAGGAAAGTAACTCATATTTTACATACTCTTCTTCAAATCACAGATATGCTACTCATTAGCTGTGTAACTTTGGCAAGTCACTTAACCTTCCAAGGCTTTGTTTCTTCATCTATAAAATGGGAATAAGAATAGTCCCTAAGTCATAGGGTTGCTGGAAGGACTAAGTAGAATAGCACATGGTAAATAAATATAATTAAGGTAAATATTAGCTATTATAATTAATATAGTAGCCTAAAGCATTTGTGATAACTGTTTTATGAGAAATAAGTATATGGTAAATTATATGGTAAAGTAGTTAATCATAAATAAGATTATACTATATATCTAGGGGAAACACACATTCATCAAATTGTTTTATCAATTATTACAATCTTGGATGACTCATATTCCTATTTGTACAGTTCATTCTCTTTCATGTGGGCTCCTATCTATTCAGGGAACAAAATGAAGCTGTGTTTTTAGTAACCCTGTAAACTCATTCCTGTGAGCTCCTTAAAGGCAGGGATTGCACCTATTTTGTTCACCATGATAAGCCTACTGCCTCGGAAGTGACCAATAGTATATTTGACTAATTAATTCCTGATTAAATAACATCTTTGCCTATTAGCCTGGCTGTGAGACTACATATGTCTCATTTATAGGCAGAGAATTCAGGCAGGGAATCAGCAACAGGGCTGGCTAATTGTATGTCTAACCAATACTTTCAGACTTCTGACTAAAATTTACTGTCAAGTACATATTTCTTTCCTTGATGATACTGTGAAAATAGGAGGAAAGCAGCAGAGAGCTGGAGTAATAGGCATATCCTTTAATATCTATCACTACTGCAACTCAGCAGAACCTTTCTAGTTCATTATCCAGAGTATTTTTCAACACCTTTTATTTGCCAGATGCTGCACTAGGAGCTGGAACACATCTTTACCAAGTGAAGCCTAAATTTAGTATGTTTAGAATTTCTTTTTTCATGAATCAAATGTGAGAGGCCCGCGTACCGCAAAAAAAAAAAAAAGAATGTTCCAGGTATTTATATTGTAGCCTATCAACTTTGTATTTTTATGCATTTCTCTTTGCAAATATAGGGAGTTTCTTAAAAGTGGTAACTGTCCAAAATATTTTTATCCCCAAACTGTTAATACATAGTGAATTACACAGTGGCCACTCAATAAATACACATGTTTAAATCTCTGTTACGTGAGCCTCAGGGCTACTTCCACAATTTTTTTGTTTGTTTGTTTTTGCGGTACGCGGGCCTCTCACTGTTGTGGCCTCTCCCGTTGTGGGGCACAGGCTCTGGACGCGCAGGCTCAGCGGCCATGGCTCATGGGCCCAGCCACTCTGCGGCATGTGGGATCTTCCCGGATTGGGGCACGAACCCGTGACCCTTGCATCGGCAGGCGACCTCTCAACCACTGCGCCACCAGGGAAGCCCCATAATTTTCTTCTTATAACCTGGAGGCCTGGGACAAAAATTTCTTTAGCTGTGCCACACTGGGTAACTTTGTTTTTCTTCCTTCCCATAAGCATGTTAGGAACTTACTCTGATGAATTTGGGAACCTAGATTTTGAACGATCCCAGCATG
This sequence comes from Neophocaena asiaeorientalis asiaeorientalis, assembly GCF_003031525.2. Taxonomy (NCBI): domain Eukaryota; kingdom Metazoa; phylum Chordata; class Mammalia; order Artiodactyla; family Phocoenidae; genus Neophocaena; species Neophocaena asiaeorientalis. The sequence goes on along the minus strand of NW_020175089.1, from coordinate 3,678,959 downwards.
GTTCTGGAATGAGCAACAGGTCAACAGCAAAAAGATTTATTTCCGCTCTCAACAACATTGCTGAAAGAACTTACAATAATTTATTTCAATTTCATCAACTTCGGCAGATTGCCAAAGAGCTAAACATTCAGGTATGATAAACCAAATAATTAGTAAATCTTTTTATAATAATTTCAGGAGGCCTTTATTAATATAGTAGAATATTTAAATATCAAAAGATTTGGATTAAAAGAACAGAATAGGTGTCTTTGGAGTACTTAAAAATACAGGCTTGTTTTCTTTAAGATATAAAATTAGCTGCTTAGAGCTTCAGAAAAACAGTTTTTATCTAAAATTCATACCTACTAAAGAGTTTTCAACGTCTTGATAGGGGAAAACATCATAGCAAGACTCAGTTTCCATGTTTTCCTGGCAATCCCTGTGGGCAAGTCATCATCCTTATAAATTGTTGAACCTCAGTTTTCTCATTTGTTAAAGGGACATGATTCCACCTGCTTTACCTACTTAAAAGTTTTAGTGAAAATAGGTGTAATAGCACTTTAAACATGTAAAACAGTTTATACAGAAAATTGCTCACTCAATTTCAAAAGTTAGTCTAATTTTTGTTTTGAAGCTAAGCTAAAACAAATATAAAAGATTTTCTGCAAACTGGAGTTATTTATTTTTAAATGTTAAAAAAAAAAAAAATATTTTTGCTGTGTTGGGTCTTCATTTCTGTGCGAGGGCTTTCCCTAGTTGTGGCAAGCCGGGGCCACTCTTCATCGCGGTGCGCGGGCCTCTCACTATCGCGGCCTCTATTGTTGCGGAGCACAGGCTCCAGATGCGCAGGCTCAGTAGTTGTGGCTCATGGGCCTAGTTGCTCTGCAACATGTGGGATCCTCCCAGATCAGGGCTCAAACCCATGTCCCCTGCATTAGCAGGCAGATTCTTAACCACTGCACCACTAGGGAAGCCCCACTGGAGTTATTTTTGACTAGCTAGGCATTATAGAATCCAAGGTTTATATGTAGGCAGTTTTTTCTGTAAGAAGTACAAATAATTTTATTTGCATAAGAAACTTGACAATTGTATATTACTGTTTGAGAGATTCATTTTAAAAATCATATTTTTGTATATTACTTAATGAGCTAATAACTCTTTTGATACTTTCTTCCAGGTAGCTGATTTCGAAAGTTTTATTGGATCACTAAATGACCAAGGTTACCTCTTGAAAAAAGGCCCAAAGGTTTACCAGCTTCAAACTATGTAAAAGAGCTACCAAGCCAGGCCCTCCTGGGTTTATTATGAAGAATATGCACCAAAAAAAAAAAAAGTGTTATCTGAAAAATGACATCCCAAAAGTAATGTAATAGGAAAAGAGTGTTGAGCTAATTTAAGAAGTGATAAAGTCATGTGTTAATTTTTTACTTCTCCAAAAGGCTAAAAATAAATTGTTTATATTTTATCTAAATGATGTAATTAGAAATTATTTATAGTTTTATTTTTGACCTGTCTTTCATTCTTATAAATATTTCATAGTCTTGCATATCACATGTGCATCTGGGTAAGCATTTACAAAGTTACATTTAAATGTTTAAATAGTTCTGACACACAAAATTGAATATCTTTTAGAAATAAATTGAAACCAACTTTCAATTCCCAAAAAATTTGGAAATTTTTTTTTTTTTTTCCTGCAGTACGCGGGCCTCTCACTGTTGTGGCCTCTCCCGTTGCGGAGCACAGGCTCCGGATGCACAGGCTTAGCGGCCATGGCTTACGGGCCCAGCCGCTCCGCGGCATATGGGATCTTCCCAGACCAGGGCACAAACTCGTGTCCTCTGCATCGACAGGTGGACTCTCAACCACTGCGGCACCAGGGAAGCCCATAATTTGGAAATTTTTATATTGACTTTTTTTTGACTTTGGTTTATAACATTATATAAGTCTCATGTATACAATATTACAATTAGACTTCTGTATATACTACTGCAAGCTCACCAAAAGTCTAGTTTCCATCCATATATTGACATACTAAGCTTAACATCTTAGCTACTGAAAAAAAATTTAAATAAATAGCTGTGCGAGGCTAATATTTTTTTCAAAGTATATTTTATTTATTTATTTATATATATATTTTTTTTAGTTGTTTTTTTTTTTAGCCATGCTGTGCATCTTGCGGAATCTTAGTTACCCTACCAGGGATCAAACTCATGCCCCCTGCAGTGGAAGCGTGGAGTCTTAACCACTGACCACTGGACTGCCAGGGATGTCTGTTGTACAAGACTAATATTAAAACCTAGCAGCATCTGTTCCACTCTTCCACATGCCCTATTTTTCTGTTCAGTCTCAACTGTTCTCGCATTTACCTCCATTTTTCTAAAGGACACGCTAGTAATGCTAATTCTTTTCTTTTTTAATTGAAGTATAGCTGTTTTACAATATTGTGTTAATTTCAGGTGTACAGCAAAGTGATTCGGTTATACATATATATGTATATATTCTTTTTTTTATTATATTCTTTTTTTCTATTCTTTTACATTATAGTATATTATAAGATACAAATATAGCTCCCTGTGCTATACAGTAAATTCTTGTTATCTATTTATAGTAATGCTCATTCTTGAGTTTTCAGTTTCAAAAATTATATTGACTTTTTACCTTAGAAGATAAGAACGTGGTTCTCTTAAATCCTTCTACATACATACATAAATGCATACATACACACTTCCCCATTTCTTTCCAATTTAGTTATATATCATAATTTTTAGTTAAATCTGTATTTGGCTTTAATCTTATTATGACTGTTGAATATATTCATCTCCTTTCTTGTACAAATTTTGTTTTCCTTAGAATTAATAATTTGTTTCTCAACCACTTAGCTTTGACCCCAAGGCTCCACTGTAAGTCTGAATCTCCTCTCAGAATACACAGACAAATCAAATAGTCTATTTTAACTTCTTGGAGACATCTCTTCTGGAGTTCTTCAGCCTTTTCCATTCTGAACTACATATCTGTCATCATGAGATGTCTCATTTTCTCTCCCATTTCCTGGCTCCTATGTCTTTCTCTTTCTTGTTTTACTCCTTTATTTTGGTGGAATCCATTTTCTAGTAGCTTCCTGAGGAAGATTTTATAAGGCACATTCTATCCTTAGTCATGGATTGATAGTTTGGGCATAGAATTTTAGTTTGGAAATAATTTTCACTCAGAATTTTAGATATTACTCTGTTGCTTTTAGTTTTCAGTTTTGCTGTTTGGAAATCCAAAGCCATTCTGATTTTGATCTTGGTATGTGACCTTTACTTTCTCTGACAGGCTATTTGTACCTTCCCTTTTCCATGGTGTTCTGAAATTTTATAGTGTTTAAAAACTCTATGCTGCTGGTTTCTTACGCCAAAAATGTTGGAGTTATCTTAACTCTCTCTCTTATCCCCTAATCAATCCATCAACAAATCCTCTCAGCACTATCTTCAAAATGCCTGAAATCTGATTACTTTTTGTTACTTCCAGTTCCACTATTCTGGCCCAAGCCATCATCTGTTGTTCAGCTTCATAAGGACAAGGACTTTGCTTTATTCACCACTACTGCCCTAGCATGTAAAACAGATTTTGACCACATGCCCCTATGAGGTAAACACACATGAAGTGGATGATTATACCACTTATAAATGAGGACACAGAGTGATACAGAACTTAATCAGAGTGGTTAAGCAACTTGATTTAAGAATATAGAAAAAATAAGAGAATAAATGAGAAAGGAGTTTCTAGTTACAAGAAGGAGGCATTCTCCCCTGTTTCTCTCTGGGAAGTTGCTCAAAAGCAATGAGGAAACTGAAGAACAAAAATATATAGTCCAGGGCTTCCCTGGTAAAAAATATATATATATATATATATATTTATATTTATATAGTTCATCTTCTGTGAACCAGGAAACAACTTGAGACCCCAAACCCCAGCACTAGGAAGGACTCTCAAGAGCTGTCAGGATGACCCAGGCAGCCTTGCATGAGGGAGGAGGCAGAGATGATGCCTATGGCTGAAGATTTCCAAAGGAAGCAACGAAGTGTTTCTCAGAGTGTACTTTGCACACCTCTTGGAGAAAAATGTAAAACCCCACTGTTGCAATAGTGTGAATATGGCATACAGATTGGCGGCAGCAGCTTCTAAGGAGAGGTTAAATGAGAAGTTATACAGATGCCACTTTGAAGGAGAAAAAAAAATATGGCTGTCCTCAAATTTCTCCAAAACAGCACTCATCACTGAAACATGTAGAGCAATGCCCACAAAAAAAAATTTTTTTTCTTTTTTTTTAAAATTCTGGCTGCATTGGGTCTTTGTTGCTGTGCGCGGGCTTTCTCTGGTTGCGGTGAGAGGTGGCTACTCTTCATTGCGGTGCACGGGCTTCATTGCAGTGGCTTCTCTTGTGGAGCACAGGCTCTAGGCGCACGGGCTTCAGTAGTTGCAGCACGTGGGCTCAGTAGTTGTGGCTTGCGGGCTCTAGAGTGCAGGCTCAGTAGTTGTGGCGCACGGGCTTAGTTGCTCCGTGGCATGTGGGATCTTCCCGGACCAGGGCTCGAACCCGTGTCCCCTGCATTGGCAGGCGGATTCTTAACCACTGCGCCACCAGGGAAGCCCACAAAAACTTAAAAAAAATAATTTTATACCCAGATGTTTAGATCAGGTTTCTTAGTTGCAAACCAGGAGTCAACAAACTTTTTCTGTAAGGGGCCAGATAGGAAAAACTTTAGGCTTTCTGGGTCATATGACCTCTGTCACAGCTATTCAACTCTGCCATTGTTACACTACATAAACAAATGAGTGTGGCTGTGTGCCAATAAAACTTTATTAATAGACACTGAAATTTTAATTTCATAAAATTTTCATGTGTCTAGAATGATAATCTTTAATTTTTTTAATCCATTGAATAACGACAGATAGTGGGTCCAATCTGGCCCATGAACTGTGGTTTGCAGACTCTTGGTTGCAAACAGTAGAAACCGACTCACTTGATTAAGCAGAAAAAGGAGATTTTTGAAAGAATTTTCGTTAGCTCACAGGATTGTTGGAAGGCTGGTGAGTTAAGAGGATAAGCTTCAAGGAGCAATTTCTAAAATTGGCCTTAAGAGGAAGCTGCTACCACCCTACTGCCTCACAAGGCACTAGAGGAAAGTGCTGTTGCCTTCATGTCCCATGGATGTCACTTCTGTACCAGGGACATAGGGAAACCAAAATACAACTTACAGCAAACTAGATGACTGGAAAATTAAAACCAAAAAAAAAAAGGCAATGTGCACTGAACGTTTAACTGTAGGACCAATAAATGTGATTATTGCCATAGAACAGAATGTAAATATTAAGTCCTGATATTAAAAAAGGAAGGAAGGAGAAGGTAGATAGTAGTGTAAATACGATGTCTTTGTGGGATAGAGGGTTAAAAGGTATTTAAAGATGATAACTCTATTAATAGTATAAAAAGTACATTTCACAAAAGTCAGCACAGATAACATCAAAGTAAGGTGATAGACGAGAGAGAGAAGGAAGAGGAAATATACTACATGAATAGTATACACATCTACTATATGTTTATATAATATATACTTATGTAGTATAAATATACTATGTTAACATACATTGTTCAAAGAGGAAAATAACAGATACTGTTTAAAAGGTCAGATGTTAAAACTATTAGATGAAATTATAAACCTAAATTATCAGAAGAAACTCTTCTGTGTTTCTTAGATCCTCTGTTGTCTACTTGGCATCCATTAATCGCAAGGCCAAACTAATGTCCAAAGTTGTTTACATCTCTGCTGGGATCCAGCTTTCTCTGATTACAAACCTTCCAACAACAAATGCCAGTATCTATGTTTCACTTCTTGCCCAGTAGGGGACATCCTCACCTCACCAGTTCCCACAACCACAGCAATAAACACTTAGGCTTCCCCCTTGCTCCCGCCTTCTGACCAGCCTTGATGCTAACCCCTGTGGCCCTTTGTGGTGTGGTATTGCCCACTTCTCTTGGGAAGTGTAAGTAATAAATTCATTCAAAGGCAGTTGCCTCATGTCTGTTAGCTTACCATTCCTGATTAAAATAAATCCCAGGTACAAATTTTAGAACAGAAACATACAAAGCAAAACAAGAAAACATATCGTGGAAAGTTTTAGAAGTAAGAAAAGAGCCTAACATATTCATGACAGAAGTAAACCTAAACCTAAATATGTCAAATCAATAAATGCAAATGGGCTAAACTCGCCTATTGAAACAAAAGTCTTTCAGATGGGATCACAAACTCTTGTATGCAAGATACACTTAAAGTCAACTAGAAAGTTGAAAATAAAAGTATGGACAAAGGTGTACCAGGAAAATACAAACAGAAAGCAAGGGTGTCATCTTAATATAAAAGGAGACTGAAGTCAAGGCAAAGCTTTATTAAACAAAGAATATTTTCTATAATTCTAAGCAGAGCAGTTCATAAAATTATATAATAATTATGGATATGTTGCAAATAGCGTTAGGAAGCAGAAACTATAAGAGAGACCAGGAAATGCAGAAGTCAAGTAGTAAGAGACTCTGGTTTACTTCTCTCAGTTCATGGTAGTCAAGTGGATAAAAATTAAGAATAAAGAAGACATTCTCTAATAACACCATATACAAAAATAAACTCAAAATGGATTAAAGACCTAAATATAAGACTGGAAACCATAAAACTCCTAGAAGAAAACATAGGCAGTACACTCTGACATAAATCGTAGTGGTATTTTTTTTTGGATCTGTTTCCTAAAGCAAAGGAAATAAAAGAACAAATAAATAAATGGGACCTAGGGACTTCCCTGGTGGTCCAGTGGTTAAGACTCCACACTCCCAATGCAGGGATCACAGGTTCGATCCCTGGTCAGGAAACTAAGATCCCGCATGTGGTGCAGTGTGGCCAAAAAATATATATATAAATAACTAAATAAAAATAGGGACTTCCCTGGCAGCCCAGTTGTTGGGACTCCATGTTTCCAGTGCGGGGAGTGGGAATGCGGGTTCAATCCCTGATCAGGGAAATGGGATCCTGCATGCCCCATGGGGAGGCCAAAAATATATATGTATATATAATGGAATACTACCTAGCCATAAAAAAGAATGAAAATTTGCCATTTGCAACAAAATGGATGAACTTCGAGGATATTAAGCAGAATATCACTGTAGATTACAGTTGAGTGGAGGGTGGGGTGTAGCTATTGGAGTCAGGTAATAAATAGATTTTGGGCCCAAGTCCATCTTACAGTGGACCAGTGGGTCCCTGAACCTACCCTATAGTTACTTCAGTTCCTGAATGCCTAATTGGAGCAGACATACTTAACTTAAAAAATCTCCACTTGGCTCCCTAATTTGTGGATCAAGGCTATTCTGATAGGAAGGCCATATATTATTATCATAGTATCGTAAGGCCAAAATAGTAAACCAAAGGCAATGCTGCATTGCTGGAGGAATCACAGAGATTACTGCCACCATTTCTTTTGGAAGATAAAGTGCACTATTTAATTCATTTTATTATAGAAGATGTCTTAGAAAGACAGCAGTAGAATGTTTTAAATTACTCTAATTGCAGCTGCAATTCCAATTGTAGCCTCTTTACTAGAGCAAATCAGTGTAGCCCCTAGAACTTGGCAGGAAGCTATACATTTGGCAAATGCTATTTTCTCTATCCCATTAATAAGAGAACACTGGCAGCAGTTTGCTTTCACCTGTCAAGAACAATATTTCTTCATTGTCTTATCTCAGGTCCATGACAACTCTGACTCTCTGTCATAATTTAGTGTACAGAGACTTGGACCATCTCCCCATCCCATGGGATGCCAATTCTTGTCCATATACTGATGACGTCACGCTGATAGAATGATAAGTGAGCAGACTATACTGGCTACCCTAGATACCTTGGCAGGTCATCCATACCATAACCTTGGAGGTAAATCCCACAAAAATTTAGGGGTCTGTCTCCTCAGTGAAACTTCTGGATTCCAGTACTTAGGAGCATATCAGAATGTACCCTGCAAAGTGAAAGACAAGTTGCTGTACTTTGCACCCCGTTACACTCTGAAAGAGTCACAATACTTGTCCTGCTTCTTTGGATTTTGGAAGCCAGGTACAACACACTAGGTGTGCTACTTATATAATAAGTATAATCCATAATACTTTTAGTTTTGAGTGTGGCTCAGGGATACTGTGATTTATGAATTATATATTCATCCCTGTTTCTGGCACAGAGTTTCCCAAACCTTTGGAATTTCCTGAGCAATAAGCAAAAAAATGGGAGCATTTTTTTTGTCACAATACTTGGTCTCTTGTCCTCAGTTCCTGAAATCACTTCAGAGCTGTAAAAGTGAAATGGGTGTCTTATCACCTTTCCATCACTACGGGGTTTATGTTACTGAAGGGACTTTTGGAAAGCACCTAAGGGTTACTAGGGAAGCAACTACACAATCGGGGGTTGGAATTTTCAGTCCTACCCCCTGATTTCCAAAGAGGGGAGGGAGACTGGGGGTTGAATCAATGGCCAATGGCTAATGATTTAATCAATCACGACTATGTAATGAAGCCTATAAAAGTCCAAAAGGAGAGGGTTAGGGGCGCTTCTGGATTGGCGAACATGTGGAGATTTGGGGTGAGGACCTGGAAGCTCCACATCCTTTCACCGTACCTTGCCCTATGCATCTCGTCCATCTGGCTGTCCCTGAGTTATATCCTTTTATAATAAACCAGTTATCTAGTGAGTGAATGGGTTTCTGGAGTTCTGTGAGCGGCTTTAGCTAATTATTCACACCCAAGGAAGGGATTTGTGGGAACCTCTGATTTATAGCCAACTAGAAGCACAGGTAACAACCTGGGCTTGGGATTTGTATCTGAGGTAGAGGGCAGTCTTATGGGACTTCACCTGTGGAATCTGATACTATCTCCAGGTTGATAGTGTCAGAATTGAGCCAAGTTGTAGGATACCCAGCTGGTGTCCAGAGACTTGCTTGGTTGTGTGGGAAAATTCCACCCCCCACACTGGAATTTGATCCAGGACCCAAATAGGCTCAGAGCAAGAGAAGGCTCGCCAGTTGGTTCAGGCTGCAGTGCAAACATCTTAGTGATGTTGGTGCTCTAAGTTTCTGTGTCAGATTACTCGATGGAACCTGGTCCCGGCAGGTCCTCATAGGCCAATCACGACGTAGGCCTCCAGGATTGGCAGAAGTCCTGGTTCTCTTCAGCCAATAACTACTCCTCCTCTTCAGAAACAGCTCCAAGCCCTCTACTGAGCCCTCATCTACTGGCCACAGGACACTAAGAGGTATTCTCCGATCCACCAAGCCGTAATGTTGAGTGGGTGTAGCGGCATTCATCATAAAGTGAAAGGGGTGTATGGAAGAACAGGCTTGAGTTGGTCCCAAAGGCCCAGTATGTTTTCAGGAATGTGACTCACACTCCCAGTGAGTCTGGTCCTGTCATACTGCTCTCTCCCTTCCATATCTGAGGCCTCATAGGGTAGTTCAGCTGAGAAAGAAACATTTTGAACCTGGCTTACAGGTGGTTCTGCATGACATCTGGCACTAGCCAAAAGTGGCGTGTTGCTATATTACAGAATCTCTAAGGAGAACACAGTGTTCTGAAGAACACTGGGAAAAGGATTTTTTCCCCAGTGGGCATAACTTCAAGCATACATCATGTGGCTTAGCCAGTCAGGACGTATAAGAAACAAGATGGTCAAGCCTGTGCTTAACTTAGAATAAAAGCAAAAATACATGAAATGGCTTACAATGCCTTTCACATCTTGCCCCATGTTCACACTCTAACCTCAGCTCCTACTGCGCTCATTCCTCTCGCTCACTCTGTTTCAGCCACACTGGTCTCCTTGCTGGCCCTTGTACAAACAAGGCACATTCTACCAGCGAGTCTTTGCACATGCTGTTTCTCCTCTCTGATCTGCTTTTCAATCAAAGGGCCACATGGGTCATCCCCTCAACTCCTTTGGGTCATTACTCAAGTATCACCTTCTTAGTGACATCTTCCCTGGACATTGTTTAAAATTGTACTTCCCCAACCCTATCTTCCATCTCTGTTTCTCTGTTGACAATCTAATATACTATACAGTTTATTCATCTTGTTTATGTCTGTTTCCTCATCCCACTAGAATGTAAGTTTCATGGGGATAGGAATTTTTAACTATTATCTTCACTGTTAAGTCCCCTTTTCCTATAATAGTACCTGGCACTGACAGGCACTCAATAAGTATTTGCTGAATGAATGAACATCAGTCTGGGGAAGAGGCTTGTGAATAAGTTTCTAAGAATGTACTCTGAGTCTGGGTGTACTCTGTACACCTGGGTCCACATGAATGCGCACCAAAGGAGCTTTGCAACTAAACAGATATCACCTATTCTGTGGATGTCAGCTAGTCTCTTTCTAGAGCCACCTCAGCCCTTGGCCAATGAGTTCATGAACAAAGTGACCATGGGGCCTGGGGTTGCAGTTAGGCATGTGCTCAACAACATGAACTTCACCAAGACTGACCTAGACTATCACCATTGCTGAGGGTCTAAGTTGACAGCAGAGCAGCTTATCTGAGACAACACAGTGCCAAACTTCAGGGGGATGAGCTTGCCACTTGGTGGCAGATCAATCACTTTGGGCCGCAAGAGGGCAGCAAGTTGTTTTCTCTGGAAGAAGTGAGCTTATTTTGGATAGGTCTGCTCTTGCTGCCTTACTTTTTTCAGCAATGCCATATGTGAATTTATTAAACTTATTTACTGTCATGATATCCCACGTATTACTTCTCACTAAGGAAGTCATTTTACAACTGAAGAAGTAAGGCAATGGGTTGAAGTTCATGGGTACTGTCTTTACCATGTACCCCATCACCTAAGAACATCTGGCCTGAGGGAATACTGGAATGGACAATGAAAAATCAGTTACGATGCCAGCTAGTTGATAATATCTAGCAAGTCTGGGGTACTGTCCTACAGGATGAATTATTTTCTCCAAGCCAGTGACCACTTTATGGTGCTGTTTCTTACACAGCCAGAACACATGGGTCTAGGAACCAAGGTGTAAGAGTAACACCTTGTCACTGTTACTTCTAATGATCCCTTCATAAAGTTTTTGCTTTGCATGCCCATAAAATTGGGCTTTACTAGCTAGAGGTCTTACTATCCAAAGGAGGAAGACTTCTACCAGAAGACAGGACAATGAATCCATTGAACTGGATGTTGAAACTACCACCTAAACATTTTGGCTCTTGTGCCTGTGATGTAGAAAACATAAAGAGGATTAGTGGGCTTCCACTTGACAATTAGGAGAAAACTGGGTCACTGATATAAATTGGGGCATGGAAGACATTTCCAGAACTTAGAGCGTCTTCTAGGGCAGTTCATAATATGTTCACATCCACTAATAGAAGGTGGTGGAAACTATAGGCAGGATCATTATGGGCTCAGACACCTCAGGATGAAGCTTTGAGTCATCCTACCAGGTAGAGAATCCAGACCAGCTGAGATGCTGACCGAGTAAAAAGGGAATACAGAATGGGAATGGAGAAAGATAGTTCTAAATATTAACTAGAACCTCAAGACCAGTTGCAGAAAGAAGGCCTGTATTTGTACATGAAGCAACTTGCCTCCCCCCTTACTTCCCCTATTATTTGAAATAAAATGTATTGGTAGTAGTCAACTTGATAATTTAGTCCTTTGGATAGAGGTTATCAAGCAGAGCGTAGGAATAAACACCACACAGTGAGTGATAGATCTTTATAGCTTCCTTTTATAAAGAAGGGAAATATGTTTTTACGTTGTCATGTTAAGTTGCCGTTGTTATACAGATGTTTATGAATGGGTAGAATGAACATGTATGCATATTGACTAGCCAAAGAGGTGGATGGTAGTAAATAAAGTGATTTTGATACCCGACACCCAATCCATCCTCCTAGTGTGCCTTCCTATAATGCAGAGGTTGGAAAGCAAAGAAACATTTCCCAAAGTTTTTTTTTTTTTTTTTTTGGCTGTGCTGCGTGGCTTTTGGGATCTTAGTTTTCCCACCAGGGATGGAACCCCAGGCCCATGGCAGTGAAAGCACGGAGTCCTAACCACTGGACCGCCAGGGAATTCCCTCCCAAAGTCCTTTTGCCACTTGAATTCTGAGTGTGAATTGGAGTCCACTGATTAGATTTGGAAGGTAGAATTGGAGAGCCGTCTTCCTCCTGCTTGCTGTTTTCTGCTGGCACATGTAATTGAGGAGACATTTAATTTAACTTCTCTGCAGCAACATTCTAGCAGTTGTTAAGAGGCAGTTGTGTGATGTTGGCAGGCCCCAGTTCTCCACCTTTCTTGTTGTGGGGGTAGAAGCTCCCCTGGCAAGCCAGGCCTGTAGTGTTTTTCTGGGAGTCAGCCCTGGAGACCCAGCATGCAGCCCATTCCTCCAGCCCTTCCAACAATATTACAATCATCTCTGTTTTACAATCCTTCTTTTTAATGTGCCGAGAATGGTCTGCATTTCCCGTAACTAAATCCTCACTGATATACCTTTATCCAAAGCACTCTACCCAGCTCACCTACTACATACTTTAAAAGTTATGAGGCAATATTAATTCATAAAAACTACATACTAGTTTTATTTGAAGTTATAGAGGTCACTATCAGAAGAACTAAAAAAAGCTATACCAGGTTTGCTCTGGAGCATGGGCCTAGGGGTGGAAAGGTAGAGTGTACATATTTGTTTTCATCATCAGCTTTTCTACACAATGGAATTAGTTACTGTATATATATATATATATATATATATAACTATATATATATATAACTTGATAAGATAGACATAAAAATAAATGAAAAGGTTAAAAAAATTGAGTGAGATTTTGACATTTAACTTGAAACTATTTTTAATACACAGACTTGCAAAGTCACTGAATAATTCATTAAGATGAGAACCTTAGCCTTACTTCCATATACAAATAATAATTTCAACAGACTTCTTCTAGATATATTGAAAACACTGGATAGCCTGAAAACTTCTCTTTCTCAAAGAAGGTCTATTATCTAAAGTATTGGAAATGGCTCTCCTTCTCCATCCTGAGAGGCACTGTATTCACAGGTTTGGCAGGCGAATGTCAACCCCCCTCCGATGACATCCACGTCCTAGTCCCCAAAATCTGTGAATATGTTAGGTTATACAGCAAAGGAAAATTAAGATTGTTAATCAGCTGGTCTTAAAATTGGGAGATTGATTATTCTGAATTATTTAGGTAGGCTCAACATAATCAGAAGGAATTTAAAAGTAGAAGAAGGAGGCAGATGGAGTCAGAAGAAGATGTGACTATGGAGAAAAGGCACAAAGAGAAGCAATCCTGATGGCTTTTTAGATGGAGGAAGAGGGGCATCAGGCAAGGAATGTGGGTAGCCTCTAGAATCTGGGAAAGGCAAGGAAACAGATGCTACCCAGAGCCTCTAGAAAGGACCACAGCCCTGTCAATGCCTTGATTTTAGCCCAGTGAGATCCGTGTTAGACTTCTGACCTTCAGACCTGTAAGATAATAGATTTGTGTTAAGGCACTAAGTTTGTGGTAAGGTGTTGCAATAGCAACAGGACAGCGATACAACATCGTGTAAACAGTATTCTAGCAAAAGGAGCTGATATCTAGTCATGACACTGAAAACCAGCTGTTAAAAAAAAAAGAGGCAAGTCATGCATTTTGTTGTCTCCTACTCACTGAATGTTTGGAGAACCTCTCAGTGAAAAAGACTCTTAGCTAACATTTCGGTTGTGGAAGTTTTTCACATTTTGTCATTGACACCTTCACTGTGAGACAGTAAGAAAGATGCCTTTTTTGCTATAGTTTCTGTATCATCAGAGGTTACTCAAACAGCAGCTGGACTATGAGAGGTTCTCAGTGAAGGGTCTGGGATGAAGGACACACCCCTTCACCAAGGTGATGAATAAAGAAGAGTGAGGCACTGAAATTTCTTGGTTGCTAGGTTGACACCTTTAAAAGCTGAGGTGTTATCCCCTTTTCTTCTCTGCTTAATATGTTAAATTAGGGGCCATAGAGAACAAGCACAAGATGTGAACGTGGCAAAGAGTTCACATCTGAACTCACAACCTGAGCTCTGAACACAGAGGTGTGAGTGAGCATTGCCCACAATGGTTATGACCATGGGGTTGGTGAGTGGGTCTCCTGGGCTATAGAAATTCCTTGAAATTTTACCAAAATTTGTATTGCTTATTTTTTATAGCTTTCATTGGATTATATAGGAAGTCTTCAAAACATTCCATGGAAGATGCTTTTGATCTTTTAGGGGCTGGAGTCCAGACAGCTTGCAATGTAAGCTCTCTGAGAACAGAGACATGTAGATTCCCTAGAATCTAAACATGAGTGGTATAGAAGAATTTTCTAATTGTGGAAGAAAGGAAATAATATGTTTAGTTTAATTTGCTTCCTGGGAAATGGGCTTGGAATTGACAAAACATAGAAGAGGTGGCGGTAGCCAAATATCAGAGGGTGGTTTTAGTATCAGAAAACCTATTCCAAACTGTGGCTGATTTGTATACAAGTTGATATACTTTGGTAACAGCCAGTTTTACTGGGTAAAAATCTCAGTTTTAGTGAGTGGGTAAAGACTGAAAAATATTTCAAAAGGGATCTAGCCCTGTATTTTGTTCAAAATATAAGAAGAGTCATAGTTTAACTCAAATTTTGCCAAGAAACACAACTGTTTTCTCTACTAGTACTGAGCCTCTCAGCCCTACAGCACCTTTTCCTAGATATGAACACGTGCTCCAGAATTAAAGTTATTAAACAACCTGATTTAACTGAAAAAAAAAATTAATGCTGGAAATTCCCTGGTGATCCAGGGGTTAGGACTTGGTGCTTTCACTGCCAGAGCCCGGGGTTCCATCCCTGGTCAGGGAATTAAGCTTCTGCAAGCTGCGCAGTACAGCCAAAAGAAAAAAAAATAATAATAATGCTGAGTTGTGTGGAGACGTGGTTTCTAAAAATATGAGGACTAACAAACTATTAAGTTTTCGAGGAATATGAGGTATGTATAGGAAATCAGTAGCTGAAGAATATTTATTACATTCAAAAACACTTTAAAAAACAAAAGTCTCAAATTTGTATTCACTTTGCAGGTATTATATAACCCCTTTAAAATTAAAGTGCTGAGTATTCTGTGGAGGAAAAAAATTATCTTGTGCTCACGTTTGAAGGTTTCTCTCAGAAGTAAACCACTGAAAGAATCCACAGTATTGCTTTAAATTTTTTCCATTGGGGAGGGGGGTGTGAAGGAGGTGTTTATCATCTTTCAAATTCAGTCACTTGTCCTGAAATGGATTGGATAGTTAGATGATAACATTAAAATAGGTCTCTCTAAGCTATAGCAAACAAGATTCTTAAATTTTTGACAAGGAGAAATGGAACAAAAAATAAAGCAAATCATACACTAAATAATGTTAAAAATCCTGCTGTTACTTAAAAAATATTTTACTACTGGGAATTCCCTGGTGGTCCAGTGGTTAGGACTCGGTGCTTTCACTTCTGTGGGACCAGGTTCAATCCCTGGTCAGGGAACTAAGGTCCCACAGGATGTGTGGCGTGGCCAAAATAAAATTTTTTTTATTACTAAGGGAAAATAGGACAAAAGTATTAAAACCAACTCTTTCACTTCCTTGTTTGTAGATAATGCCTGCCTATGTGACTGTTTTTACTTCCTTTGAAGCGTCCTACAAGAAATGAACCATTTATATGAGTTTTTATAAACTCTTAGCTAAAGACTTGTTCACATATTCTCAGAAAGGAATAATCAAAGGCTGGCACTAGAAATTGACAAAAAAAGAATTTAGTTTAGATCTCTTAATAATTTAAAGAGCAATCTAAATTATAGAATTTATATAGAGTTCATCTCTGCAGGCCGTGAAGAGCTTGACCCTACCACTAATGCCCTGTCTTGGGTACATGTGTTTCAAATCTAAACCCGATCACTTCATTCCTTCCTGTTTAGACTGTTAGTTCATGTAGTTATTACAATGGTTTAAACCTGTACCTTATTTGTGTTACTAAGTATTCAAAATACCTTTGGGGTTAGGATGAGTAATTAAAGCTCACTCCTACAAAACTTAACTCTCCTTGATTCCTGAGGAGAGAAATAATTTCATTTTCCTGATTTGGCTTTAACTTCCAATTATTATTTATATAAGACCCATCCACTTGCAGAGCTATTTTCTTTGCACTATGATTATTTTCTTCTGGTCCCAGGAAACAGAAAGTGGCTCAAGTTTATTGTATCCCAGATCGAACAACTTAATATAAGTAACAAACACTATACCTTATTGTATGTCTAATATAAGAAGAGGGTAAACATATCTCTATGTTTATCAATAGACTATTAACAGAAAATATTAACAAATAGATTTGGGATAGTTTTCTTTTCAAAAAGCTTATGCTTCAAATAGAAGAGACAAGTGGGAAAGAATGAGTGGGTTGCAGAATTTTCAAAAGCCTAAAACCAGGATCCAGGAATCTTTAGCAGAGGTAGGATGTGCCTATTTTCAGCCAGCCCGACCTGCACCGCTTTGCAACTAACCAAGGAAAGCCTGAGTGGTGATACAATACTACCCTCTAGGGGCAACATTTTTACTTTCACAACTTCCACAGCAAAGGATCAATCAAAAGATAAGAAGCCATACACAGGGGCTTCCCTGGTGGCCCAGTGGTTGGGAATCTGCCTGCCAGTGCAGGGGACACGGATTCGAGCCCTGGTCCGGGAAGATCCCACATGTCGTGGAGCAACTGTGTGCCACAGCTGCCACGGGCTGTGTTCCACAACTGCTGAGCCTGTGAGCCACCACTGAGCCCACATGCCACAGCTGGTGAGGCCTGTGTGCCTGGAGCCCGTGCTCCGCAACAGAAGAGGCCACTGCAATGAGAGGCCCGTGCACCACAATGAAGAGTGGACCCCGCTCACCGCAACTAGAGAAAGCCTGCGTGCAGCAACAGAGACCCAACACAGCCAAAAATAAATAAATAAATTTATTAAAAAAAAAAAAAAGCCATATACGGTACAGCTCCATAGCTCCGCTGTGACTGCACAGTAGATATTAGTAGCTATTGTTGTTAGCATTTATGCTTTCAAAGAAGTAACTTAAGCACACTGTCAACTGGCTAATTATTCAAGGTTACTTACAATCCTTTCTTTTCCTGTTTTGTTCTGTTAGAATTTACATGATTGACTGCAGAAGTTGGGATAAGACACCTGACTAGTTTTTTTAAAAAATAATTCTAATAAAAAGGGTGAAGAGATAAAAATTGGAATTAATTTCAGGCAAGAGACTTAGGGCTCATAGACGGATACTTACTTGGATTCTTGTTACAGGCTTACTTTTCCAATTATTTTTTCCTAATTTTGGGAAAAAGTCTAGTGACAGAGATTCCCAATCCCTCAGACATATGAGCTGCCCACCTATTTAGTTAATCTTATTGGATAGAAATTAACTTATACAATTTATAAAACAGGGAATTAATTTATTATAAATCAAATACTAACTGTAGAACTTTTAGGTTTCCTCTGCCCCCTGCCCTCCCCTAGCTGAATATGTTAGCAAATATGCTTCACTACTACTTACTATGTGTATCCTAACAGCTTATATCTGGGATTGATGTTTTACTGGGTTTCTGCATTTTCTCCACCCTTCATCCCAGATTAATCTGTTCATTTCTTGACACTTGTCATGTTCTAGAAAATGAGATCAAAGACTGATAGCTGCATGTTCTCCTGTCTTAAAATGTTAAGGAAATGGTCTGTTGGAAGCACTGTTACTTTTTAGTTCTATGTATTGAGCTGTCATTGACCTTTAGGCCAAAATGCCAGACACTTAACTGCCCTTCTTTATAAAGACTTAGTAGTAATATCAGTAGTCCGTAGTAAAGCTGACTTTCTGTATTACATATATATACATATATATAATAGTTTCCTATATTTTATTTAACATTTTCCAGCTTTATTGAGATATAATTGACATATAACATTGTGTAAATTTAATATGATGATTTGATACATGTATATATTGGGAACTGTTTACCACAGTAATGTTAGTTAACACCTCCATCACCGCACATAATTATTTGTGTATGTGTGTATGTGGTGAGAATATTTAAGCTCTACTCTCTGAGTAACTTTGAAGTATATAATATAGTACTGTTAACTATAGTATCCATGCTGTATATTAGTGCCCCAGAACTTATAACTGGAAATTTGTACCATTTAACCAACACCTCCCCATTTCCTAGTTTACTATATTTAAAGTGTGAGTTTTGTTTTAGTTAGGGGTTAATTTTTTCTCTAATTTTATATTGAAGTGAGAAACAGAAGAACATAATGAAATCACTACACAGACAACAGACAAAAGTTTTATTTTAAAAATTTACAGTTTAGTATAATGTAACTCCATACACAGAAATATACAAAAAATACATACGACTAAAATTGTATTTTAAACAGAAAACCATAAATTATATTTCATGGTTTAATTTCTGTGACTATTTTTTGCCTATGAGCCAAAAGGCTATCTCCAAACAATAAAGCAACTAAGTGAAGAGCTCAGGTGTTATTCTTGATGGTATCATTCTTGATGGCCCTGGATAAAACTAGATTACCATAAATTGATAGTACATAAATTGAATAACTAATTAAACATTAAACTAGAATTTAGAAAAAACAAGATTAAATACCAAAAGGAAAAGAAATAAAAGCTATCAGAGCAAGAAATGAAAAAAACATGAAGAGAAAAGCAAGTAAGATCATGCCCTCATAGCAACTATTAGAGGCAGATGCAGCAGGACTGACAGCTTATGGAGCACAGAGAAGAAAAAATCCCAAGAGACAATGAGAAAGTGTCCTAAATTAGGAGAAGGTGGAGAGTGAGTAAACGGAAAGAGTAAACGCAGGTCCCTGAGTGGAAGGGATAAGAGACTGAAATACTGCCCACTCCCCCTTGACAGGATTATCCAGAAAGTCTATGTATCAGTTGTAGGTATTTGATTCCAATATCATTGTTTTTTAAAAGAATTATCCTTTTTACATTGCTAGTACAAACACTTAATTTTTCTCTCAATATCAGCATTTCAATATGTGTGTAAGAAGTTGAAGATTTCTTTTGATAAATACTCAGCTCTACAATGACGTTCAAATTCAATTGGTCTTTCCTAAGCTACCTGAACTAAGTTTAAGATCAACTTCAATGTGGGTCTGTCATCACAGACACGGCTGAGGGGGATGGTGCAGAGGCCACAAGAACCATTCAAATTCACTGACATGGACTCTACAAGAAAACAGGTCTGCAACATTGCAATATTAATAAATATTAATAACAACAATATAGCAATAATCAATATAATTTATAACTTCTATATTAATCATTAATGTATAAAATTTGTCAGTTAATTAAGGATTCTTATTTTGGATATTCCTCTAATAAACACGTTTCTTAACCTCTCTAAGCCTAAATTTCCTTATCTGTAAAAGTAAGATACTAATGGAACCCATCCTAGAGTTGCTGGTAAGATTAAACGGGATGATGCACTCTAGCCTGGCTACAATAAACACTTTTTTCAGGTAAACGATCAGTAATTGCTAGTACTGACATTTTCTAACACCCATATTTTTGGGAATATGCAACGCTCAAAAGAGGGAAAAGAACAGAGAGCTAGTATTAAATACTTCTTCTGTAGCAGACAATTAAGTAATATGTAAAACTCTCGCGATTGTGCCCAGAGCCGCGCACACCTCGGGTTTCCGGCCGGGGCGCGAGATGTCTCCCGCCCTCTCCCGGCCACAGCCGCCGCGCCGTAGTCCTGTCCTGTGCGTTCCTCTCCTCGCCTCCCCACGCAGCCCGGAGCCCGCCTATGGGCGGACTGCGGCGCCGTGCCGACCGCTACCCGGCAGCCCACTGGGCCTAACGGCACGTGACTCTCGCCGCCTGCGCCGTCGCCGCCGGCGCTGGGAAGGCCAGCGGCGACGGTGTCGCAAAAGCGTCGCGACGGCGTCCGTTCTTGGCGGCCAGGCCACTGGTATAACCGAACGTGGTGAGGCTTGAGAACCAGTATGGAGGCTGTTGAAGTTCTCCGATATTGCTGGGCTTCGATGGGGAAGCTACTCGCCGGTGCCCCGGGCTGCTGAGCTCTCGCCGCCTGCGTCCCCGCGGCTCGCCCGCAGGGCCATGCTGGCCTCGCGGGTGGCGCGCACCTCGTGGGGTGCCTTGCGCGTAGCCGTGTGGGCG
>NW_020175089.1:3553899-3658181 GCF_003031525.2 Neophocaena asiaeorientalis asiaeorientalis | reverse complement strand
ACCACCACTGCTCGGGCGCTGGGAAGGCAGCCCCCGGGCCCGCAGTGCAAGAGGACGCCGCCACCGAGGCCCGGGGCGGCCGGTGGGGCCCGGCGAGCGCCGCCAGCCTGGTACGTACCGAGGAGGAGGCGGAGGGGCTACTCTGGGTCGGGGTCGACTGCTGCGGCGGCGCTCGGTCCCGGACGCAAATAACGTGCAGTGGCCGGTGAGGTCCGATGCTTCCGTTTCAGAACTTTTAAAGCGTTCCCCGAAGAGAAGTTATGGGCAGATCATTCGGTTGGGGTGTCAGGGGTACCAGCCGCGTCCTCCTGTCTCGGTGGTCAAGTTAGAGCTCTCTCCTTCCCGTCTATCCGCACCGGTAGCTGGACGCGCCTCTGGATATTGCATTGGTAAAAATAGCCTTCACCTGTCTTATTAAAAGCCCATTTTAAATTTTTTGAAGCGAATCCCCAATGTTTAGGGCAAGTCTCTGGGCATCTTCAGAATGATATACAGGCCTTTCTGTTTGCTTGTGCAGGTTTGGTTAACTATCATTTGACCTTTGGTGACTTTACATATTGTAGGATGAAGGATAGCTAAGTAATTTAAATCGTAATTAAAAGATCCTTTAACCTTTAATTATAGGAAAAGATTAAACCTCTCTTCCTGAGGTAACGGAGGAAAATATTTGTCTGCTTACCTGTTGAAATACTGACCAAACAGAAGACATGAGAGCATGAGTGTGGGAGAGCTTTTGATGTCATGGAGCAAGACTCATGCAATTATTACATCTTCAATTGTTATGTCTTCGGTGGGCCCCTGTGCTGCTTTCATCAGTTATACAGCATGGGTTGGGGTGGCCACATCCTGGCAGAAGTCTCGGCCACATTAATAGCTAGAGCATGTTGGGGTCTGAATGAATGCTGGATGCTTTGAGGTTGCCATATCCTGGCTGAAGTCCTTCCCAGAACGGCAGTAGTTGGTCGAGTATGCCACAGGTTATCTGGTTGGGTAATCTGAGATTAGCTCACTTAATTTTAACTTAGAAACGTTGACGAATTTAATGATTATAAATTGAGGTATTTTATTTTAACTGAAATATCTTATGTGGAGCTCAAAGGAATCCCTTTCATTGTTCTAAGAACATTCAGTCTGGTTTATTAATTCACCAAATGAAATGATCTGGCTGTTTACAACTGTGTCTTTAATTTTTCCCCGTGGGCCTCTCTGAGTTTAATTTTGGGCCTCTGTATTCTGACCTTTTGCTTTGTTTTTCCTTTCTCTCAATCATGAACTGTACCTCCTCACCCCCCTCAGTGAGTCACTGTAATGCTGGATCAGTATTTGACTTACTCTGTATCGCAGTATGGTCAACAGACTTTTTTTTTCCTCTGGACTCTAAAACACTTGGACCTTTGAACTTGAATTTGGAATATGTTCCAAGAATGATTCCATTTAATTAATATAATGTGAGGTCCTTGAGTAGAGGTTTGGAGTGCTGCTTGTTTGGTGATTGTTTCCTGCAGAATTTGAATTTTTCTGTATCTTTAATAACAGTATTCTGCCACTGGGCCCCAATAACTTCATTATTCCTTCAAACTGAGGTGAACATTTCTTGCTGGGTTCTGTTTATAAACACAAACTTAGTATCTTTAGAGAACTGGCTTTTCTTACAGAATGGCTGAAGGTATTTTAAAAGAGGTATTTAGAAGTGGAAATGTCAAAATTAAGGTTCAGGCAAATAGGTTACTGATTGATAAAGAGGTTAAGTAGGGTTATCTTGTGAGGAGATAGTCCCATGGGGTAGAGCTGGCAGTCTTGACTCAGTGGAGAAAAAAAATCCAGCCTTTAGGGAATGACATTTTCTCTGTATTATTTCTGTACCCTGTTCTGTGCCGTGTATCTTAGTTCCACTAGGCTGAGGCTTTTTAAAGTTGAAATACCCTCTCATGAAACAGACTTTGGCCAGGAAGGAATGGTTTTCAGAGCAGCTGCTGAGGTGCCCTTTTGTTGGTGCCAACTTCAAACACCTTGGCTCCAAATGAAGTTTCAAGGAATCATAAAGCCCCCACAGGGGAGCTGTGAAAGCCCTCAGCTTCTGGTTGGGGATCTTAACATTTCTGTGGCTATTTTGAACAAATTTACAAAATCTGTTCATTTCCTAAGTATCTCAATACCTTTTCCTTGTTCCATTTTCTTCTAGCAGTTCTCCAGTTTAGTGATGAGGTTATGGAATTAAATGTTTTATTCCTCTTCATTCTTATCTCCAACACTGTGTATGGCATTTAGCATTCTTTTGATGGGTATGTGTAGAGGAGTGAGGAGAGGTTATTTTGCAATAAATGTTTTTTAGCCAAAATGCCCATGGTTGATAATTCGGCTTTTTTCTGACACTTTCTAGACCGTTTGTCTACTTGAGGTATAAGATCTTCCTGAAGATCTTTTTTTTAATTTTGTATAATGGGAAAGTAATTCTTTTTAAAAAAAAAATTGTACTGAATATAGTTGATTTACAATGTTGTTCAATTTTCACTTTTAAAAGCAGTATGTTTTTAGTTTTGAATTCTGATGGTGAAGTAATACATTAAAGGCTTGACTTATATGATAGATAATACATGTTTATTCCTTCTCTCTTTAGTGAGAAAACCTACTCTATATACAGCCAACATTTTAGTCTGTGTTTTGGTATATGACATATCTTCATCTTCTGCATTCTTAACAGTTTTAGATGTGTGTAAAAATAACAGAATGGATTTTAAAACTGAAAGTACTAATTTTAAGGTTTATGTAGCTTCTAACCTTTAAGTTGATGGAGTGTATTTTTCCAATGTATATAGTTATTTAAAGTATGAATTTATAGTATTTAAATTTTGTTGTCTTTATGTTTCAGTATGAAAACCCATGGACAATCCCAAATATGTTGTCAATGACGAGAATTGGCTTGGCCCCAGTTTTGGGCTATTTGATTATTGAAGAAGATTTTAATATTGCACTAGGAGTTTTTGCTTTAGCTGGGCTAACTGATTTGGTAAGTTGTACCGGCACTCCCCCTGTTTTGCTCCCCTTCTAAATCCCAGGGTCTCTACTACACTGAAATAGCACAGACTCAGTCTGCTTTTCTTTGGAAGGAAATCCTCAAGATGAATTTCACCTAGTACTTTGTGTAAAGGCTTGTCTTTAACATCTATGTGGGACTCTGTTATTCTTTATATGATCGAAGGAAGGAAGTGGAGATTGTAGGGAGGCATGGGAGAGGGAGCTCTTTACTCTTGGTTTTTAACTTCTTCAAAGAAGAAAAAACCTTAGAAATTCTCAAAGGGCCAAGTACTTGCTTTAGGGATAGAAATAAAGGAGAGAAGCTGTGAGACTTTTTTTCTACTTACATAGTAGAGAGAAATATCTGATCTGCAACAACAGTTGGTTTTACTGGTAGAGAGGGAAACAGTGGGCCAGTTGTTGTGATCAGGGAGCTTGCAGAGGCCGGATCTCTGCTCAGGTTTATGCTGGCAGGAGGCCATAGGCACCCCACAGATTTGGTCCTTGATTCCTTCTCTACACCCCTCTGACCACCTTCCAGAAGACCCTGCCCTAGGTGGGCATTAGACATCCTTCCTTCTTCCACTCTCCCAGCAGATGGACCAAGGAGAAAAGAGCACCTTGACACCACTGTGTCAGTTTATAGGGAGGGAAAGATTTATTCAGGTTATCTCCAATTAGAACTTGGAAAATAATTTTCTAACAGAAAGCCACACTATGTGTTATATAGGCTTTTGTGGACTGGCCAGTCATCATCCTGTGTGACATTATTTGTATTTATCACCCACCCTGTTGCATAAAGGATTTGAAATGGCTTGTAAAACTATATGTCCTGCAAAAACACAATTGAAGGAAGTGGGGTAAAGGTAGAGGAATGATTTTAAATCAGGACAAAAGCATGTAGAAATAGACGTTATGTATATAAATTGTATATTCTTGTACAAGGCTGGTCTGAGATCCAAGTGAGTACCCAGACAGGCAATAATAATTTGGTGCCTCTTTAAACTGATGTATGTTTGAAAAGCTTTGCTCAGTATTCAGTGAGAATAAAGAGAAACTAATTTTCTGTTAATAAAAGTCACATAGCATCTTTCTTTGTAACATCAGCTGTTCCCTTTGAGGTTCATAGAAACAAAATTACACCTGCCCAGTAGCATTGTTGAGCAATACAGTTAGCTGAAGATTCTGCAGGATAAATAATGAGGACATTTGCACTGTTATATGGCATTTCCAAATATGCATCAAATACAGTTTCTTGAAGTGGTTATCACCTCTTTTTCCCGAGTTTAGCTCCTGTTTGTCACAACTTCTCATTCTCACAATCTCTTCTTTTGTCCCTGCTTTTATCTGTGAAGCCTGAAGCCCTCCACTTATTAATATAGTCTCCAACTCTGTCAAAGGCCATTATATTGATAATGGAATTTATTTTTCATAATAGGCAAGATCTTTCTCAGTTACTGGATTTGCTCTTTTTTGGTTTGTAGGTTTTTTTAGTTGCCACATGAGATTGCAATATTCATCGAATGGGAGAGGTCTCATTTACACTTTTCTAAATATGTAAGACAATGTGTACAGAAACCTGAGTTAACTGGCATCATATTACATTTACTTCATGTAGGTTTTGATGCCTCTAGAATGGCTGCTGGGCAGATGGCTGGACTCATGGAGGGTTTAGGTAGGGGAATGTTGTATATGGGAAATGGATTACAGGAATGCAAGAATAGAAGCAGAGAGGCTGGTTATGAGGCTTATAGTAATCTAGGGAAGAAGGTTGGGAAATATGTTTTGAAGATAGAGTTGATATGTTAATGGATTGGATATGTGGGGTGAGAGAAAGGAATTAAATAGGAGTGCTAGGCTGTTACCTTTTTTTTTTCCTGTTCAACAAGCAGATGCATGGAGGTTTACATTTTCTGTGATGGTCAACACTCAGGGTAGGACAGGGTTTGTGGGAAAAGAGTTGTTACGCCTGTTCAGATAGAGGTAACATTGGGTAGTTGAAAACAGTAGTTTGGAGTTGGAGGAAATCATGGTTAGAGATAGATTTAAGAGTTATCATCATATAGATGGTCAAGTCTGGATGAAATCATCTAGGCTGTGGTAAAAGAAGAAAAGAGGTCAGAGAAAAGAACAATAATGAAGCAATGGAGAAGGAGCCAAAAAAGGACACTGAGAAGGAATAGCTGGTGAGAAAGAAAGAAAATTGGGCAATAAGGTGTCCCAGATGTTAAGTGAAGAAAGTGCTTTAATTGTGTTGGGGTCAAGTAAGCTAAGAATGTAGAATTCATTGGTGACTTTTATGGGTACAATCTCTAGAGGGTGGGGCAGTCAAAATGGGTTGGCGAGCATAAATGAGGTGGTGATGACAATAGAAGTCACATTGGGGAAGTTTTGCTTCATAGGGGGATAGAGAGATAGTCAAGGAAGGGTAGTTTATAAAGAGATGCATACTGGGGAAATTTTTGTTGTTAATTAATTAAATGACTGGGTTGGAAGAGAGAGATTGATGATGCAGGGGAGGTGGGGAAAACTCAGAAGGTAAGAGGACTTGGGATCAGGGACCACAGAGAGAATGTGCATGGACACTAGTAGGTGGTGGACTTGGAGGTGGGAATACAAGGGAGGGCTGACACTCTGTTTCTGTTTTTTGAGCAAATATAGACATGGTCATGAGCTAGAGAGAGAGGCTTTGGGAAGGATGAGCAGACTATGAATAGAGAAGGTAAACACAGTAAGCAGGTGTGGGTTTGCCAGGCAGTATTGAGTGCCCACAGGAGATTTGTGGTCATGAAAAAGTGAGATCAATCAGCCCATTTATGTGTTTTTCTTGATCAGTGTTCAGCTGCTTGGGTGCAGGCCTATAGTACATGGTAGTTGTATTTAAGCAGGGTTGAGGGAGAGTGGAGTAGGGAGTTATAGAGGTTTACAAAGAAGAGATGATGTTGATGACCTTGGAATCCAGTGTGAGTAGAGGAACAATGAGGACAAGAGGGTGTTGATGGTGATAAAATGGGAGGTTAAGTTCTCCGAGATCAGAAACTGAACTGACACCTGAATCTTCCAAGGCCCCAACTCCCAGTTCTAGGCACTCTGTTAGTGTTACCTATAGTATACTTAAGAAAATAGATTTTTTCAGTTGAGGTAGTAATAGCTAGTAACTGCTTTTTTTGAGGATTTACTAAGCGCTGAGTGCTAAACAAGTATTGATCACATTACGTACTGAGACAACCCACCCTGCGAGGTAGGTAGCACTATCTCTGTTTTACAGATGAGGAAACTGAGGCTTAGGCCAAATAACTTGCCCAGAGTCACACAGTTAAGTGAGTGGGAGAGCCAGTGCTTGAACCACTTATGCTCTGCTACGAAGAGTAAGTTCTTAACCATTGTCCTGTACGACTGCTCTAAGTCATTGGAGTACTTGAGATGTGGAGGACTTATTTATCTTTTAAAATGTACCATGTTAAATTACGTCTAGATTAATTTGATCTTTTTCCTTGGAACTAGGACTGGAAAATTCAAATATTTGTTGAAGTTTGAAGTTAAATAAAATGAGTAAAAGCCAGGGTAGGGACTTGGAAAACCAGAAAATATCTGCCTCGTTTAATGAAAATAGGCAGTACTTGGTTTCAGTCAATTTTGTGGCCCCAGGGTGGCCGGATCTTCCCATTTCTCAAGTGAGCCTGGAGATCTGGATTTTTTTGAGTTAAGACTTTGAATATTTAAATATTGGCAACTAATTTATATTTAAAAAATCACTGGGCAGGTCAAACAAAACCAGCCTGCAGGCCTCTTTGGCCCCCTGGTAACCCAAGTATGACCTCTGCTTTAAAATATAATTTGTTTCCAGGAGTAGTGAATAAGTAATTTTCATATCAAAAATTTTAAATAGGCCAGGTACAGAGGACTGAGTTTTGTATTCAAATACAGGTCATGCAATACAGTCAGACATGGAATTAACAGTGGCACTAGATAAAAAATATTGATAATAACAGTTAAAATAGAATAAAATAAAAATAATAACAGCAAAACATAGGGAATTGGGTCATATTATAGAAAAGTAGGTAGGAATGGAAGTTAGAAAATCTCGCAGTTAAACAGTAGTCCTTGCAAGTAAAAGCAGCTATTTTGGCTGTAGTGAAATAGCTCAGGGCTCAAAGGGTGGGGGATGGGAGGGGTGGGTTGGGGTGGGGTGCCTAGTCCAAGCTCTGTCAGTCCTGCTTTCTTTGAGTTTTATTTGGGTTCTTTACATCTCTAAATTTGTGTCTGGGTTCATCCCACAAAGGGGCATTGTGAAAACATTGCAAAATAGCTGAAGGCCTTGAGAAAGAAAAGTGAAAATTTTTTTCTGTAGAAAAGTGAAATCATTTTCTGACCAGTTGGTAATTTAAAAGCTAAGTGTATACCAGTAAAACAGAAGGTTTGGGGCTAAGAGACAGAAGAGGTTTTATCTACATTTTATGCAAGTATAGCGGTTATTCTGGTATCTCTTAACCTTCAAGATATCTACTCTGTACCTATTATGACATTTATTAAAAAAAAAAAAAACTTCTATTTTCAGTTGGATGGATTTATTGCTCGAAACTGGGCCAGTCAAAAATCAGCTTTGGGAAGTGCTCTTGATCCACTTGCTGATAAAATACTTATCAGCATCTTATATGTTAGCTTGACCTATGCAGATCTTATTCCAGGTAAGAACGCCGTCATGCGTACTTTTAAATAGTACAGGGAAGAATCACATTTATCAGCTTAGGATTTCTCTTGATTGAGAGACAAATAGTTTTTGTTCCAAAAATATGTTTTCAACTTTAAAGTGTTTCCCTAAATTTAAACTATTGAACTGTTTTGCTTTCCAAGCTATTTGTTTTACTTTAGAATTTATGACCTTGTGTATACTATAGAATGCATTGTTTTCTTAGTAAAATTGTTTAAAATTAAACAGATATTTCCAAAAAATTGAGCTAATTCATATTATCCTAGAATCTTTTGAAACTATTATTTTCTTTGTGCCTAGCTTTTGAAAGCAATTTAAAATTTTCCTAAGTCTTATTATTTATTAAGTACAATTTAGTAAGTGAGAGCTCTGAAATCCTAAAGATGTCTATAAAATTTCACATTGTTATTATTATTACTTAGATGGTATTACGCAATTTTAAATTATACACATAGTTTGTACATTGTCTGAATACTCTTTTTTTTTAATTAATTATTTTTGGCTGCGTTGGGTCTTTGTTGCTGTGCGTGGGCTTTCTCTAGTTGTGGTGAGCGGGGGCTACTCTTTGTTGCGGTGTGCAGGCTTCTCATTTCAGTGGCTTCTCTTGTTGGGGAGCATGGGCTCTAGGTGCACGGCCTTCAGTAGTTGTGGCTCGTGGGCTATAGAGTGCAGGCTCAGTAGTTGTGGTGCATGGGCTTAGTTGCTCCGTGGCACGTGGGATCTTCCCGACCAGGGCTCGAAGCCGTGTCCCCTGCATTGGCAGGCGGATTCTCAACCACTACACCACCAGGGAAGCCCCTGAATACTCTTTGTAACAAAATTTTATGATCTTTTGTATTTTGTATGTGCTTTTTTGGTTGTTCATTTTCTACTTCAGCTGTGTTTCTCAGTTTTTAATCCTTTGGTTCAGATTAAACTGTTTATTTCCAAGAGTTAGAATCTGAGAACAAAGAAGCTGGTACTTGGTCCTTCAATACCATGTTATTACTGACATTTGATAGGAAGAAGTTTACTGGTGTTTCAGTCTAGTATAGTCTCCCAATCTAGAGATTCTTTTTCTCCTCTACCTTTAGGCTTTTTTTTTTTTTTAATAAATTTATTTATTTATTTTTATTTTTGACTGCGTTGGGTCTTCGTTGCTGTGCGCGGGCTTTCTCTAGTTGTGGCGAGCGGGGGCTACTACTCTTCGTTACGGTGTGGGGGCTTCTCATTGCAGTGGCTTCTCTAGAGCGCAGGCTCAGTAGTTGTGGCACATGGGCTTAGTTGCTCCACGGCATGTGGGATATTCCCTGATCAGGGCTCGAACCCTTGTCCCCTGCATTGGCAAGCAGATTCTTTTTTTTTTTTGCGGTACATGGGCCTCTTACTGTTGTGGCCTCTCCCATTGCGGAGCACAGGTTCTTGACCTGCAGGCTCAGCGGCCCTGGCTCAGGGGCCCAGCCGCTCCGCGGCATGTGGGATCTTCCCGGACTGGGGCACGAACCCGTGTCCCCTGCATCGGCAGGCAGACTCTCAACCACTGCGCCACCAGGGAAGCCCCGGCAAGCGGATTCTTAACCACTGCGCCACCAGGGAAGTCCCTACCTTTAGGCTTTTAAATCCACATACCAAATTTAAAAATGAATTAGACTGCTGTTCATGTGCTTCTTTGAAAGTCAGAATTACGGTGTGTGAATGGTTGGGGGTATTGAAGGGGCAGGGGTATGCTATAAGTAATATAGATAATTTGTAGGAGAAAAGATCCTAAGGAGCATTCTGTTAACATTCACAATTAAAATTTGTGTGTGTGTGTGTGTGTGTATTTTCATGCTTCCCATTTTTCAGAGTTATTTTGTATTTTGTTGTATTGTTTTACAACGGTTGGCCAGCCCAGGTATTTCCGTGGTGAACACAGAAATTGTTTCCAGGTTTTGGTATTATGGATATTGTTGATAACAATTGATGTAGGTTGCTTTTGGAACTGCAACTTCCCTTCATTATCATTCTGGGAACTTCCATTGTCTCTCTTCTGTGTTGGGTTTGTTTTTCCAGGCTCCCATGGCTTCCTTGTTAGGGTCCTCCTTTTTGTGGAGTAGAATCTCCAGTTGTTTCCTAGCTAGGATGCAGCCTGGCAGCAAGGTTTTTAGAGGTGTACAATGTCTTTATTCTACAGACATCTAAAATGTATTTGTTCTACCCTCCATACTTGATTGGGGCATAATTTTCAATTGCATGTTATTTTCACTCAGAATTTTCAAGACCCTGATTATAGATTTCCAGATTCCATCTTGCTGTTGAGAAGTCTCCTGCCATTCTGATACCTTTTCCTTTACGTGTGATTATGTTTTGTATTAGAAAGCTTTTAAGATTTCTTTGCATAATTCCTAGTTGATGGTTTAAAAAATTCTCTCTCTTAAAAGTTAATTTTCTAACTGCTTCTTGGGACACCCAATTATCCCAGCACTTTTTATTGAAAATTCTATACTTTCCAGACTCACTGCCATGTTCATATATACATGGGTCCATTTCTGGGTTGTCTAGTTTATTCCCCATTGATTTGTCTATCTTTGCACCAGTACCATCCCTAATTATTATTACTTTGCCAAAAGTCTTTTTTTTTTTAATTTATTTTATTATTTATTTATTTATTTTTGGCTGCATTGGGTCTTTGTTGCTGTGCGCGGGCTTTCTCTAGTTGCGGTGAGCGGAGGCTACTCTTCGTTGTGCGCAGGCTTCTCGTTGCAGTGGTTTCACTTGTTGCAGAGCACAGGCTCTAGATGCACGGGCTTCAGTAGTTGTGGTACGTGGGCTCATTAGTTTTGGCTCGTGGGCTCTAGAGTGCAGGCTCAGTAGTTGTGGCGCACGGGCTTAGTTGCTCAGCTGCATGTGGGATCTTCCCGGATGAGGGCTCGAACCCGTGTCCCCTGCATTGCCAGGAGGATTCTTAACCACTGCGCCACCAGGCAAGTCCCCCAAAAGTCTTGATACATGATAGAGCACGTTCTTCCACCTTGATATTCTTACCTGTTTTCATTTGTGTGTGAATTTTAGAATTAGCTTTCAAGTTCCCCAGAAAAACCTGTTGGGATTTTATTGGAGTTGCACTGAATTTACAGATTTATTTGGAAGAATTGGTATTTTTACAATATTGTCTTCCAGTCCACATACATCTTGTATTTACTCTATTTAGGTCTGTTAAAATGTCAAAATGTTACAGTTTTCTCTAGAGAGGTAATAAAACTTTTTTATTAGATTTATTCCTAGGTGACTGATAGTTCTTGATGCTTTTTGTACGCGGGCCTCTCACTGCTGTGGCCTCTCCCGTTGCGGAGCACAGGCTCCAGACGCGCAGGCTCAGCGGCCATGGCTCACTGGCCCAGCCGCTCAGCGGCATGTGGGATCCTCCCGGACCGGGGCACGAACCCGTGTCCCCTGCATCGGCAGGCGGACTCTCAACCACTGCGCCACCAGGGAAGCCCTGGTAGCTTTTTTAATATTTCATTTTGTAGTAGCTGATGTTGATAGGATGAAATCAGTTCCATCTCTGACAGTGATTTTTGTGTCTAGCAAAACTTGCTGAACTCTTATGCTAATAATATAAATGTATATTCTCTTGGATTTTCTGTATCCTTGATTATGTATTATCTGTAATTAATGACAGTGTGTTTCTTCTTCTCTAGTCCTTTTACCTTTTTAAAAATTTGCCTCACAATAGTGCACAGTGCAATATTGAATAGGAGTGGTATCTGTGTCTTATTTCCAGTCTAAGAAGGAAAGCTTTCAGTCTTTCAGTATTAAATATGACATTTCCTGTAGGGTTTTGTAGATACCCCTTTTTCAGGTTAAAGAAGTTCACTTCTACTGGCAGTTGGCGCAGAAATTTTTTTACATTGGATATGGAATTTTATGAAAATTTTTTTCTTCATGTATTATGATAGTCATATTTTTTCCCTTTAAGCTTAATGTGTGGTGAATTACGTTATTGATTTTCTAAGTTAAATCAACCTGATGACAATTCCTGTTACAAATCTAACTTGGTTATGATATATTATGAAGATATTGCTATTTGGTTTACTGATATTTTGTTGAAGATTTCACATCTAGATTCAGAAGATTGGCCTGGAATTCTTTTCTACAAATACCCTTGTTAGGTTTTTTTTTTTAAATATTTATTTATTTGGCTGCGCTGGGTCTTAGTTGCAGCATGCGGGATCTTTAGTTGTGGGATGTGAATTCTTAGTTGCAGCATGTGGGATCTAGTTCCCTGACGAGGGATCGAACCCAGGCCCCCTGCATTGGGAGCGTGGAGTCTTAGCCACTGGACCACCAAGGAAGTCCCCTACCTTTGTTAGGTTTTAATATCAAGTTTATAATAATCTCATAAAATGAATTTAGGGAGTGCACACACACCCCACCCCATTCTTGGGAGATGTTTGTGTGAGATTGCAATTATTCCTTCTTGGAATGGTGGTAGAACTTGTTGAAGCTATTGAAGCCTGGAGTTTTCTTTGGGAAAAAGTTTTAAAATAGTTGATTCATTTTTTAAAAAAATGGTTACAAGGTGATTCAGTTTTTCTGGTTCATCTTTTGTCTGTTTTGTGAGTTGTGATGTTTTTCTAGGGACTTGTCCATTTCAGCTACATTTTAAAACAATTTACCATAAGCTATTTATAGTATCGACATTAAGGTTTTGATGTCTGTAGGCTATGTAGCGATGTCCCCCTTTTCATCCTAATTATTAGTTATTTGTCCCTTTTTTTCTTTGACTTGTCTTGCCACAGGTTTGTCTGTTTTATGAATCTTTTCAAAGAACCAACTTTGAACTTTGCCAAACTTCTCTGATATGTTTACTACTTCATTAAATCTTGCTCTTTTATTTCTGTCTCCGCCTTTGGTTTTTCTCTGCTGTTCTTTTTCTAAATTCTATAGATCAGTCCTGTCTAGTAGAAATATAATGGGAACCATAGATCTAATTTAAATTTTTCTAGTAGTTATGTTCAAAGTGAGAAGAAACAGGTGAAGTGTGTGTGTGTGCTTGCACTTCTGCTACAGTGGAGACTGAGTGCTCTGTGCATGCACTGCTGCCTGTGCCAGGCCACTCCCCATTTTAATAACATTTTATTTAACCCACTAGATGGAAAATATTGTCATTTCATTATATAATCAATAAAAAATTATTAATGAGATTGTTTTTTCATACTCTGTCTTCAAAAGCCAGTGTGCTATTTGCACTTACAGCACCTCTCACTTCAGACTAGCCACATTTCAAGTGCTTTATCTTTACATGTTGCTCATGGCTATTGTATTGAACAACACAGCTGTAGATGAATGTTTAACTCGTTCCTTTTTTGTTTGTTTTTTTGGCTGTGCCGTTGTGGGATCTTAGTTCTTCAACCAGGGATTGAACCTGTGCCCCCTGCAGTGGAAGCATGAAGTTGTAACCACTGGACCACCAGGGAATTCCCTGAGCTTTTCTTTTTTAAAGTTTGCATTTAAGGCTATATATTTCCTCTAAGTATCCCTTTCACTGTATCTCATATGTTGGTATTAGTGTTCTTGTCATTATCGAGTTCAAAGTAATCTGTTTCCATTATGATATTTCTTTGGCCTATGGTGTTAATAAAAATTTATTTCTTAATTTGTGGGATTTTCTAGGTATCTTTTTGTTATTGATTTCAAGCATAATTACCTTGTGTTCAGAGAACATGCTCTGTGATTTTAGCCCTTCAGCCCAGTATACAGTCAAATTTTATGCGTTTTTCAAATGAGTATGTATTCTGCAGTCATTGGGTATGATGTTCTACATATGTCCATTTGGTCAATTTTTTTTTTTTTAAGTAAATTATTTCTTTATCTTGGGCTATGTTGGGTCTTCGTTGCTGCATGCAGCCTTTCTCTAGTTGTGGCGAGCAGGGGTTACTCTTCGTTGTGGTGCATGGGTTTCTCATTGCGGTAGCTTCTCTTGTTGCAGAGCATGGGCTCTAGGCACGTGGGCTTCAGTAGTTGTGGCATGAAGGCTCAGTAGTTGTGGCTTGTTCGTGGGCTCTAGAGCGCAGGCTCAGTAGTTGTGGTGCACAGGCTTAGTTGCTCCGCGGCATGTGGGACCTTCCTGGACCAGGGATTGAACCTGTGTCCCCTGCATTGGCAGGCAGATTCTTAACTACTGTGCCACCAGGGAAGTCCCTGGTTACGTTTTTAATCCTGGTGGCTAAATCTCCTTCTTTACGGACTTATTTTTTACATTTGGTCTGCTTTTCTGTCAGTTACTGAGAGAGTAAAGTTTCCTGCTGTGTCCAATTTTCCATTATTTTTTCTTTTTAGCTCTGAGTTTTGCTTCATGTCTTTTGAAGTCATGCTATTAATAAGTGCATGTAAAGTAGAATTGTTATGTCTTTTTGGTGAATTGAATGTTTTATTTTGAAGTGACCCTCTATATCTTTAGAAATGATTTTTGCCTTGAAGTTTCTCTCTCTCTTTTTTTTTGACCGCACCATCCGACATGTGAGATCTTAGTTCCCTGACCAGGGATTGAACCTGTGCCCCCTGCAGTGGAAAGGCGGAGTCTTAAACCACTGGACCGCCAGGGAAGTCCCTGCCTTGAAGTCTCTTTTGTTGACTATTACTATAGCTACACTAGCTTACTTTTGGTCAGTGCTTACATGATAAACCAATCTTTTACTTTCATCTTGTCCACATCTTTATATTTTAGATATTCCTTAAAAATAACATATAGATAGATGGTTTTTCTTTACTTTATCCAGTCTAAAAATATTTTATCTTTCAGCTGAAACATTTAATCCATTTACTATGATTACTAATATTTGTGTAGCAGTCTTCCATTTTATTTTGTGTTTTATTTGGCCTGTATGTTCTATTCTACTTTTGTCTATATTCTATAATTATCACTATTTTCCTGTACCAATTGGAAAGTTTTACACTCTGTTAACATTTAGCTAGTCTCAAAATTATAATTCATCTTTACCTTATCAAAGTTTAATGTTAACAAATCTATACATTTGGCCTTCTGTATCTGGGAGTTCTCCATCCACGGATTCAACCAACCTCAGATTGGGGGGAAGAAAATCTAGAAAGTTCCAACCAAACTTTGCTGCAAACTGGAAACTGAGGGTATTTACATTGTATTAGGTATTAAGTAATATAGAGATGACTTAAAGCATATGGGAGGGTGTGCATTGGTTATATGCAAATACTCCACCATTTTATATAAGGGACTTGAGAATTTGTGGATTTTGGTGTATGTTGGGGGAAGCAGGGTGGATCCTCAGACCAACCCCCCATGGATACCGAGGGATGCCTATATGCCTTCTGGGCACTGGAAGGGCCTTAGAATACTTTAACTCCATTTATTCCTTTCTCAATTTAGGTTATTCTCATACTTTAATTTTATTTATGTGTTCAACCCACATGATACTGTTTATTAAGTCAGTGTTCATTTAGATGTATCTTCATACTTTTTTCTGGTTTATGTTTGGTGTATTTCAGACCTTCCACCTGGAATCATTTTTCTTTTCTCTAAAGTATATCTTTAGAAATTCTGTTAATACAGGTCTACTGGTGATACATTCTTTTCTTTGTTTCTCTGAAAATATTTTTATTTTGTCTTTATTCTTTGTGTGTGTGAGGACATTTAAATTCTACTCTCTTAGCAGATTTTAATTATACAATACAGTGTTACCAACTAGCCAGTGTGTTCTACATTAGATCCTCAGACCTTATTCATCTTTTGTTTCATCTTAAAATTGAAAGTTTGTGTCTTTTTACCAACCTCTTTCTATTTCTCTCTCTTTTTTTTTTAGATTCTACATATAAGTGATATCACGCAGTATTTGTCTTTCTCTGTCTGATTTTGCTTTTATTCTTGAAGGATATTTTTGTTGGGTATAGAATTCTGGGCTGGTAGTTAATTTTCTTTCAGTACATTTAAAGTACCATGCAATTGTGTACTCACTTCCATTGTTGATAATAAGAAATTGTTAACCCATTTCTTTTTCAAAGGTACTTTTACTCTGTCTGCTTTTAAGATTTACTCTTTCTCTTTGGTTTTCTGTAGTTTCACAATATTTGGTGTGATTTTCTTTTTTATTTATCCTGCTCGTGATTTGTTGGGCTTTTTAATCTGTAGATTGATATCTTTAATCAGTTCTAGAAAATTCTGAGCCACAATCTTCAAGTATTGTTGTCTGTGTTTCTCCTTCTTTTGGGACTGCAGTATACCTGTGTTAGATTTCACTGTATCCTTTAAGTGTCTGAGCCTCTTTTCTGCATGATACCTCATTTTATCTTTCTGACTCCATTCTAGATGATTACTAATGAAGCTTGCTCTTTCATTTCACTAATTCTCTCTTCAGCTATGCCAAATTCATTTAAGTCTTCCATTATATTTTTTAGTTATAAAATTTCTATTTCATTCTTCTGCAAAATTAGTAAGTCAACTTTTATAGTTTGCAGTTCCCTGCTGAAATTTTCAATCTTGATTTTTGTATCCCTTTGAACATAGTAAGCTTTAGTTGTTTTATAAACACTGGTAATTCTGAAATATCTTTTGAGGGTCTCTTTCATGTGTCTGTTTCTATTGAATCTTACTCATGGTATCTTATGTCTTTGGTTATTTTTGACTGTTTAGACACTGTACTAATATTTAAAAAATAATTTGGAGGAATATCTTGATGTGTAGGATGATGGCATCACTCTCCAGAGGAGATTTTTTGTTCAGTTCTGCCAGGTATCTAGGCATGCTAACAGTCTGGGACCACCTAGATGGCCAGATGATAAGATGTTTTTTTTTAAGGCTTAGTTTCCCTAGGGCCATCTCCTCTCCCAACCCTGTGGGAATAGTTGTTCAGATCCCAGCTTAAAGCTAGGAGGTGGTTTGTCACTGCCCAACCTGAGGGCTCTGGGCTTTGACTACTGTTCCCCCACCCTTTAAGGCTGCCAAAACCCCTATTCAGCTTTGTGGCTTACTTCCCTAGGGTCAGGGACAGTGGCTTTGAGTGGCTTTGAGTACCTAGGCTTATTTTCCTGAGTTCTCATTCTGATACTTTCTTAGCATCTTACAAGCTTTTCACTTTCAAGATTTTTTTGTTTAATGTTCTTCTTTAACTGTCTTAGCAGGAGAATTATTACCTACTCAGATATTAATGGAGCTGAACCTGAGGATCTTTTCATTTACCTATAGGTCTGAAATTTTGCAATGTTATATGTTCTAGATCCTACTAGAGTTTGTAGTAAATCTTTCTTCCATTGTGCTGGGTACTAAGAAGGCCCCTTCAGTCTGAAAACTTATCCATCAGTTCTGAACATTTTTCCCTAGGTTCTTTTCTTACTGGAAACACTTTTTGTTCTCTTTCTGGGAGATTTCCCCAACTTTGTCATTTACCCCTTCTACTGACATTTTAGTTAATTTATTTATTTAATTAAAAAAATTGATTTTTGTCTGTGCCACGTGGCATGTGGGATCTTAGTTCCCTGACCAGGGATTGAACCCTCAATCCCTGTAGTGGAAGCGTGCAATCTTAACCACTGGACTGCCAAGGAAGTCCCTCGATTGACATTTTTATTGCTATCATTTTTAATTTCCAAGAGGAAATAAAGAGCTCTTGTTCTGTATGTTCTTTCAAAACAAAACAAGGGGCTTCCCTGGTGGTGCAGTGGTTAAGAATCTGCCCGCCAATGCAAGGGACACGGGTTCGAGCCCTGGCCGGGGAAGATCCCACATGCCGCGGAGCAACTAAGCCCGTGCCCCACAACTCCTGACCCTGCGCTCAAGAGCCTGCAAGCCACAACTACTGAGCCCATGTGCCACAACTACTGAAGCCTGTGTGCTTAGAGCCCATGCTCCACAACAAGAGAATACACTGCAATGAGAAGCCTGTGCACTGCAACAAAGAGTAGCCCCCGCTCGCTGCAACTAGAGAAAGCCTGTGCACAGCAGTGACGACCCAACACAGCCAAAAAAATAAATAAATAAATAAATAAAATAAAAAATTTAAAATGTCTTTTTCTTACTTCATAGGTGAGTATCATCATTTCAGGACATCTTCTATCTGTTTTTGTACGTGTGTGTGTGGGGGGGTGGTTTTAAACCCCTGTATTGTATCTGTTTCTTTTCTTCTTTTTTTTTTTTTCTGTTTGTTTTGGTATCTCTTTCATGATGGAGACTTTGCTAAAATGTCTGGTGATTCTTGGCTGCTTACTTCATAAATGTTTAACTGGGTGCTCCCTGGGCATTGGTGGAATTTGTTGGGTGGTATACTACCCTGTAGGGTGAACAGGCAAGTGAGAGACCAGGCGTGGCCCTGAATTCTCAGTACCTTTAGCTCTATTCTGTACGTAAGAGCTCTCCATTTGCTCCTTAGAGATTGCAGAGGTCCTGGTTTAGAGATTAACATGTAGAACAAGGGTTGGCAGACTTTTTCTGTAAAGGCCAGAATGGTAAATGTTCTGACTTTATGGGCCATGTGGTCTTTGTTGTAACTACTCAAGTCTGCTATTGTAGTGTGAAAACAGCCATAGAAAATATACAACAAATGACTGTGGCTGTGTGTTAACTACTATTTTCAATGCAAACTTCTACTATGTAAAAGTGACTTGATTTTATTATTTCCCTTTAACACTAATAAATTTGCCCATGATGTACTTCTTTGTTGCAGAAACTGTATTTCAGACAGAGTTAGCAAATAGGAAAACCTTGGAGCACTCCCTGACACATTTTACACCTCCCTAACACACTATCATACTCTAATAGACAAAGGAAAGCTGCTTTAGCCCTGGAAGAAAAGGGAAAGGAAGGCCAGGAGAGAAAGCAGGAACAGTTAGAAGATTCAAAAGCCAGGGAACTGGACAAAATTGCCCCCAAAATCACAGTAAGAGCATGTATGTATACAGGCTCTCAGTTGGCAGAGGCTTTAGAGATCACCCAGTGCAGCCTGGTCCCAGTCTGGCTGTGCTTGTGAACCCCCAGGGAGCGTTCACCTTTGCTTTTATGAAGCTTTCACGAGGTGATTCTGTGATGAGTAGTCAGTTTGGGGAACACTGGATTTTGTAAACAGTCCTGTCTTCCACCAGACTGTTAACAGATGGTAAACTGAGCCCAGAGATGCATTCTGCAGTAGTACTGACTAACTGGTGACCTTGGCCAGGTTTTATAATCTGCCTGAGGCTTGTTTTCAATATTTGTAAAATGGGGTAATGATGGTTCCCATATCATGGAGTTGATATGTAGATTAAATGACATAATATGTATAAAATACTTAAATGGTGCCAGATGCCCAATAAATGGTAATTTTAGTAGTTAATAGAACTAGAGCCCAAGGCTTTGCAGTGTATTGAATTGCTTCATCTGTTCTTCTGCAGAAACCTTATTTAGAATTAAATTATATTCTTTTTCCCTGTGGTGATGAACTACAATAACAGGTGTTTATTTTCCTCTACTGTTGTGTTTACTGTATATAATTCACATGAATTTGCTGCATTTTAAAATCTGATTTAAAAATAAATAAAATCTGATAGTTGTTTGATTTTGCCAGCTGATTATTACTATAGAAAAGTTTGGTTTACAGGCACAAAAATCCTCCTAAAAATCATGACTGCCTTGTTTTGTTACTTGGTTCATACGGTCGAGTCTTCTTTGTGCTCCAAATGCCATGACTTGAGTGGATAAGCATTTTCTCTTTGGAATCGTCTTGTCATTGAGTACTAGGCCAAGGATCAACACTTACATCACAGCCACAACCAGCAGAGATTTAAATTTTAAATCTGTAATTAATTACTGAGATTTTTCATAAGTTTCTGAACCAATAGAGGACCCTAAGTATAGCCTTAAAAGTAATTCACAAAGAACTGTTTGAAAGTATTATGGAAGGGATGTGCATGATTCTTTTATTTTAGTAATTGAAACAATTTGAAATGAGTGTTAGCCTCAGGGTTTTTTCCTTTTTATATAAATATTTTTTTCTAATAACATGCCATATATTCATGGTTAAAACTTCCTTCAACGTGGAAGGATATAAAATGAAACAGGACCTCTGCCCTCCCATTCTCATTCGACAAGGGAGCAGGAGTTCCTTGGGTATCCACTTAAAATGCCCTTCTGCTGGCACTGGGACCGTCCTGTAGGATCTTAGGAATAATGAGAAAACTATCAACAAGTTGAATTCATGTTTAACTAGAATTCATTGAATGAATGAGCAGAAGAAAAAATAGCAATTGCCTGGATAGGAACTGGCCAGGCAAAAATGAAGATATTTTGGTTCTCCACAAGTGGTACACATAGCAAATTTTACTGTTCATAAAATAATCTAGAATGCAGAAGCAAGCAGTCAGAGTTCTTAAAAGTCAGAAGGGCTTGAGTTAGGACTTCCCTGGTGGCACAGTGGTTAAGAATCCACCTGCCAATGCAGGGGACACGGGTTTGAGCCCTGGTCCCAGGAGATCCCACGTGCCACGGAGCAACTAAGCCCATGCACCACAACTACTGAGCCTGTGCTCTAGAGCCAGCGAGCCACAAATACTGAGCCCACGTGCCTAGAGCCCGTGCTCCACAACAAGAGAATCCACTGCAATGAGAAGCCTGTGCACCACAACAAAGAGTAGCCCCCGCTCGCCACAACGAGAGAAAGCCCGCGTGAGCAATGAAGACCCAACACAGCCAAAAATAAATAAATAAATTTATTAAAAAAAAAAAAAAAGAATGCCTTGAGTCCCGGCATCCTTTCCAATCTTTTTACCATCTTATTCTATGTAATTATAGTGAGCTTGGTGATCTTTTTTCTAAATTTACAAAGCTGGGAAGTAACAAAGGAAATAGGGTTGAGTAGAGCTGACACTGATTAACTGCAATTTAAAAACATATGCAAGGAAAAAAAAAATACAGAAAGGGGTGAGAGGATCAACATTCTGAAATGTGACTTTAAAAGCCATAGTCTGTCTTTCACCTTGTTTTGAAGGCAGGTTAAAAAAATATAAAAATCAGTGGTTCACTGTAGGGACCCTAAACAGGCATCAATAAGTGTTTATTTTAAAATTTTTGCTTAGGTGAAACACCAGTTTATGGTAAGGCTTCATTGTATGTATAATGTCTTAATAATTTTCAAAATCCCAATCAAAATTATTTTATATTTGATTTTCAGTTCCACTTACTTATATGATAATTTCAAGAGATGTAATGTTGATTGCTGCTGTTTTTTATATCAGATATCGAACTCTTCCAACACCGGTGAGTTTGTTTCAAAAAAATGTTCTTTTAGTATTACTTGTAACTTAAGGCAAAAGAAAAAAATCACTATTGTGTACTGAGTTTCACTTTATGGGAATAATTTATGACAATTATGTATTCAATCCATTTACTAGGAATTTAAAGAAAACAGACATAACTGTCATCTTGCTATTTGAATCACCCATTATGGTAGCTGTTCAGTGAACATATGAATAATCAGTTTTTAAAAGGATGTTTTTGTTATAAGTCAACATTGTTTTAGTTGATAGTCCATAAAACTCAGGCCAGCTAGCTCCATCCCTAGCAGCAAACTCTGTTAGGAGTGTTTTGTATAACTAAGCACCCTTCCCTGTCTAATTTAGCTTCTACTATGGATTATCTAGAACTGGTTTTTAAAATCACAGTTTTATGAGCATGGAGTGGTTTGTTCGCACATTTGTTCATTGGTTCTACAAATATTTGAGCACATAAGCATAGCATAGCTTATAACCACCTCATGAATGTAACAACCTCATCTTTTGATTCCCAGTCCAGTGAAAATGGCAGTATTTTATTCATTTTGGTTCTTTTTAGCCTATAAAGAAAACAGTGATGAGGGAGATTTGTTGACTCTATTTAGTAGAAAGACATAGTTAAGCAGACTTTATGATAGTTATTGTGTTAGAAATTTATAGAAATTGAGAAATCTATAAATTAAAAAATCTATTTTCAATAAACTGTAGGTGATTTATGAAGAATGTAGATGCTGCTTATATAGTATAATAAAAGAAGATGCAGATAAAGGGTTTATCTAGTATATAGCCAGGCGTGTGTTATACACTCAGTAACTGTTGCTATAATAACAAAATATTTATTTTAAACTTGAATGATGAATAAACTTTATGTTTTTTTGTCCTCTGCCAGAGAACACTTTCTAAGTATTTCAATCCTTGTTATGCCACTGCTAGGTTAAAACCAACCTTCATCAGCAAGGTAAGAGACCCACAACATCCTTTTAAGTTAAAAACCGTTGAGGATTTTATTTTGATGACTATAAACCTCAGTCTGGAGCAGCTGAAAATGAGACACATTTTAATGTATTGACCATAGAGAATAGAGAGTGGGGTCATTAGCCCAGTTATTCTGTCCTCCAGGCTTTCTGGATCTTTAGTATATATGTTGTGTTTTGTGTTGGTGGTGTAAGAATTTAAGTCTCCAAATGAGGTATTAGGGCCACCACTTAGGGGAGGTGGAAATGTAATTGCATATTGACACAAAGAGAGTGTGAAAATTTCTTTCTGGTTTCACTACCCACCCCTCCCTGTAGTGAAAACACCATATAACAAGGTCCTTTCATTTGCAAGATCGATTGTTAACATGGAAAGGGACAGGAGAAAGTTTTATTCACTAATAAACAACTCCTACTCTTAGTTGTCCATCTGTTTTCCTGAGCCCTCTTCAGGATAATAACTGTATGCCAGTCTTTGCACACAGAGAGGACACTATTAATGCCACTGAAGGCAAATTTGTTTTACTAGTAGCCTTGTTAAATTTGCTGTAATTATTCTTTTGCTCCATGCCTTGTGACAGAGGTTTAACAGGTTAGGGATGCTGATCATCTTTGGGACAGAGGGATGATTACTCTTAAACCAGAGACTCCCTGGGGTGAATTTTTACCTACAAATATGTGTTATTTATTTATCTATCTATCTATTTATTTTATCTATTTATTTTTGTGGCTTACATATGTATCAAGTACAGTAATTGGAGTATAGCACTGTACAGAAGGTGGCTTAAAGAGGTACCAGGGACAAATGCCTCAATTCCTTGGGCTTGCAGGGAGTCTCCAGACAATTTTTATTACTTATTTTTAAAACGGAGTCGAATCCTTGTAATTTGGCTGCAGAATGGATGAGAGAACATAGGTGCTTCTCTAGACACATCACCCACGGATTCATACATCACCCGCTTCCCCAGAATGCTTCTCTCAATGAGTACAGAAGTCTCCAGTGGTTTTGTTGTCTTCCTTTTCTCCACCACGCTGTCTTTTAGGGTAGGGAAACCTACTCATTTCCAAACTTAGAGCCTCTCGCATGGAGATCAGTGCATTTCAGTTTTCTAACTTCATAGGTTTTACAGGTGGTAGGCAAGTGAAAGGAGCATTGAATGGAGTACTGGGAAATCTGGGTTCTGGGTATGGATCTGTAACCTGCTATGACTGCAGGCAAGTCACTTAACTCATTACCTTTTTACCTGTGAAGAGTAGCTTCATTATTTCCATATTCACAGGGCTGTTTTAATAGGCAACTGAGAAAAAGGCAAAGAACTTTGCAACATTATTGCTATGGAAATTCAAGATAGTGGTGTTTTCTGATAGTTGCCCTTCCCCTCACTATATAGGGCAGCTGTGGAGACAGATGGGCCTGTTAGTGAAATTCAGCCTTTTGTGTGAATGCCTGCTTCTTTGGCAGGGATATTACAACATCCCTGAGGGTCTGTTGTGTTACACTGTGATGGGTTATGCCTTTCTCTTGTGAGCTTGAAACATGATTGGGTTGGCACTGTTCATTTATGACTTCTTATTTTTAGGTTAACACAGCAGTCCAGTTAATCTTGGTGGCAGCTTCTTTGGCAGCTCCGGTTTTCAATTATGCTGACAGCATTTATCTTCAGATCCTGTGGTAAGCTAAACTTAGAATTACTCTCTGAGAATGTCAACAAAATGGCTTATTTTGACAATCCTAGAATTACTTTGTTCTTAATCATGTTTATTAAGCACTGGGTAAAGCTGTGGGCTATATTTTTTGATTGATACCATTTTTAAGAAGCTTACTATCAAGTGTAGGATATAGAAGTTATAGGGGGTTTCATGCAAGTTAGAAGGGATGAGAGGTACAGATAATGTGTTGGGGTTTTGGAGTAGAGAAAAATACTTCCAGGTAGGAAGAAGAGGGAAAGCTTCAGGGAAGAAGTAGCATTTGAGCCATGAGGTCTAGGTGGAGAGAGACTGAGGGGAGGCCATTCTGGTGAAGGGCAGACCCTGAGCAAAGTCAGACGTGCAGGAGAGTGGATAAGGGGAAAGTGCACCCAGCCTAGTGAAGGGGGCAGAGTGGGAGAGAAACTTGGAGAAAGGAGTTTGAGTTTTATTTTATTAAGGTTATGTATAGCCTTGAAAATGTGTCACATTCATACTTTATGCCACACTGATACTAAAGCACTGTATTTTTACTCTACTTTTAACTCGATAATTAAAACATTGCTTGATGCAGTCTGAGCCAGAAAATAGTTGGTTAACTAAAGTCAGTTAAGCTAAAAAGCTTTAAAAATGATACACACGCTAGACATTTTATTTTCTAAAATATATAATCGTACATTCATTCTGATTTGTCCTACGTCTTCTGATAAAGGCTCAATGCCTTTTCTTTGATTATAGGCTCATCAGTGGGATTTTTTTCTTTCTTGCAAAAAACTGCATCCATAATACAACCTCTCTAATTTTCATGTTCTGCTTTTAAAGTGATATAAGAATGTAAGACATTTATGAAGCAATCAGAGTATAGAAACTTTCTAGATTTTTACCATTTTCTCTAGTATTTTAACAATTACATTGTCTACTTACTTTGA
Organism: Neophocaena asiaeorientalis asiaeorientalis; assembly: GCF_003031525.2. Lineage (NCBI taxonomy): Eukaryota > Metazoa > Chordata > Mammalia > Artiodactyla > Phocoenidae > Neophocaena > Neophocaena asiaeorientalis. Next base: position 3,633,639 of record NW_020175089.1, on the reverse strand, counting down.
CAGTAATTTTTAGCAACTCGCTGTGATGTCAAGCCTTTCCAAAGCCTCCAGCTTAGTTCTCAGAAATAGCGACTCTTCCTACCTGTATGTTTCATTATGTGTGAATTTAGGATATCAAACTGGCATAAACAGGTTTGAGATCAAACAGAGTCTTGATGAGCCTACACCTCACCTGGTGGAAACAGAAGCACATGTGTGCACCAAAAAGGAACATGTTAGCTGCGAGCACTCAGCAAGCCCTGAGTGTCACTCGTGTCATTTCAAAGAGAATCTGATTAATTCTCCTTAATTTTAAGGAAATATCAGTAAAGAAAGCTGAATTTTATTTAAAATGACTCAGATATTAGAATTCCCAAGATCTGTAAGAAATAGCTTCTAAAACTAACACTCTAAGCAGCGTGGAACAGTGGGAGGAGCACAAGGGCTCTAGAGTTGGAACCAAGCCAGACTCCTAGTTCTGTGGCCCTGAGCAAGCTCTCTGGGGCACTGTTTCCTCTGTAAGATGAGGTTGCTGTGAAAATAAAACTACCTAGAATAATGTCTGGGTAAAAAATGACAATTGCTATTATTATTTTTTTCAGACTGATTAACTAGATTAATTGTTTGACATTACTGATTCAAATGAAGTATTAAAGAAAAGCAGTATATTTAAATTCTTGTTAAAAAAAAATTACACCCACACAGGCATTTTTACTTTGAAACAACTCTTTTAAATGTATTCTTTATGGTTCTTATAGTTAGCATTTTTTAGAGTTTAGACTAAATTTTCTTTCTTTCCTTCCATAAAAGGTGTCTTACAGCTTTTACCACAGCTGCATCAGCTTACAGTTATTATCATTATGGTCGGAAAACTGTTCAGGTGATAAAAGGCAGATGAAAGTCATCCATCATCATTAGCAAGGAAGCAATATACATCATCGGCGGCAGGGCCAGTGGAAATCTAAGGGAGTTTCCTTTTTTGGTGTTCAGCTTGAAAAAGGACTTGTCAGAACAAACCATGTCATCAAAGTTTAAGTAATGTGCATTGAAAATAAGCTTGATCATGGGCATATGCAGAATTTCCAATGTATTTTTAAATACAAATAAAACTATAATTTAGAATTTTTTTATCGTAGGTTTCTTGATTAATTTATAAGTAGCAATTATTGTCAGTCATTTTTTGATATGTAAAACAAAAAACAGTCTAGAGCATGGAAACTGAAGAGTTGTCACTTTAATAGACTTTAGATTGCTCGCAAAGCACTAGGGAATTTCCTGGGTTTAAATATACATCCTGTACAACTTGGCTGCACAGTTGTTTGTTTGACTTTTAGATCTGTGCACACATTAACAGTACATGTGGTTAATATTTGATTGTTTAGGATAATGACTATAAAGGTAGCTTAGTTGTGGATGAATTAAACTTGTAAAGAGATTTAAAATGCAGTAAATTTTGAAAATAATAAATAAGATCAAAATAGAAGGTACTGAAGTTCATGTTCAGAAGTCTTCCAACCTCTCAGGTGCCTAATAGTTTATGCATCAGGATAATAAGTGACAGAGGTAGTTGGAAAATGAAAATATGTCTGTTACCCTAGCCATCCAAGAGGCAGTGAGTTACATCATGCCTTCCCACTGTATCTCTAACATAACAATGTTTGTATGATATTGGGACCTGTACTCATATGTTATGTAAATAATATGAAATTATATTTTTCAAAGGTTTTTTTAAGCTTTGGGGAATCTTCTTTTGTTAAGATGTTAAAGGAATAAAAGAGCAGGAAAAAAGTGACCTTCAATTTGGGTTGTCTGTGTTCCACGGTCGTCTGCTGTTGTGGAAGTTTTCTGATTCATAAAAGTCCATTCAGATATATCACTTGCACTTAACATTGTAAAAATAATTGGTTTGTGATCATCTGACTTAAAAGCCCTATTCTTGCTACACTGTCATGTTTAAGAGAATGCAAGATGCAGGGAGAGGGGAGAGGAAGACAAGTGGCTGGTGCTGGTTGCCTCCTCTCAACAGTGGAAGCCTGCCTCCTCTCAACAGTGGAAGCCTGGCTGCTCATTGTCCCGAGGTCTAACCTAAGTGTAACATGGACTCATACAGTGAGATTATCTAAACATAGCCTATTGAGCTGTGTTAAAATGAGAAGTTATAAGCAAAATTCATGCCTCTTGGTTGTGACATCCTTGGATCAGTGTGCCCCTTGTTGCCTGCTGGTCCTGGCTTCCTTGTTCCCAGATTAGCTGCTGAGCCATCCTTGGCTTGGAAAACACTGAAGCCTGCGGCCAGGGACACTGCTAAGGTATCCAGTGGAAGGGGGTGAGAGAAGGGTGGTGTGAGGCTGGCCATTCTCCCCTTTGGGAACCTCCTGTAATGTCTCATAACGGCCTGGGGTGCAGTGAGGCTTGAGGTGGAAGTCCCATTGCTGGACCACCCAAGAGGCACGTTGACCATGTCTCAGCACTAGCAAAGTATGAGCACACAAAAATGATGTTTAAAAAAGGGAGAACGTGAAATAAAGTAGGGGAAAAATTAGAATTTTGTGTCTTGTTATGCTTATTTATGGTCTAGTGTTAATACTATTTGGAGTGACTTACGGGTTGGGTCCCTAGTCTCTTTAGTATCAAAGTCTTAATCTGGTTCTGGTTAATAGACTTTTTCCATGTCAACCTGTATGTTTTTGGATACTGAATTGCTATAAGACATAAATTCTGCTGGTCTATAAAACATTGAAATTGTATTAGGTATGTTTGAGTGTATATTCATGCATACAGACTCCAAGCAAGACAAATTCATTTTGATGCCTCCACATAACAGACTCAATCTTTTTTTTTTTAAGGAATATTGTTTAAATTAATTAATTAAGTCTGTTTTCGGTCTTCCTTGCGGTGCACAGGCTCTCTGGATGCGGCTCGCAGGCTTCTCTAGTTGCAGTACTCAGGCAACTAGAGCGTATGGGCTCAGAAGTTGCGGCATGCGTGCTTAGTTGCGGTATGTGGGATCATAGTTCGCCGACCAGGGATCAAACCTGGGCCCCCTGCGTTGGGAGTGTGGAGTCTTAACCACTGGACCACCAGGGAAGGTCCCTCAATCTTGATATTAAACTAAAAAAGGCATTGGGATAATTTAATTACATTCCTGAGGGCTCTTATGTTAGTCACATTTAGGACTTCTGCCTTGCAATTTTAAATTTGGAGCTGGTAGGTATCTTTTAAATCAGTCTTATTTCTCTTGGTTACATATTTGATGAAACTAGGGATCCACCTCAGAATTTTGGGAAGCCTTTTCAAAACTTCACCTAGAAATACAGTTCAGTTATTCAGGTCAAACTTGGATATGCTTAGTTTCTGCAGCATGGTTTTTGTGCTGCAGCATGGTTTTTGTGCTGCAGCATGTCATGGAAACAAAAGATACATGGGAATCAAACTTGATTTTTTTTCTTGGAATAGAAGTAAAATGCTGTTGTGGGTTGAATTGTGCCTCAAAGATATTGTTCAAGTTCTAACCCCAATACCTGTGAATGTGACCTTATTTGGATATAGGGTTTTTGCAGATGTAATCAAGTTAGGATGGTCATACTGGATTTGGGTGAGCCTTAAGCCACTGCCTAGTGTCCTTATATGAAGAGGGAAATTTGACTTCTGGGTACATATCCAAAGGAAATAAGATCATTATCTTGAAGAGATATTTTCACCTCCATGTTCATTGTAGCATTATTTACAGTAATCAAGACATGGAAACAACCTAAGTGTCACTGGATGTATGGATAAAGAAAAAATAAATATACAATGGAATATTATTCAACTATAAAAAAGAAAGAGACCTTGCAATTTGGAACAACATGGATGGACCTTGAGGGCATTATACTAATGGAAAAAAGAGAAAGACAAATTCAGTAGGATCTCATATGTGAAATCTAAAAAAAGCAACTCAGAGTTGATTGGTGGTCCCTAAGGGTGGGAGGTGGGGTGGGGAATGGGTGAAGGTGGTCAAATGGTACAAACTTCCAGTTACAAGTTCATGATAACTACAGTTAACAATACCGTACTATTAGAAAGTAGCTAAGATCTTAAAAGTTCTCACCACACATACACTCATATACACACACAAGATAACTATATGAAGTGACAGACATGTTCACTAACCTTATTTTAATTATTTCTCGATATATAGGAGTATCAAATCATTGCATTGTATACCTTAAACAATGTTATATGTCAATTATATCTCAATAAGCCTGGAGAAAAGAATGGAAAAAGGGGGGAGGTGTTTAGACACATGAGACAGAGACTGTCACAAGACAAGGAGGCATGGATGCACCTGTTTCTCCCTCAGTCTCCAGAAGGAACCAACCCTGCTAATACCTTGACTGCGGATTTCTGACCTGACCAGTAGGAGAATTAACTTCTGTTGTTTTAAGCCACCCAGTTTGTGGTAACCTGTTACGGTGGCCACAGGAAACTTACATAAATGCTAACGTAGAAAATTAAAATCTAGGTATATGACCCCCATTTTAATTTAATAAAGTCACTTTCCCCCCTAAGTTTGTATAGAAGTAAAAAAAAAGGTGTAGTGAGACATAGCCCACAGTCAGATACGAATCATACAAAAAAGGTTTGTTTGATGCAATTTGAGCAGAGAAATGCTTTGGCCTCTTGCCAGAGCCTTGAGGTTTTCCTTTTATTTCTTCTCTCTTTTTAAAAAAAAAAAAGTTTCCTGAAAGTGAGCTTATTAATTATTATGCTTCCTTAAAAAAGGAGTTCACATAGGTGAAATGCAGCAAAAACCGAGTTTGAAAGGCCAGCCTTCCCCGTGTTTCACAGATGTTCCCTAAAGACTGCAGTTTAAAGCTAGAAGCACACCTGCTCCTGTACCCTGAAATGAACTAATGAACCCGCAAAGCCTCAGAGAACATAACCGGTTCTCAGGTTGAGAATCCACTGGAGTCGTTCCCTTTAATAACAGGACCCTTAGCCAGAGCTTGACCATGAGGGAACTTCTCTGAAATGACCTGAGGATGTCGCTTCCAATATGAGAAAAGCGGCCGCATTGCGCCATTTGTTTTCTCTTTTCCTACTTCCACGCACAATTCTAATTATTCTACCGGACGTTGAGGGGCACTGACTGCTGAAAAACCCCAATAAAACCACACACAGGGATGCCCGGCAGCATGAACCATCACGTTTCTGGGAACAGAGAGAAGCAGCAGGAAGGGAAGGCAGAGAGGTTCCCGGGAATGAGGAACTCAGCGCGGGGAGTGCCACGTGTGCCTGAGGAGTGCGGGCCTCGCCCGAGGGAGAGACGCTCGGGGCCGACCGGCCGTTCGGGACCGGGTACCGCCTTCTCCTCGCGCACGCGGCGGGTGCTCAGCGATCGCGCGCCCGCGGGAGCGAGGCCGGGGTTGGCGGCGCGGGTTCGGCGTCGAAGGCGGGGTTGCGGTAGGCCAGCAGCTGCGTGCGGCGGTTCGGAGAGCGTGGCGTCCGGCCCCGGCGGCAGAGGCCGGCGGCCAGCATCGCGGTGCTGACTAGCAGCAGGCCGCCCGCGGCACCCAGCCCGGCCACGAGGAGCGCTGGGCTGCGCCCGGTGCTGAAGGCGGCGCACGCCCCGCGCCGGCTCAGGCCCGCGCCGTTGGCCGCCAGGACGCACACGCGATAGGCGGTGGCCGGCGACAGTCCGTGCAGGGCGTGCTGGCGCGCGGTGGCGCAGACGTCCCCTACCACCGACTGGTTCCCTGGCCGGCCCTCGGGCGCGTAGCGAATCTGGTAGGCGCGCACCACCGAGTTGGGGGCGCACCAGCGCACTAGCGCCGACGTGTCAGTGGTCTCGGCCACCGCCTGCAGCTTGGGGGGGTCCGGGAGGGTGTCTTCCCCGCTGAGGCCGGGGCACCGGCACCGCCAGCGCCGCTGCAGCTCTGCGCATGGCGTCTGGAGGTGCCTGCAGGGGTGGTAATCGCAGGGCTCATCCCGGGCCGGCGCCCCCACCTCCTCCTTCCCGCTCTCTTCCTCCTCCTCACTGGAGTCTTCCAGCAGCAGGACCGGAATCCCGCCCTCGGAAGGAGGCGGGTGGGGAGCCCGCGGGGTAGCCCGTGTCCCCCGGGCGGGCTGAGGCGTGCTCCCTGGGTTCCGGGAGGTAGGGGAGAGATCAGGGTGTTTGCTGGCCCATGGGGTGGAGGCAGCTGAGACAGTAGGTTCCAGGACAAGCCGAGCAGCATGTTCTTCTTGGTGCTCTGTCCCGGCTGTGCTCGCAGCCCTAGGTGGGTTGCCAGAGTTGCTGGAACCTGCTGGAGAGACAGTAATGGAGGGAACGGCCCCGTCCTCGGCAAGGCTGTGCCGTGGCCCCGCTGCTCGTGTGGGGGAATCCACAGGGAGGGAGGGCACCTTGGTGACATTCTGTCGGCCTCCCGCAGATTGGGTAGAGGGGACTGTTCTCCGCAGGGTGGAGGGACCCTGTGTAGATGGTGTGTGGGTAGAGAAGACTGAGGAGGGTGGGTTGGAATCAAGGAAGGTGGTGTTTTGGTCCGAATGGCACACACTTGGCAGCTGGGACAGCAAAAGAGGGGCTGAGAAGGTGCCACTGGATCCTGCAGCTGGTGTGCACACAGTGTCTGCTGCCCTAGAGGGGAGGCCAATTGGTTAGAAGGTATTTGGCATCAGGGCTACTTCTGTGCTGGGCTTTGAGTCCTCAGTGCAGATAATCCCTCTCCTAAGCCTTGTGACACATCTGAAAGGTACCATGTGGTACACATGCAACGTGGGTCACGCCAGTGACCTTCAGGGCAACCTGTGTAGGAGGCTCCCCTCATCACTCCCATTGTGCAGAGAAGAAAAGGGGAACTCAGAAAGAGGGACTAACTGCCCAAGATAGCGTGGCTAGTAAACGCAGAGCCAAAACCCAGGGTGAGCCCGGTGAAGGGCAGTCCAGATGCTCTAAGTGTGGTCTGCCATTTTATTCTCACCTGTCTGCTTCCTAGTGGTGAGTACTAGTAAGAATACTCATACTAGCTAACATTTTTTGAGTGCTTGCTGCATGCTAGGGACTATTGCTAACACTTCACTGTATAAACCAATCTAGTCTGCACTACCTCATGAGGTAGGCACTATTATCCCCATTTTACAGATGAGGAGGTGGAAACACAGAGGTTAAGTAACAGCCAAAATCAACAGTAGTAAGTACTCTCAACCTTTTCATTCATACCAGAGCAAGACCCGTCACTGCAAAGGGCCTGGGTGCCAGAGGCAACATGAAGGGGTCAGGGGGGCAGACTGAGCCCCACTTGATATCCAGGCTTGTGTGAGAGGTGAGAAAAGAACCGCACAGGACAGGGCTCTCAAAGTGAGCTGCAAGGAGAACAGATTAGCTGGTGGAGGTGGTTTGAGTGTGCTCAAGATCAGAGGTGTCCCTAGCCCCCATCCTCTCCTGGTGGCCAGCCTGGGCATGGCTCCCCACTGCAAAACAACTCTTCCAGCCAGCAGCCAGTGGGAAGTCTCCATAGGAATTCTTTTTCTCCTGTCTCACGAGAGAGCTCTATAAGCCCACTGGCCCTGGACTTAGAGGCCAGGCCCTGTTTTGGGGACTCAGTGGGGCCCAGTGGTTAAGAGCACAGTTTTGGAAGACAGTATAGATCCTGCCTCCTCCACCCAGCGGCTACGTGAATCTAAGCAAGTACCTCTCTTCCTTGGGCCCCAATTCGCTCGTTTGTAAAATAAGCAATGATAACTCTGCTTTAGCAGAGACAAGCTAGCTCTTTACTTCGCCTTTCTTTTCCTAGCGGGCACACAGCTAGACTACATTTCCCAGCCTCCCTTGTAGTAGGCGTGACCTACTAAGTGACATCTGGCCAATGGGATGTGAGTGACGGTAGTGAGCTCCACCTCCTGGCCTGGCCCATTAAAACCTCCTGAGTCGGGTGTCCTCCACGCTCTCTGCCCCTCTGGCTGACTGGAAGGGAAGTAGAGCCTCTTTGTCTTGGGTTCTTGAGTGTGACTACACGGGGAATGGCCGCCCCACCCAGCACTGCCAACCTGTCCAGCATGGTTATATGAGCAACATTATGAGCTGTGAGAACTTCAGCTCCGGAGGGCAGGCCCTCACCCCTGAGTCATCTGCTTTGTAAATGTGTTACCTGCTTAGGACAATCCTCTTTGCATCCATGAGGAGCCAGGACAACTCACAGCTGCAAGTGAGGGGATTACCAAAGAGGTTGATGGACAGGACCTGGGAGGAATGCAGGTTCCAAGGAGGGAAGGAACTCAAGTTGCAGCTGAAATGCACAAAAATCTATTAAGTCAGTCTTTTACAATCAGGTCAAAACTATACCCAGAGAGCCACGGTGGTGTTATGGGAAATCCATTCTGTTAGGTGCTAGATGATATTGCTTTGAGCAAACTCTTAATAACCTTGGATTTTTTTTTTTCATCTGTAGGGATACAAAACCTAACCCAGTCAGTATCACCTCTCATAACAAATGGAGACAATCCTCCCTGCTGGTTATATCAAAAAGAGTCTGTGATGATAAAAGTGTTTATAAATATAAATCTCTATACAAGTAAGATATTGTTGGATTTCCCTGGTGGCACAGTGGTTAAGAATCTGCCTGCCAATGCAGGGGACACGGGTTCGAGCCCTGGTCCAGGGAGATCCCACATGCTGCAGAGTAACTAAGCCCGTGCACCACAACTACTGAGCCTGTGCTCTAGAGCCCGTGCTCCACAACAAGAGAAGCCACCACAATGAGAAGCCCACACACTGCAAGGAAGAGCAGCCCTGCCGGCCACAACTAGAGAAAGCCCGCCCACAGCAACAAAGACCCAACACAGCCAAAATAAATAAGTAATAAAATAAAATGTTTTTTTAAAAAAGTAAGATATTGTTATCATAGACCAGTCACAAGAAATGGCAGAAGTTCTTAATTAGTGAGAGCACTTTTTTTTTTTTTTTTGTGGTACGAGGGCCTTTCACTGTTGTGGCCTCTCCTGTTGCGGAGCACAGGCTCCAGATGCGCAGGCTCAGCGGCCCTGGCTCACGGGCCCAGCCGCTCCGCGGCATGTGGGATCCTCCCGGACCGGGGCACGAACCCGTGTCCCCTGCATCGGCAGGCGGACTCTCACCCACTGCCCCACCAGGGAAGCCCAGTGAGAACACTCTTGAACGTATACTATTGCAGTTGAACTGCATCTGATGGCACTCAACACCAGTCCTTTGGAAGATGGCTCACTGAAGTGTATCAGTTAGCGCTTGCTAACTTAGCTTAAAATAATAAATATTTATTCTTTTTCATGATTCTCTGGGTTGACTCAGTGATTTTTATGGTCTGGGCCAGCTCAGCTGGGCCTGAAAGATCTAGGATGGCCTCCCATATATGGAGCCTCAGCTGGGTTTGCCGGGACCACTCTCCATGTGTCTCTCATCACCCAGGAGGCTAGCTCAGGCTTGTGCACATGGTGGTGGACCAGTCCCCACCAGCAAGAGAGGGCGAGCCCCAACTTGCTCATCTGTTTTTGTCTCTGCTTATATAACATTTGCTAATGTCCCTCTGGCCTAAAGAAGTCACATGGCCACGCCCAGCTTCAAGGGGTGGAGAACAGACTCTACTTCCTGATGGGAGGAGCTGTAAAGTACATTGCTAAGGGGTGTGTCTACAGGGATGGGAGGAATTACCAGGGCCATTTTTGCAAACAATGTACCACACCTAGCAATGGCAGGTCCTCTCCTGGTTTTCTGCGTTTTCTGCCCCGAGCCTCACTGAGCGTTTGGCCTCAACTGTCTCAACTCCTGGAGTCTCCTGGCCTCTTGTACATGTTCTCAGTTATAATCTGAGCATCATGAGCAACAGGAGTTACACTCTATCTACAGGCCTCTTCTGATCAAAGGCTGGCTTTTCTCCATCTGCCTGGGAAACATCCACCTTCTCCTCCTGCTCTGGGGGAGATGCAGATGTTCTGGGCAAGGGAGGACCTACCACCCAGATCTGCTCTAACACTCCTAGCCAGTGGGCACCTGACAGTTGTCCCCTGTGGAGCACTGAATATATGTGTGTGCCATTTATATTGAAACTTAAGCTGTGCCCACATATATGTGTATATATATGCAAATGCTTGCTTTTAGCAGAATTCACAGAGATAGAGTAGAAATCTTAGGATGGGAGTTTACTTAGCACTTCATCTTTCAAAGGAAATATTTTTCTTTTTGCCTGAAGGGGAAAGGAAAAGGATTACCACATTTTGGGGGAAGTAACATTGCTTAGTGGCTCAGGTAACATTATCTCATTGATCATGAGGTAGATAATACTTCACTCTTTTTTTTTTTTGGCTGCACTTGCGGGATCTTAGCTCCCTGACCAGGAATTGAACCTGGGCCCTGGCAGTGAAAGCGCCAACTCCTAACCACTGGACCACCAGGGAATTCCCAATATTTCACTCATTTTATAAATAAGGAAAAGGAGTCTTTTCCTTATCTGACAGCCCTTTCTGCCATCCAGTGCAACCTGCATATGATAAAGACAAGCTGCATTTGCCATCCACATGCTGAGGGAGAGCCTGCATCATGTCCTGACGCATGATGGCACCTAGGTGTTCTCTGCATCTGAACTGACAGAGCCCTAGTGTGAAAGAAGTTTCCCCTCGCCCTCTAAACAATCCCTTTTCTCTTCTTTTGCTGCAGTATTGCCAAAGGCGTCTCCCTCCTGCATGTAGTGTTGTCGGAGAGGACTGTGGATGGCGTTGGGCATGCTGGGTTGGCAGAGCAGCCAGGAGGGTGCCACCCCCTCTTCAGAGGGTGCTGGCTGTGCCAGGGCATGCACACGTCCCCCAGCATCTATCACAGATAGCCTCCCAGGGGAGGCTGTGGGTGAGCTAAGGAGAGCCAGAAGCAAAGTGGGCTGAGAAGGGAAGAGGGTCCAGCAGGGGAGAGGGCATTTAATGAGCTTCAGAGGCTTGAGAGCTCCCAGCCTTCTGGGAGTGGCTCCTCCCCCAGCTGGAGCACAGTGGGGTACAGTGGGGGCCTGGGCAGGGCCAGCCAGAGAGTTAAACCTTTCCCTCCAGCCACGGAAAGCATGGAAAGGTTTTCATTTGGCTTAAGACTCAATCAGATTACAATTTAGACAGATCTCTTGGCTGAATATGGTGACTGGGTTACAAGGGTTCTTAACCTGAAGTCCTTGGAGACAGGGTCTGTGAACTTGGATGGAGAATATTACTTCTTTACTTTAACAAACCTCTAACTGAAATTTACCATTTGCTACAGTGGCAAAAGAAGGCAGCAAATCACAGGTGAATCGGCAGCAAATCACAGGTGAATCACCAACAAATCACAGATATTTCCATATCACTTTTCAGTAGTTTTCTGTCATTTATAATCATCAAAATTATGGAAGTTATTGGACCTGCTGCTGGATTTTGTTATTTATGGTGTTAAATAAAGAAGCACACCCCACACACATATATTCCTAAAACACACATTTAAAAATATTTTGTTAACTATAATTGGTTTCTTTGGAATCCTGCGTACATACCCTACTTTATGTATATCAGAACATTCTTCTGCGAAAGGCCCATAGGCTTCACAGAATGCCACAGGAGTCCATGGCACAGAAACGTTTGAGACTTCCTGCACTAACATGTGGGCCTCTGAAGGTGGAGTCACCGATTAGAAGGCTCTCGGTTATTGGGGTAGGGAATGATGAGAACTTGATATCAAGCTGCCCTGCAGGGCAGGTAGGAAGGGCTGGCACAGGAGCTATTGGGAATGGAGACCAGACTGGACCTGGTAACTGGGGAGCCAACCTTAAGATTCATCTACACCTGCACTGACTCTTCAACCCACTCCCATCTGGCTCCACTGACAATGAATGTCACCAACACCCCACATTTTGCCAAATCCTACGGCATCAGACAAGAGGGTGGGGACAATGCTAGAGGAAGCATGTAGGGTGAGAAATGACATGCCAAAAAGTTGTAAGAAGTGGAAATAGCCAATAACCTTAAGAAGGCCTATCCAGAAAGGATGGAGAAGCACCAGGGCAACATCCTGAGGACAAAGAGCATGTCAAGAGGGGGAAAGACTCAACAAGGGGCTCAATGGATAGAGAAGTGTCCACTGGATGTAGCAGCTGAAATGCCACTGGTCCCATTCAATCATGAAGCTGAAGTGGGTGGTCAGATTGCAGCGAACTGAGAAGCGTAGGGAGAGGAAGCAGCCACCACTTTTGACCCAGGTATGCCTGCTTTTCTTGGGGTCTAGGTTGCCTTTTTCCACCTGGTGAGTTTGGACTCACCCTTGAAGATATGGATCAATTATGTTCTTCCAGTCTGCTGGAGCTGATCGTTAACCCCACTTGCCTTATAGCACGGTACATGGTGTGTGCCTCTGTTACTGATCCCAGCATATCATGACAATTGGCAGATGTCCGCTGCCTACAGAACTGTGCACTCCCTGAAAGCAAGGGCCATGCTGTTATCATCAACACCACCATCGCCCTCAACAGCATCATTGTTACTGGTGCCTTCACCACTCTCCCCATCAGCATCCACCGTCATCACCTGATGCCTCCTCCACCATCTCTGTGCTGAAGGTGCTCAGTTAGGGATCTCCAGCCCAGGCCTTCCATGATTTCCAGGCTCATGTATCTAGTTGTGTGCTAGATCCTGAAAGACCTATGAGACATCCAATGGAGATGCCCTGTAGTAATAATACAAACCTCCTGTTCTGTGCCAGGTGCTGTTATAGGCACATATCAAAACATTTCCTCTCACAACAATGCAGTGGGGGAGGATTTGATCATTATCCCCATTTCACAGATGAGGAAACTGAGCCACAGAAGCATTAGGTAACTTGCCCCAACTCACATAGCTAGTAAGTGGTGGGTGGAGTCAGGATTGAGCCCAGGCAGTTTGGTTCCGTATCTGATAACCTTAAATAATGCTGCATCAGTCTGAAGCTCAAAAGAGGAGTCTGAGCCAGAGATGATATCATTCTCATCCACATCATCACCACTGCCACCATCATCATCACCATTACCATCCTATCACCAGTTCACCATCATCAGAGTTACCATTACCACCATCACCATCATTATATCACCTTCATCACAACCACTATGATGATCTTAACTAATGTTATAGAGCACACACAATGTGCCAGGCACTGAGCTAAGTGCTCTGCTTGTTCTATGTCCTTTTCCCTTGTGATAAGCCCCAAAGTGAGTACTCTGGAGCTAGCAGAGAAAAAAGAGAAGTGGCTACATTGAGAGTGATGGCGGGGCAACAGTGCTTGCTTCCCAGGGCCCAGTTGTGGGCCCACAGGAAAGAAGGTGGCCTGGGATCATCTTCAAAGGGACGTTGCCCTTCCTGCTAGAAGTCAGAACAGTAGTTGCTCTTGGGAAGGAGGGTGGATATAGACACTTGGGACATCCACTGGGCCAGACGGCACCATCCCCAGGTCCCAATGCAATTAGGACCTGCTCAAGCCCTGGAAGGGGCTGCTGACTTGCATAAACACATGGGGAAGCAGGTGGTTGGAGAAATAGAGAAGACCCTGATGCCCTCAACTCCTCTTCCCACTGCAAGTTTCTCATCCTGGGCTTAAAGGAAACTTAACATGCATGAGAGTTTGAAGTTTTAACATTACTCTGGACAGGAGTGATTTGCTTGATTTTTAGGCTGGATGGACTCTCTAGGATGTGCCCACCATATCACCCGAAGGATGCGGAGGAACAAGACCCCAGCGAGGCCTTGAAGGAGCAGTGGAAGGAAAAGTAAGGTCTGGTTTATCCTATAAAACAGTTATGCCTATTCAACTTAGTGTAATGGGAAAAATCAGTCACGTGCTTCAGGAACACTTACTTCTGGAAATGAAGGACCTGTAGGAGAGGCGTGTCTTGAAAGATGTATGTATGGACAGAGGTAAGTGCTGGCGAATCTTGACAATCCAGCTGCTGCAGGTCAGGGGTCACCTTGAAAATGTCCCCCTCCAGGCTGTTCAGCCTGGGCATCTTCCTTAGGTAGAGGGACGTGAGCTTCGGCAGGTCTCTGATCCATCCTGACTGAACTGAAACACAGAGGGGAAACTGCCCACTACCTGGGAAGGCATAAACCCAGGAGGCCGGCACGGGATTAAGGAAACAATGAGAGTGACAAGGTGAGTGGTGAAGGTCATTGCAGAGCATGGGTACAGTGGGCAGCTTTGGGAATCTCAGAAGCATGAGCCATTTCAGCTGGAAGGGCCCTCGGAGATGACCAGTTATTCCTTTTCCAGCCCCAGGTGGCTGAGGCCCCAGAGGACAATGCCTGGCGAAAGGCCACACAGTGGGGAAGGTACAGGGTGGGGCTTGACCCCAGGACACTGTCTCCTAGTCCACTGTTGCCCCACCCTCTTGTTAAACCCCTCACAGAAGTACCCCAGCCTTTACTCTGATGGCTACTAGGAGCAAGGGAAATCTTCGAGGAATGTAAGGAAGGAGAGGAGGAGTGAGGTAGGAGGAGGCCCAGAAACCTCATTTCGTGGCTCTCCTAGTAAATGGAGAACGTGCCCCTTCTTCTGTTTCCTGTTCTTTGTTCTCTTGTCGGTGGTGGAACAGGTGATTACAGTAAGTCCCCTACATACGAACATTCAAGTTGTGAACTTTCAAAGATGCGAACATGCATTGGCATGTCCAATCATGTAAGCTAGTTCTATTTGAGGAGGCGCTGTTAGTTTTTGAGGCACAGGACTGGAATGTAGAACAGTACATGAAGGTTGCAGCAGCCATTCAGAATGCAATCCAGTGCTACCGTGTCATCTATGATAAGAAAAAAAGAGCTAATACCCAGATATCACTGGATTTTTGTTTTAAGAGGGTAGATAGAATTGAATCCAGCAAGGAACCAGAACCTGTGCCATCAACGTCAGGTGTGAGTGAAATTGCAGCTCACCCTCCATCTCCTATTGCTGACGATTCTCCAGCTCTACCATCTCCCACCTCCTCTCCCACCTCCAGTCAGTACCTCTTCTTGCCTGTTCACTCGGTGCCAGCCCCTGTGTGCCAGCTGTTGTACTGGACTACTGTACTTTTCAAGGTAGTGTACTGTAAGATTAAAAATGTTTTCTTTATATTTTGTGTTTGTTGGTTTTTTATGTATTATTTGTGTGAAAAGTATTATAAACCTATTACAGTACGCTACTATATAGCCGATTGTGTTAGTTGGGTACCTAGACTGACTTTGTTGGGCTTACCAACAAATTGGACTTAGGAGCATGTTCTAGGAACAGAACTCCTTCGTATGTAGGGGACTTACTGTGTAGATGAGAAGTGTTTTTTTAAAAATAACACCAACCTTGTGAATCAGAGTCAGAACATGCCAAGTACAGGAAAACAGGTATTCTCACCTCCCTCCTGTGTCTTATTGAAGGATTCAACATTCACAGAAAGAGTTTTAGCCAACTGAATAGAAATCAATGAATGCACCCTCTGAGCATCAGGTGCTTCACGTTAACTAAATGTTTGGTACCAAGTTCTTCCATTCATCAGCCCCAAAGCGCTGCATCCACTCCCCATTCTACAAGCATTGACCAGCTCTGCTGGGGAGCAGAACAGAGAGGCTAAAAGTGTGGGCTCTGGACCCAGAACGCTTGGGTTCGTATGTGGAGGCACCGCTAATGACCTGGGAGGCTGTGGGCCAGCCATTCCTCTTTCTCTGTGCCCTGGTTCCCTCACATGCAGAACGGAGATAATAGTCCCCACCTCTTGGAACTCAAGGAGTGAAGCCTGGTGCGGCGCTTCGAACGGGTGCCCTCGGCTCGGGGCGGGTCTTTTTGAGTAGTCTTGTGAGCAGGCGCCAGGGGCAGCGCCCCTCGAGGAAGTTCACAGCCCTTTCTCCCCAGATCGCCAGCCCCTCGGGCTCGACACCCGGCGCCCGCACTCACCGCGCCGGAGGAACGTGCCGCTGAGATCCAGGACCTCGAGCGCAGCCAGGGGAGCGCCACCAGCCCCCGCGAAGGCAGCGTCGGCGATGCCAGCGTGGTCGCCGCGGCCCAGCGCGGTGCAGGACAGGTTGAGCAGGCGCAGCGCGGGGAAGCAGGCGAAGGCTCCGGTCTGCAGCGCCCGCAGCGGGTTCCCGCCCAGCGCCAGCGTTCGGAGGCCGGGCAGCACGGGCCCGGAGCACGGCGGCAGGGCTTCCAGCAGGTTGTAGCTGAGGTCGAGCGTGTGCAGTCCCGCGGGCGCGCCGGGGCCCCAGCGCAGCGCGGCGATGCGGTTGTGGCGCAGCGTCAGCACCTGCAGCCGCGGCAGGTGACCGAGCTCGGGCGCGCTCAGGGCGCGCAGCAGGTTGTGGCTGCCGTCGAGACTGTGCAGCGCGCGCGGCAGGCAGCCTGGCAGGCGCTCCAGGCTGCGGTTCGCGAGGGTCAGGGTCGTGACTCCCGCGGCGGGGAGCCCTTCGCAGGGCGAGACCGTGGCGTTGCCGGCCCCGCTCCCCCAGGGGCCCTGGTGAGTGAGCTGGAAAACTGGGGCCTTCTGGAGAGGCCCCGCCCGGCTCGGTCGCGGTGCCGTCCACGGCGGCAGCAGCAGCACCAGCAGATCCCACCACATGGCGCTTAGCTGGAGACAGAAGAGCGGACCAACCCATTAAATGCATTGGAAACGCCGAACGAAGGGGCAAATGCGCCGCCCCCACCCCCCGCCGCCTCTTCCCCAGGAAGAGCCTGGATGTTCCCTGAAGGGCGAGAGCTGTTTCCCCGCATCACCAGATGTGCGGTGACTTGGTCCCTGCCTGCTTTGCCCCATCATCTCCCGCATGTACCCCGCGGCACCTCCTGCCCTTCCTTCCCCTAGCTCTGCCTTTCCCTCTCATTCACTCGAGGATTTCCACCCACAGGTGACCTCTTGAGGAAGGCCTCCCTTATCTGTCCCCGAACTTTCCAGTTACCCTCTCCCTTTGCTTGTCCCCATCCCATGAGTTTCTGGGGGGAAGGGAACATGGCCTTTCTCTTTGCAAATTCTCCCCAGGTGTGCAGACACTGCTGCATAAACGTATATTAGTAACACGCCAGTGGATGGCCTCAGTCGGGAGGGAGCTCTGCTGGGGTATTATAAACATGGGACTTAAGGAAGACCTTATTAGTTCCAACGACACTCAGTTGCCCCAATTTTCCCCCTTAGAACTGCGGAGCCACAGGTGAGTCCAGTTTGCCTGTAAACTAGTTTGCAAGTCACACTTTAAATTCTGGGATCTCTTTCTTGGGAGGACACTCAGTGTTGCCTTCAGGGAAGAAGGGAGCCCACAGACCACCGTGGGGCTTGGGAACCTGGAGTCAAGTATTTCCTCATCCCATGTTGGTCCCAACAAAAGCTAGGGTTCTTGAGGTCAGCCCTGCCCAGAAGGGATGACTGAGGGCTGCTAGAAGTGGAGTTTCTGGAGTACCCAGGATTGCACAGGGCAGCTGGGAGATCAGGTAGGGATAGATCAGGCAGCCACGGGCTGCTGTGGATGTGTCAGAGCTACTTCCAACTAGGTCCTGACCTTGAGGTCACTGCTTGACATCCCCTCATTTTTGCAGGTGTGCATTCCTGCTCCAGCTCTCTCTGCTGACTGCTAAGTCCCTGAGCAACCACCCTGGCTCCAGGGAAAGGGCCTCCCTCTTGCTAGCTGGGGGGTCAAGGCAGTGAAAAAGATCCTGGAAACTGAGGCTAGGAGTCCATGTGTCCAGCAGTGTGTCATACTTACCTGGAAGCTGTCCTTTCAGAGTGTGGCAGCCTTGGATGCCGGTCTACAGTCTTCAGTTTTGTCTTACAGATTCCAGGAGCCAGTAGCTTAGCAGCTCAACTTTGAATTTCAGAAGGAGGTCTGTTTCCCAGATGCCCCTGGCCCTGGCCCCACCCACCCAGGGATCCTCAGATACCCCAGCCCCTGCAGCCCCTCCTTCCCTACCGAGATATTGTGGTCTTTAGCCAATAACTCTCACTGCCTGTCTCCTGGGCCTGCCCCTGCCCCTTTCCGGGCATGGCACCTCCCCCCAACCCTCCCCCATCTTCACCTGGCCTTTCTCCAGCCAGAAAGCCAGCCAGCCAGCTGCCTTTCCCAGGCCTGAGAGATGGAGGGAGTCCGCTCTTCTGGGACAAGGTGAGCACTGAGGGATAATGGGGGCAGTGGGGCAGAGTCAGCCCCATCACTTCCCAGGAATCTGATCCTCCTGCCAGGTGGTTCCCATTTCCTGGGATGGTTGGAGGCTGAATGGTGAGCTAGTATGAGGAGGAAGCCCCCTTCCCCAAAAGTGGAAGGTACCCCAGTCTATAGGAAGGAAAAAGCGGCAGGAGTGGGGGGTCCTCAGAGGAACGTGAGAGCAGGGGCAGGCATGGACCGGATCCAGGAGCCCCAAGAAGGATGGGTTTGGTTTCTCTGGGACTCAGTTCAGTGACAGCGTGGATGTTTGTCTCTCGTAAGGGGTGGGAATCAATAAAGAGGGCAGAAATGCAGAAAGATCATTCCTGCCCTGTGGCTGGGGTGATCAATCCTGGTTACCAAAAGCCCCAGGTCTCCCTGAAACCGTGGGGATGCTAAATGTGCTTTGCTTAGAGCACATTTGTTTAGAGCAATCAGTGCCTTTCTCCCCCAGAATTCCAAGACTGTTCATTCATCTGAGAGCCTTTGATCTGCACACCCTAGCTCCCACCCCAGGCCAGGGGTTAATCATCCCCAGCATTGTGTACACAGACCTCTGAGACCAAAACTTCATCCTTCCTCTTGTCAGTTCTTATCTGAGCAGAGCTGAGGTACTCCAGGACCTCTGGGAATTGGCATGTTTAATTGGTTAGTTGCAAATCCCCGGGGATCTCTTTTGAGGCCTTCTCCACCCAAAGCCTCAAAAATATCCTTTCAGCCTAATTGCTAGCCCCGGGCCTTGCTGCTCAGAAGTATACCTTCATCAGCCCCACATGGGGGTGGGGAGAGGTCTGTTCTGTGCAGCCCTGTTTGGGGCAGTGCATTTGCTACCAGGGAGCCTGAGGCGCAGGCCACAGAGGTAGAAACACTGTGCCATAAACAACAGGGAGATCAAGAGGGATGCAGGAGTCAGGGAAAGGTGGGAAGGTGAGAGGACCAATGTGGGGGGTCAGTGGGCGGCCTCAGGTAAGGCCCTTACCTCTGCCTTCACTTGGTTCATGGGCAGAAGAGCCCCCAGCAGGTCAACTGAAGCCTCAGCTTCTCTCAGAGTGTAACAGCTGGGACTGCCCTGGAGGTGACTGACAGCCTGAGGCCAGCAGAGGTTTGGGGTGTTCAGGCAGGGGTGCCAGATGAGAGGGAGCCGAACCCACTGAAACATACCCATTTGAACTGAGACTGAGGAGGAAGTGGCTCTCCATGGAGGCCTACAAAGGGACTTCCCTGGCGGTCCAGTGGTTAGGACTCGGAGCTCCCAATGCAGGGGGCAGGGGTTCCATCCCTGGTTGGGGAACTAAGATACTGTGTGCCTCATGGCATGGCCAAAAACAAGAAAACATGGAGGCCTATAAAGAGGACCCCAGAAGCGATGTCAGTGTGCTCCTCTGTACACTAGAGGGGTAAGAGGTCTGGACAGGCCCTGGCTGACGTCATCACCTGGCCAGTGTCATTGCCAGAGCCCCAGGCCCTCTGAGCTAGCTTCTTGTCCCTGCTGCTTGCTGGCTAGCTCACCAGTGTCAGCAAGGGCCTGGCCTGGACAGGCGGACCCGACGTCTGAGCTCGGCCCTTGGACTGCTCTGTTGCTCTGGTCATACCCAACCCAAGCAGACACCCTCTCGGGGGGCTGCCCTGGGCCTTAGAGCCGGGGAGTCTGGTGGCAGATCCTGCACGGCGGTGTTTGCTTTGTGATCTCACCCAGGTGGCAGGTGGGCCTTGCCCCAGGGGTGCACTCTGCTTGTCACCAGCATCCTCCCACCTTTTAAAACCGAGCACTTACTATACTCAGAGCCTAATGCCATTTGCATTATCTTATTGAATGCTCACCAGGTACGATTTTTCCCATGCTACAGGTAAGGAAACCGAGGCCCCCAGAGGCTGACTAGGCTCTGGAGCACACTACCAGTTAGTCTGTCTGGCTTACCCACTGCTTTCTATTGCCTTCCACAGGCCTCAGCATTTGACGCTGTAATATCCCTGTAATCACAAAAGAAAATCTTCCAAATATTTAGATAGATCCAAATCACTCAGGAATCCAGGACAGTTGGGATATTTCCTTTCATAGCTGAGCAGCTCATTCTCCAAAGAAACAGAGCCGACTTCCTGGTTCCCTGTGGACCCAGGACTGAGGCAGATGGCTGGGCAGGGCCACCAGGCACCTCTCAGGAAAGCCCTGGCTGTCTTCTCCAGCCGCTTCTCCTCTTCCAGCCACATCTGGAAAAGATGACTGAAGTGTTTGTCCCCTTTGGACAAGGGTGCTAAGGTCCCACAACAGAGTCCTGGGGTCAAGTGTGTCCGCCACATGCTGCCCCATACCGAATGCCATGCCTCGTCCCGCCCTCCAGCGCTGTTCCCAAGCAGCTCCTCTGTCTGGGTGCCCTCCCCCCGAACACCTTACTCTCCAATCCAGCTCACTCTTCCAGACCTACTGTGGCTTCCCTCAAAAGTCAGCCCTGATGTAAAGACATGAATCCATGTAGTTTATTCCAGAGACCATCCTAAGAAACATGGAGAGGGAGTAAGGAAGGGAGTCCGGGAAGGGCAGGCACTGCAGGTGTGTTAATGAGCAGGTCACTCAGTCCCCCTGGGATCCTCTGGGAGGCTGTGGCCAGGGGCCTTGGGATTATTTCATCACGTGGCCAGGTGGTGGGGTATTTACCCGCTAGTCTCTGCTGCTTGCTGGCTCAAGGCTTCTTCCTGTGGCTCTAACTGCCTGGCACATCTGGTTTGCCCTGAGGACTCTAAGGAGGGCTAGGGGGTGGGTGGGCACTGGCGGCATCTGCTGTAGCACCTTCAAGGTTTCGCTCAGGCAGGTCCTCACTTGGTGTTCTCTCCCAGGTGACCTGGGGTTAACTGCTGTCACTTGGACTGATGCGGCTCCTCCCTAATTTAAGACTCAGCTTCCTGAGAACGGACCACATTGTTCTTCTAGGCATCCCAGGTGCTCAGAGTAGAGTCTGGCACCTGGGAGAAACATTCAACAAATGGATGGGAAAAGAGTACATGGTGAGTTAGAATGTCCTCCGAGGTGCCCAGGAGTGGATAGGGCAGGACACAAAACAGCAAACATTAAATGCAAGTGCCTGAGATTTGCATCCGAGGTCTGCCAGCATCCCAGCTTTGAGAAGGGCTCAGGTAAGGGTTGAAATGGGCATGGCGGGTGCAGGTGGAGGTAGGAATGGAAGGAGAGAACTGAGTCACAAAGAAGTCTCCAATCTATTTTCCCAGTACTCCCATGGATCTTTGGGGGGAAGACCTCTTGGAAGAAGATCACAAGGTTAGAGTGTTAGTAAACCCATAGCCTGCAGGAGAAAAACAATGAGCCAGTAATTAGACACCTGGCCACAGTTCTTTTCTGGATTTAGATCAAAATCAGAGTCATGGGTCCTTAGCCTTAGACGTGACTTTAGAACTTGTCTGATTCCACCCCTCCTTGTCCATTTTAGAGGGAGAGAACTGAGCGCCACTGAGGGAAATTGGCTTGTCTGGGGTCACATAGTTGTGTCCGAATAGTCCAGTGAGAAGGAAGGGTGACCTAATTCTCACTGTTCTGTTCTGGGCTCTGGGCTCATTTGCACAGTCAGCCGGGTCTCACCTGCCCTGGCATTAGCATTGTGGGTCTTTCCCCATAGTTTCCCATGACTAAACACATCTGACTCATCAGGTGACTGGGCAGAGTTTCTAGGGGTTCTGACACCTGCTGTCCTGATGCCACCCCCAGAACCCCAGAAATAAATACCCCTAATACAGGTTGCCCCAGAGACCCAGAATTTGCGCTTTCCAAGGGGGTCCTGTCTGGCTCTGTTCACAGTTCTGGCAGCCTGAGTGGGGTGAGGGGCCTGGCCTAGATGACAGGTGACTGGGCAGCCAGCTCCCCTGCTCTGCCGTCCAGATGCCAGATAACTGTGCTGAGGGTTCTTCCCCCAAGTGCTGGAACTGGAATGTACAAACTTGAAGGCTCATTCTTCTCTGACACCAGAGATAAGCTGGAGGAATTGGGAGGGTGATTGTGGGAGGAGATGGTACCAGGTTGTCAAGTCTCCGGGCAGCAGCTCTCATGGAATGGTATGAAGAGCAGAGGTGGGGCCCAAGACATCTGAGTGGGCTCCACTGGTGTGGCCGATCTGCCTGTGAGGGAATGACCTTGAGGGAATGAAATAGTAACGGGTTGAGACTCACTTATTTTTCTATTGAGGCGTCACTCAGTGGCAGTAAAATTTTAGCATGAGGATTTGTAGGATGCTTAGAAATAAAAATATATATATACCATTTGGGGTCTTGTTAAAATCTGTAGTGGAAAATATTAAAACTGAAAAGTCAGAATATGCCACTTTATTCTGCATGTGGCTGTAGGGAGTGGGATAAGATACCATATAGGCTGTTCTTATAAACTACATTCTCGAATTTACCACAGCCCAGAGGCAGCGTACAAGTGAAAATTTCCTTAAATTGGGAATTTCCTTAAATTTTGGAAAATTTCCTTAAATTTAAGGAATTTAAATTCCTTAAATTCGCATCCTAACAGTGCTAGTATTTTATTGGGTACAATGTATCCTTAAACTTCTATCTGTCTCATATTTTTAAGTAAATGAATTGGTTCAGACTTAGCAATTGAGCACATGTATCCTCAGAACATGCCAGCACCTGCCCCAGGTTCTCAGTATATAAAAGAGGGACCCCGTCCTCAAGCATTTCCCAGTCTAGAAGGGGCAGAAGACAGAAAACAATCCCACACAGTGTGAGTGTATTGTTGCGTTACAAAGGGCTGAACTGTGAGCTCTGTTAGCCCCAGGGGGCGTCTAGCCCATGCACTGCTGTTTCCAGGGTCTGGCTGTACCTGCATACAGTACGTGCTTAAGAAATATTTGCTGAATGAATAAGTGTCTATTAACTGTGTCCTCCCCTTATGTTTCTGATCAGTTATATTTCCTAATTTGGGATTTTACATAGAAGAACAGTCAGGGTTTGCTTGTATATTTATTTAGATTTTTAATATGTTGAATAAAATTCTTCCAAAATCAACAGTTTGAGTTGCACAAAAAAGGCAATGATTTGGAATTTCATGGAGCTTGAATGTTATTTATTCCCATTGCTATAGCCACATGCACATGCAATGTGGACGTTCGATAACATTTTGTGGGATGAAGGAATGCATGCCATCCAATAGGCATACAAGCATGTGCTCAATGTCAATACTCACCATGGAAATGCAAATTTAAACCACAGTAGGATACTAATATGCACCCACCAGAATGGCCAAAATGAAAAAGACTGACAGTGCCATGTTTTGGGGAAGATGTGGAGCAGCTAGAACTCTTATACTCTGCAGATGAGAGTGTCAGGGGGTACAACTACTTTGGAAAACTGGCAGTATCGATCCATGAATGCCAAGCATACATCTACCTAGTGACCCAGCAATTGCACTCTTGGGTTTCTTCTCAAGAGAAATGAGTGCATATATCCACCAAAAGAATGTTTATAACAGCTTTATTCAAAGATTGCAGGAGCCATGGAGGAGGGGTGGAGGGAGAGAGAATGGGAAGGTTTCTTGGGCCATTCTGTAAAAGACCCTGTGGTCGTCATTTGTGCTATTTGCTGCATATTTCAGGTTCTTTCCCTCTGGCCACTTGGTGAGACTGTACTCCTGGCCCTTTGTGGTTGAGTGGGACCATGTTTCCATGTTTTGTTCCAGCCAATAACTTGTAACAGGAAGTGGTGTGTGCCACTTCCAGGCAATGCATTTAATTGCTGTATGAGACCCTTCAGGGATCTCTCTTCCCCTCTTGCAACTGGCACTGTTTGGGATGGTGGCTGCTCCATCAGCCTGGTCCCTAGGAAGACCAGAACTCCCCTGAGGCTGAACACAGGCATACATAGTGTGAGAAATAAACCTTGTAGTTTTAGGTTGCTTGTTACTGCAGCATATCCTTGTCTATTCGGGTTGATACAGGTCTTGATTATGGTGTCAAGTTCATTTATTCATTTATTCATTCACTCACTAATTCATTCATTCATTCATTAATTCATTCAACACACTGAGCTTCTGCTCTGCACTAACCAGTGTTCTAAATGCTGGAGCAGATTTAATTTTTTCTTTCAGAAGCTTTCATTCTGTCGGGGAATACAGACAACATGCAAACACATGAATAATTCACAAGCTGACTTACAGATTGCAGTAAGAGTTATAAAGGAAATAAGCAGGCTGATATGATGTAAAGGAATTGGGGAGGAGAGAAGATGGTCATCAAGAGAGGTTGCTTCATTTGAACTGAGACACAAGTGGGGGATGGAGCTGTCATGCCAAGAGCATGGGAATAATGTCCCAGGGAACATCAGCGAAGAGCCTGCAGGGAAGGGCCTGCTGTGTTTGAGTCACAGAAAGCAGATCTTTGTGTCTAGAGGAATGTGCGGGAGCAGAGGCAGAGGCAGGTATGCTATCTTTTTTTTTTTTTTAGGGACGCTATCTTGCAAGTAAGTTGTGCATGGCCTGCTTGGTGTGTTAAAAGGTCACTCTTTTTCTATGTCTGTTGTAGGCAAGAGCAAAGCTAGAGAGTTATATTAGGGAGCTGTTGAATGTGTCCAAGGGGGAGGTGATGATATTGGCTTGAGAGTGATGACAATAAAAGATGAGACAAGTATACACATTTGAAATATGTTTTGAAAGTAGAATCCACAGAATTTGTCAATGGATTAAAAGTGAGGTATCGTAGGCTAAATAATGGCCCCTGAAGATATCCACGTCTTAATCCCTGGGACCTGTAGATGCTACTTTATATAGCAAAAGGAACTTTGCATGTGTGATTAAGTTGATGATCTTGAGATGGGGACATTATCGTGGATTATCTGGATGTAATCACAAGTATCTTTAGAAGAGGGAGGCAGAGGGAGATTTTACTGCAGAGAAGAAGAAGGCAAAGTGGAGACTGAAGGAAGATGCTCGACTGCTGGAGTGAGGAATGCAGCTTTAGAGGCTGGAAAAGGCAAGGATG
Organism: Neophocaena asiaeorientalis asiaeorientalis; assembly: GCF_003031525.2. Classification (NCBI taxonomy): domain Eukaryota; kingdom Metazoa; phylum Chordata; class Mammalia; order Artiodactyla; family Phocoenidae; genus Neophocaena; species Neophocaena asiaeorientalis. Next base: position 3,608,542 of record NW_020175089.1, on the reverse strand, counting down.
TGGAATCTCCCTTAAGCCCTCTGGAGGGAGCATGGTCCAGCTGACACTTTGATTCTGGCCCAGTGAATCTGATTTCAGAATTCTCACCTCAAGAACTCTTAAGAGAATACATGTCTATGCTACTGTTGTTGTTTTTATTGTGGTAAAATATACATAACATAATATTTAACATTTTAACCATTCATTAAGTGTTCAAGCCAGTGACATTAAACACATTCACAATGTTGTGTAACTATTACCATTATTTTTGCCTTAAAGACTTTATCATCTGCAATAAAAATGCTGAACCCATTAATAACCCCTCCTTCCCCCTATCCCCAACTCCTGGTAACCTCTATTCTACTTTCTGTCTCTATATTTGTCTATTCTAGATACTTCCTATAAGTGGAGTCATATAATATTTACCCTTCTATGTCTGGCTTATTTCACTAAGCATAATGTTTTCAAGGTCCACTGAGTGTTGTAACATATATCAAGTTTTCATTTCTTTTTTTTTTTTTGCGGTACGCGGGCCTCTCACTGTTGTGGCCTCTCCTGTTGCGGAGCACGGGCTCCGGACCCGCAGGCTCAGCAGCCATGGCTCACGGGCCCAGCCGCTCCGTGGCATGTGGGATCTTCCCGAACCGGGGCTCGAACCCGTGTCTCCTGCCTCGGCAGGCAGACTCTCAACCACTGCGCCACCAGGTAAGCCCCTCATTTCTTTTTATGGCTGAATAATATTATGTGTTGTTTTAAGTCACTGAGGTTGTGGCAATTTGTTATAGCAGCCATAGGAAACTAATACATGAGGGAGGAGAGAAAAGAAGGTATGAAGGATGATCCCTAGGCTTTTGGGCCTGTGGACTGGATGGATTGAGATGCCATTTACTGGGAAAGAGAAGTCTCAGAGAGCAACAGATTCAGGGTAGGAAAATCACAGGCTCTGTTCAGGCCATATTAAATTTGAGATGTTTGCTGGACTTCAGAGGAGATGTTGAGGAAATAACTAGACTGTGGAATTCTGAGGGGGGAGGTCGGAGCTGGAGAGCTACACTTGGGAGGCATCACCACATAGATGGTACTTAAAGCCAATAGCTTGGTTGAGACTTCCCAGGGAAAGTGTGGAGAGAGAAAAGGAGGGGGCTGAGCCAGCATCTGCAGGTAGAGCCGAGGAGGAGGAGTCAGCCTAGCTGGCTGAGAAGGAGCAGCAAGGGAGGGGGAAGAAAACTCAGGAAAGTTCTGTATCATGAGAGTTTCGGTGAGGAAGGCACAGCCAACCAGGCTTTGAGAGACTGAATAAGGGGGGACACTTATGACCTGGATGAGAGCAGAGTTTGGGGTAGGAGGAAGGGACAGAAGCCAGAGAAGGAGGAGTTAAGGACGTGAGAAACGGGGAAGTATTAGCCTTCTTAAGTCTTTGAAGAAATTTTGCTGTGAGAAGGAGCAGAAAAATGGGATAAGGTGGAGTTCAAAACTTTTTAAGGTTGGAAATATTGTTGTAGTTATCTATGGCTGCCTAACAAGTACCCTAAAACTTAGTGGCTTAAAGCAATAGTCATTATATTCTTTTCCATGATTTTTGTGGGCCAGGAATTTGGTGATAGCTTGGCTGGATAATTCTTTTGCTCCACGTTGCATCAACTGGAGTCACTGGTAGTATTCAGCTGTTGAACGGGCTGGTTTTGAGGGTTCAGGATGGCTTCACTCATAGGTCTGGCACCTTGGTGAGCATGGCTGGAAGGCTGGGCTCCACTGGGACTGTCGACTGGAGTGCCTTCCTGTGGCGTCTCTAGCATGGTGGTTTCAGGGCTCCAAGTGTCCTGTGACAAGACAGAAGCTACATGGCCTTTTATGACTGACGTTTAGGCATCACAGAATATCACTTCTGCTGTATTCTATTGGTCAGTCCAGCCAGAAGCCCACCCAGATTTAAGGGAGGGGACATAGCCCCCACCTCTTGATGGGAGGACAGTCAGAGAATTTGCAGCTATGTTTTAAACTCCTACAGATACAGAACATGTTTGCAGGCTGGATGGGAATGCACCATGAGATGGAAAGAGGTGAATGATGTGGAAGAGAGAAGAGGAAACTTCAGGAATCAACAAGTCCTTCAGAGGTCACGAGGGGACAATACTCAAAGACTGGAGACTGAGCACTATTCTCCCTGGGGCAGGAGGGAAGGACATTGTGAGGACGGATGCAGAGTGAAAAGATGAGGCTGTTCCCTTCTGATGATTTCACTATGCCCAATAATGTACAGGTCATTACATTACAAATCATCAGCTGAGGGTAGGTGTTGAGGAGGGTTAAGAAGAAAAGAAGATGTACGTCATAGTAATTTTAGAGAGTAGGAACATTAGGTATTTGTTTGAAAGACAGAGTTTAACAGTGATGGCTTTCTGTTATTGTTGAAAAGAATATAGATCATAAGTACATGACTATGTTTTCTTTTTTTTTTTTTTTTGTGGTACGTGGGCTTCTCACTACTGTGGCCTCTCCCGTTGTGGAGCACAGGCTCTGGACACGCAGGCTCAGTGGCCATGGCTCACGGGCCCAGCCACTCCGCGGCATGTGGGATCTTCCCGGACCGGGACACGAACCCGTGTCCCCTGCGTCGGCAGGCGGACTCTCAACCACTGCGCCACCAGGGAAGCCCAGTACATGATTATTAATCCTCAAGAGTATATTAACAACAAAATCAGTTTATTGGTGAATGTTAATTATGCCAAGTATTTATGGAACATATGAGAGATGCTCCAAATTCTAGGAAGTTGACGACAAATTCTTGCTCACCACACTCCTTTAGATGGGAGGTATGTGCTGTTATTTCAGCTTTATTGCTTGGAGGAACTAGAGTAACTTCATAAAGTAAGTCTGAGAAAGAACCCAGGATTAGAACTCTGAGATAATTTCTTTTTTTTTAGGAGTACTGAGGACATGGAAAATAACTGCCTGTTTTACTTGAGAGGATATTTGGATCATCAACTCCTGAGACTAATTTAAAAAACTCTGGCAAGAGTTGGTCGTGAGCAGAGTTACTTGGTAGGTGGTATCCTTTTGCAAATGATGCTTTTAGTGTTGAAAATATATTTGTAATTCTTGTTCTGGAATTGCTTTTAGAAGGAGTTTATGATTTGCGCACAAAACAATCAACGGGATTACTTTTATTTATTAGAGCATTCACCAAAATATTTTATCACAGTCTTGTTCTAGGGGCTTCCCTGGTGGCGCAGTGGTTAAGAATCTGCCTGTCAATGTAGGAGACACGGGTTTGAGCCCTGGTCCAGGAAGATCCCACATGCCGCAGAGAAACTAAGCTTGCGAGCCACAACTACTGAAGCCCACGGGCCTAGAGCCCGTGCTCTGCAGCAAGAGAAGCCACCGCAGTGAGAAACCCACACACCAGAAAAGCAGCCCCCGCTCAATGCAACTAGAGAAAGCCCGCGTGCAGCAACGAAGACCCAACACAGCCAAAAATAAATAAAATAAATTTATAAAAAAAAATTATCACAGTCTCATAACTCACCTTATTTAGTTTTAAATATTTCCAAAAACTGTATCCCCCATGAAAGTAATGAATATTCATCTACAGCCAGGATATCCCAAATAAGGAGAATGAGGGTTTGCTGAGAATTTCCAAAGGGGAGTTCTGAGGATGCACCTTTGCCAAAGTCCACACATACTTCATAGAATTACATCATGTCAGGAATGATAGAGATATCAGACTCACCCAAAACAAACTCATTGTCTGTGTCCACTGATTATTATCTATGCCTCCTTTCCCTCCGGTATCCTTTATATTTATCAACTGGGTTTCCATCCACCCAACTAGCCAAGTTAGAAACTGTAGGTAAAGCTCGACCCTCTGCTCCATTACTCTACGAATTCCCTTGTTTACTGTTAACTACAATCAGCTGGGAATACATTCAGCTGAAAGTTATAGAAAACCTACCTAATAGTGGCTTAAACAAATTTGTTTATTTTTCTCACATAACAGAAAGTCCAGAATTAGGCAGCTGTTGGTGTCCCTTCAGTTGTCCCATGATGACATGGACTCCTGTTTTTAGGCTCCGCAATCAAAGGGGATCATTTCATCCTCAGGTTTGTTGCCTTTGGGTTGTAAGAGGGCTGCTGTACCTTCAGGCAACACATCCACATTCAAGGCAGGAAAAATGGGAAAGGTGAAGCCAGCTGCATATCTCTTTTATCAGGATAGAAAAAGCTTTCCCAGAAATCTCCACAGTGTACTTTCGCTTAGGCTTCATTGGTCAGAACCGGTCACATGGACACCCCTACCTACAAAGGGAACTGGGAAGTGTGGAACAAGATTGTCAGATTGGTCCAGACCAATAAAGATCCATGCCTGGGGCTAGACACATTCCCTCAGCCAAATTCCAATTCTGTTAGCAAGGAAGAAGGGAAAATTGTGTTGGTAGGTAAAAAAACTGTGTTGGTGGGTAAATAATAGTGTTGGTCACAGTTGCAAAGTCTGCTGATTTTAGTTCTGAGATAGCTCTCACATTTCCTATCTCTCTCTCCACTGTCTTAGCTCCAGTCCTCAGTGTCTTTTGACCTGTCCATCACAGAAGCCTCTGAACTGAACCTCCAACTTCCAATGTAGCCTCCTACAACCATCCTCCATCAGCTGCCAGACTTAAGTTTCTAAAATGCAAATCTGCTTATGGCCCCTCAAATATAAGAACATTCAGTGGCTCTCTCTACTAGTGGCTGCTCTGGCAAGTTTGGCCTAATTCCCATCCATCACCTCACTTGGCAAACTCTTACTCTCCCTTCGAAGCCAAGTCTAAATGTCTCCTCCTCTGGGAAATCCTTCCTACTTTGCTCCTGATCTAACAAAACTATTCTCTCCTTTTTTTTCCTCATATGTCTGTTTTATATATCAAGAATAAGGGGCTTCCCTGGTGGCGCAGTGGTTGAGAGTCCGCCTGCCAATGCAGGGGACGTGGGTTCGTGCCCCGGTCCGGGAGGATCCCACGTGTCGCGGACCCACGTGTCGCGGAGCCCATGGCCGCTGAGCCTGTGCGTCCGGAGCCTGTGCGTCCAGAGCCTGTGCTCCGCAATGGGAGATGCCACAGCAGTGAGAAGCCCGCGTACCTAAAAAAAAAAGAATGGTACATGTTATACAGCATTACAAAGTTATTTGCTCAGAGGCCCGTCTCTTGCTAGATTATAAACTCTGTTCAGTAGATTCTCCTTTGCAGCTGGCATAGTGTGTAGCATGTAACAGGAGCTTATGGCAGAGGGAGCTCCTCATCTCGCAACAACTATTCTCACCTTTATCAGAAAAAGAGTGCTGGTTTTTAATTGAGTTCATGTTACTTTGAATAAAGACCAAATATTTCAATCTGCCTTGTAGCTAAATGAAGCCATGTGACATAATGCCTGGAGCTAAAGCAGCCACATTAGAGATGACATCAAAGTTACACCATGAGATGGCAGAGTAAAAAGCTAAAAGGATGTGGGTCCCTGACATGGTATATAATGTCTTTTTGGCCTAGGCTTGCCTTAGCTTTAGGTGGAAGAGAAAAAAACTTTCTTGATTTTGAGCCACTATTATTTTGGGTTTTCTGTCACTTGTAGCTAAACAATTCTAACTGAAATGTGTAAAAATTGTGTGTGTGTGTGTATTTAACTAAATTGGTTGAATTATAATTGGCTGAACCCTAGCATGGCTTGAAAACTCTTGGCCCATAGGCTGCATTACGTTCTCAGATATATTGGCTATATAATCACATATTTTAAAGATATGTGAATACTAGGCTGGGCATGCCTCACGAATCCCTGTGGTCTCATAGCTGACTTACTGTGCCCATGCACATTGCCTACCCCTGAATGCATTTGCATTTACAGTGCCTTAGCCTAGAGTGGACTCTGCTAGGTTATAAGCAATGGATTCAACAGCTTGCAAAGTGTTTGCCCATTTGTTCTCCTGATGTTTACCCGTTTCAAAGAACCATTTATAAGGGCGGAAAAGGAAGAATAAACACATTTCACTCAGCCTCTGAAAATAGAGCTCAGTCCGTGAAGAAGAGTCACCTCTCCCTGGTTGAATTGTCATCAATCATTTATATGCAATGGCAGGAGCTAGGCCAACCTTCCTGTCATGGTTTGGTGTTTGCTCTGCTGGGAAGAAGGCAGAACTCTTTCCCCCTCCTAAACCCCACCTCTGACCCAGATTTGCAGTCAAATGTCATATTGGACAGGTAGACCAGCTGTTGGGGTCTAAAGATTTTTTTAGAGGAAATTTTCACCATTTTGATATTTGAAATCTGATGTAATGTAATTGGGGGGAAAATGTCTATGGAGTTTTGTAGTCCTGATCTAATATGTTCTGGGAAAAGTCACCTCAGTGGTATATTATCACGTATAAAGACAGTCTAGGGCTCTTGGCTCACAAGGCCTTGTCGTTCACCTGGGAATATCAAGAGCTGTGCTAAAGTCAGAGGTCTGGGTTCACATCCTCACTTCCCACATTTTAGCTGGGTGATCTTGACTAGTTGCTTGACCTCTCTGTATACAGTTCCAGTGTGTGCTGGAGTCAGGTCAGCCCTGTCAGAGAGCCAGGTGTTTGAATCTCTTCCCAACTCTGTGTTCACTGATGTCCTCTTGGGGTCATGTTGGCTGTAGTAGGAGTCTTTATACCAGGGAAACTGGCAAATCAGGGCTCCCTACTGCCCATGGAGTTATTAAAGATTTACCAGGACTCCACTGCACTTTCCAGATCTGTACAATGGAGCTGATAATACCTATCTCACCTAGAGGATGAATTGAAAGACCTGGTGGGAAGCACAAGTGATAGCCCTTAATACGTGTTAGCTTCGTAATTCTTTTAGCTGTGGCCTGTTAGCTATATTATTGTTGAGACTGTTTTTTGGGGAGGCAGGAGCTGACTTCAGCGGCTTTAAAATGGCACAACCATTTAACCCCTCAGTATCCCTTTTGCCCCTGGGGCACATTTGACTGCCATGGCAGGCTGTCAACCTGTCCTGATATTTGAGTCATCTATGTGGCCTGACACAGATAACAGGGTCCTGTTGGCAGAGTGATGCCAGAGCTTTGAGAGAAAAGCAAATGCGTGGTAGAAAGGCCCGGAGTGTTACGGCAGAGTAGGGGATGCAACTTGGCCTGATTTGGGGGGTGGGATGGGGAGGAATGGACTGTAATCACTGAATGCTGGGACGTAAGGGGCTACAAGAAACCATACAGTGTCAAACCCTTGCCTTACAGCTGAGGAGACAAACACTCTCAGACCGAGGCTTGATCTTCCTTTACTGTTGTTTTTCCAGTTTCATTTTTGACCAGGCTGATGCTCTTAGCTTTTGATTATGGTGAAAACCAGATCAAGTTCAGAATCTGTAAGAGAATTTTCTGAGTGGGATCAGAAAAGCAAGCGAGAAAATATCTTAAAATGGGAATGTAAATTGGTGCAGCCACTGTGGAAAACAGTATGGAGGTTCCTCAAAAAGTTAAAAATAGAGTTACCATATATGATCCAGCAATTCCACTTCTGGGTATTTATCTGAAGGAAATGAAATCACTCTCTTGAAGAGGTATCTGTACCCCCATGTTCACTGCAGCATTATTCACAATAGCAAAGATGTGGAAAAAACTCAAATGTCCATTGACAGATGAATGGGTAAAAAAAATGTGGTACATCCACACAATGGAATATTATTTAATCATAGAAAAAAAGGAAATACTGCCATTTGTAACAACATGAATGGACCTGGAGGGTTTTATGCTAAGTGAAGTAAGTCAGACAGAAAAAGACAAACACTGTATAATCTCACTTATATGTGGATCTAAAAAAACTGAACTCACAGAAACAGAGAACAAATTGGTGGTTGCCAGAGGTGGGGAATGGAATGTGGGAGAAATTGGTGAAGGTGGGAAAAAAAAAAGAAAGATAAGGTCTTAAAAGATGAAGCATTATGTTTCCACATCAGAAGTTGTAAGCTTAGGGCAGGATCATAGCCCCACAATGTGCATTCAGACAGCACTCAAATAGCGACTTTTTTTTTCCCCAATGAATTTCTTATCAATTAATTAACCAATTTCCACGAGTCTGTAATACCTTAATAGATACTATATTGAAATATAAAAAAACAAAACAAAAGCAAAAACAAACCAGGGTACAGGATAGTATAAAGACTGGAAAGACACTCAAAAATGCCAACAGAGTATGTCTTTGGATAGCGTTAGGGTGGATAGATAGATAGAGGATCGATTTCTTTTTCTACTCTTCGTGATACTTTATTCTGTGTTAGCTATTCCACAATAATGCTGCTTAACAAATGACCCCAAAACTCAGTTTCAATAGCAAGAATTGATTCCCGTACTAATAGTCTGAGGGTCAGCTGATCTGGCCAGGCTTGGGTCCAACTTGTGGATTAGGTTCTGACCTGCTGCATGTGTCTCATTCTGTGGCCCAGGTGATTACCTAGGGAGCCTGTTCTCACAGCCGGTGACAGGAGTGCAAGAGGCCAGTCAGATTGTACAAGCACATGGAGGCCTCTACTCACATCAACCACTAACATCCCATTGGCCAAAGGAAGTGATATGGCCAAGCCCGTACAATGGAGCAGGAGGTATGCACTACCCACACTGGGAGGGGAGCAAGTATCCAAATTATCATGTGAACTTCTTTGAAAATAAGTACATAAATACTTTTATAACTGAAAGTATGTCCTTATTAAAAATAACGATACTTTACCTTTGTATTGCATTTTATAGTTTTTAAAACATCTTTGCTGTCATTCCGTCCTATATTCTTTCCAGTAGCCCAGTGATATGGTGGGGAAAGCAACAACCCCATTTTTAAAGATGTGAAAATTCTGGCTATGTTATTTTCCTTGAACTGCCATAAAAGATTATCATAGGCCTGGTGGCTTCAAACAGAAATTTGTTCTTTTACAGTTCTGGAATCTAAAAATCTAAAATTAAGATGTCAGCTGGACTGTGATCTCTCTGAAGGTTCTTGGGAAGAACACCTCCTTGCTCTGGTGGTTGCCAGCATTCCTTGGTTTGCAGCTACGCCACACTAATGTCTGCCTCTGTCATCACATGGCCTTTCTCTTTGTCTCTGTGTGTCTCTTCTCTTATAAGGACACTGGATTTAGGGTCCACCTTAATTTAGTACACCTCATCCTAACTTGATTACATCTGCAAAGACTATTTCCAATTAAGGTCACATTCACTGGTTCTGGGTGAACATGAAGTTTTGGGGGACACTAGTCAACCCACATACTGGCATGCAGAGTTTATGGCATTTATGCTCATAATTCCTCCAGTGTTTGGTGTCCTCCCCACCAAATCCACGCCATGTGTCTTAGGCCAGAGCTTCTCAAACTTAATTGTGTACACATAGCACCTGAGAGTCTTGTTAAAATGCAGAGTCTGATTCAGAAGTTTGGGGTGGGCCTTGGAGCTGGGACTAGGGTGAGGTAAGGAGGCCCTGATGGTAGGATCTCCTTAAATGTTGCGCCCTGGGTAACTTGCTGGTCCCGGCCCTGTGAGATTCGGCACTTCTGACCAATGCTGTGGATTCAAGCAACACACTTTGAGTAGCAAGGTCTCAAGTTACAGTCTATGTGGGTTTAATGCTCGGTATCTGACCCTCAATAGTGAAGAGGATGCTTTCCATTTTGAAGCTGGGTGCGTGGGCTTTGTAAGTCGTAGAAAAGGACACTGGTTCTGCTATGTTTTTAATGCTGGGTCTTGTGGGCTGACCTGCCTGCCAATATTGGTGCTTTGGGAACACTGCAGGGAGTTAAGTGGTAGCATGGATATCTAGGGCCCCTTTGTAAGTCCCTCATCAGACCTCCATCCCAAAGCCTGACTGGTTCCTGGGATACCTGACTATTCCAGAGCTGGCTCCCCCACTTTCCATTGTGTTGCCTGCAAGAGCATCCTTGTTCTCTCCCGATAGCCACAGTGGGCACAAGTGGAGGCTTCCTTTACCAGCCAGGTGGTGGGCTCAAACCAGCCATCCCATCACCAACCCCTACTGTTGAACCCGGGCCCCCCAGGCTCTGTTGCATTCCCCGCCCCCTCTTTTCTCAAGGAGATATATATACATAAATTTTTTCCCTTCTGGAACCTCATTTGCCTCCCCTGCTTCCCTGTCATGGGCCCTGCTTGGGGTCATCAAGGACCCTGATGACACATCCTTTGAGTCAGAGGACACAGGCTTGGGCTTTGGACCCTCCCCTCCCCTGAGGCCCTGGGTCACCTCACAAAGGGCTTCGCCTCTTCCCTGGGCAGTTCCCGCATCCCAGGGATCTCAGAGAGCAGCCAGGAGCCCCGCCTCCCAACTCACTGGCCCAAGAAGAGAAACAACATCCTGCTGGGTTCCCGGACAGGAAAGCACCATCAGTGGGGGTCCCCTGAGAAGGAGGGGCTGTGGGATTTTTCCTCTGTAACGACTGGAGAAACTGAGGCCTGCTGGGGAATTATGGGTCTTCAAGGTCACATGACAAGTCAGAAGGAAGTAAATTCATTTAGTTGAAAATCTCTTCAACAGTTGTTAGTGAGGAGCATTAGTGAGCCTGAAGAGAAGCCTCACGTTCCCATTCTGCTTACGTGCGTTCATAGGGGCTCTTCTGAGGGAACTGGGTCTTCATGCAACACGGATGTTTGGGCAAATGTGGGTAGGCTCCCGGAGGCTGTTTCTAAATCGTCCGATCTGGTGTTATGTGAAGTGGCTCCCATGGAGCTCTGGGCTCAAGGGTGGCTTAATTCATTGGGATCCGACCTTTTACTCAGTAAAAGGGTTCAGCTCTGAAGAAGTCTGAGAACCCATCACCCCAAGGCCGGTGGGAGCTCCAGGGCAGCACAGGCATTTGTGAGGAGGGAGAATGTGCAGGCTGGTTTTGTTCTCTTTGATGGAGCTCAATAACTCCACTCGGCTTCAGGAAGGTACCTACTGTTGAGAAAGGGGACAGGAAAACTTGAACACAAGAAAGGGCCACGTGCTGACCTTCAGATTTTCCAGGATTTCCAGGGTTCAATGGCTCTCGAAGGAAGGGGGCATGAAGGGGAAAAAGGGGTGAAACAGAAGAGGAGGCGGCTCCCTCCCACCCCTGCCATCCAGAGAGATTCTCGGGTGATAGTGGGGCAGCGGGGAGAGGAGGAAGCAGGAAAACCACGTTTGTGTGGGAAAATAATGAAAAAAATTCATATATATAGCATTATTTCACATGATCATATCTCCTGTGATTTCATAAAAATCATGTGTTTGTGTGGGAAAATAATGAAAGAATATAGCTCGTATGTATTTCATTATTTCACATGATTTTCCTGCCTTTTCCCCTTCCTCCTGTCACCGCAGAATCTCTCAGGGAGGTTGGAGGTGTGGAAGGGAGCCTCCCTTTCTATTTTACTCTTTACTGAATGTACTGAAGTGAAAAAGAAGTCTTTACTTACAAGTGAATTACATTTTTTCTTTTTAGTAATTTCAGAAAACAAATATTGCAGGATGTCTTGGCTTCAAGTGCCTACAACTCAAAGATGAGTTTTGAAATGAAAGACTCATTTGTTTATCTTTCTACCATGGGACTGAAAATGAAACTTGCCCAGAATCAAAATACTCACTTCTCTGGCTCCCAGACCTTTTTTTAAAAAAATTAATTAATTTATTTTTGGCTGCGTTGGGTCTTCATTGCTGCACATGGGCTTTCTCTAGTTGTGGCAAGTGAGCGCTACTCTTCGTTGCAGAGCACGGGCTCTAGGCACGCGGGCTTCAGTAGTTGTGGCACATGGGCTCAGTAGTTGTGGCTCATGGGCTCTCGAGCGCAGGCTCAGTAGTTGTGGTGCACGGGCTTGCTTGCTCCACGGCATGTGGGATCTTCCCGGACCAGGGCTTGGACCCATGTCGCCTGCATTGTCAGGCAGATTCTTAACCACTGTGCCACCCGGGAAGTCCCTTCCAGACCTTTTTGATCCACCTGTACCTCCCCAGCTCCTCTGGTGCAGCCAATCCTCTGACTTCCCTGGCCCTCCCCCACCGGTGTGTGACATGGGGACACTGAGCTCAGGAGAGGCCTGCCTTGGGGCCGGGAGTGGGGCAGGCAGTTCAAGGCTGAGCAGGGCTGGAAATGGAAGGGTGGGGTTTGCTGGGTTAAGCTCAGTAGTCTCTGGAGTTAAGACCTGGCTCTGAATCTTGGTTCCACTGCTTACTCTTGGTGTGACCTTGGGCACGTTACTTCACCTTCGGAGCCTGGTTTCTCCTTTGTGAAATGAGAAGGCAAGCCATTTCTGCTCCCTGTGGGTTGATGTGAGAATTGAACAAAGGGTTATATAGCACATGGAACTATATTCAGTGTCTTGTAATAACCTATAATGGATAAGAATCTGTACACCTGAAGCTAATACAATATTGTAAATCAACTGTAGTTAAATTAAAAAAAAAGAATTGCATGAAGGGATATCTAAAAACTACACATTCCTAACCCTTATGGACCATCTATCACTAAATCAAAGATATGCCCGTGACATTGGGTCATCAAATCAGAGGCCCTCTGATGTCCCTCTGCCTCTGGCTACTTTTTTGCTCTATCGTGCTTTTTCTAAAAGGTGGACCCGGATAAAAAGAGCTCACGATATGTCAGGAAATCTAGTGACAGTCAATGAGAAAAGAGTTGAAACCAATGGTTAAGTGAGGTTTCTAAGTCAATCTCACTGCAGAGAATAGCTCAGATATTGGAATTGTGAGGGAAAGCAAATGTTAAACCTGAAAGTTGCACTCCTTTTTCATAATGGAGAAAATATTCGCCTTTTTAGAGGCAACAGACTGGAGAAGACGCAACTAGACCATATTCAAATCCATATAAACCTTTTAATTTAAAAAGTCACATAAAATAACACACAAAAAAATGCAGACTTCCCCATGTACTGTAGATAAGAAATCAAACAGGGTTGAAAGGCACACATTAATTTCAAGTTTCATCATAGGAAATCAGGTGACCTTCGCACCCAATGTAAAAAAAAGTCCTTAAGTTGCTCTTTGGAATAGCAGTGTTTAAGGTTTTCCTGCCATGCTTGTTTATTCCTCTGGGATGTGGCTGTGGAGTTGTGGAAGAAATGCTCCCCTGAAAGTCTGGTTAAACTCGTCAGCTCTTCTGAGTGTTTTCATGGAAATGTCAGACAACCAGGAAAAGCTAAGGCAGAAGGTTGAACCAAAGGTTTAGCTTTGGTAAATTAGGCAGAACTGCATTTGACAGCAGACAGGGAAACTGTGACATCAAGGAACATTACTTTAATGTCGGGCCCAGCTAGCCTCTAAAATAATGGAGCCCAGGACTATGGAGAAATGACCACCAAGTTCAACGCAGTTCATTTGGCACTGGTTTCTGTACAAAACGTTTCAAACTCAGTTCTTTTTGACATGGACCAGATTTTCCAAGTGCCCAAGCCACATCCAGTCTTTAAGCTAGGCCTCAGAAGTTCAGTTGCCTGAAGATTCTTCAATAACATTCACCTCTGAGGAGAGGGTGAAAGAGGAATTTCCAGTGACAGCTTCTGGCTCAGGGCCCAAGGGTCCCCAGCCAAGGCTGTCTTGAGGTGGCCCCCAGAATTGCAGAGATCTCTCTTCTCAAACAGTTTTGTTAGAAAATAAAGCAACAGCCAATGTTTTTGGGCATCTGAAGTCCAGCCAGGCCCCCTGAGGTTTGCATCCTAAAAGAACTTCAAAATGGAAACAGAGCCTCAGCCTTACCCTTGCAACCCACATCCTCTGTGTGACAGGAGAATATTTATAAAAACATACTAAAATACATCTGATATTTCCCTCTAACCCCAGTACTGCCTTTTACCTTCTTAAAACTCAATCCTCCCAACACTGATGAACCAAAATAGAAAATGACAATTGAGGCAGCTGTTAACTGGCCCACATTCATGTCTCAAGGCAGAGACAACAGAGCAAAAAGTAGAGAAAAAAAAAAGTCCATTATCTGCTTTTGATTTACAAAGCCAAAGGCCTTCAGGGGAAAGGCTGTGAGTCATATAAACAGACACAAATCCAGAACACTGGGTAGTGATAAGAGCAAGGCTTCCCTACCCCACAGACCAGCCAAAGGCCCTAAGTAGACAGAAGCCCCTGGGGAAGCTGAGAGCCCTTAAGTTGGTGGTCTTTGGGTACGGGGCTGCCCTGTGTCCTGTTCTTCTCTCCCTGACTGGTTGGGATGGAGACCTCACTGGAAACCTTGATGCTGGGAGGTGGTTTTTATGAAGAGAGAACTGAGCCCATCTTCCTGAGCCCCAACCCAGAGTAGAAGCTGTTGAGACATGGAGTGGGTTTGAGAAATGGGTTTCCCTGAACCCTTGTGTCACTGTGTCTTTAGAAGGACTTAAGGGATCCCCTTTAATTGTGGCTGAAGGCTCCCCAGGAATGGAATGGGACTTGCAGGTGGGGCAGTAACCGATGTCCAAGACCAGATGGGTCAGTGGTCACCTTGGCAGATGTCACTCGGGACTGATGACACTGAGGGCCACTACTCTGACCCCTTGTCACCAACTGGTACCAGGTAACTCCACCTTTCCCCAGACCTTCACCCCCAGACTTTGACCTACGGGACAAAAGTGTATGCGGGGGCTCCCTCTGCCATTTTCACAAGATGGTAGTTAAAGGCACTTCTGTTAAGGAAAGACATTTCTTTTCATACCTGAGTTTGGGGAATAAGATTTGTCCTTGCTACATGTGCTTTTAACCTGTCTTTCCTTTGACTTAGCAAGAAAGCAGATAAGCACACGGACAGCTTCTAGCCATGCACTTGCAGGTTCTGCAGGTCATAGCTACACGTGGAGCCTTGGAGTAATGCCGAGCAGTGTCCTCTCTCCCGCCCCGCATTACAGAAGAGGTTAACTGAGGCCCCGTCCACAGCGGGTAGCAGAGGGCAGAGTGAGGAGAGGGATGTGCTAGGCAGGGTGCTGGAAATGAGGCGAGGGTCTGGGTGTCCGGTGGTGAATATATGCTGTCAGCCTGGAATGTACACATGGTGCAGGCTGTTGACCCAACGTCCGGGTAGGCCTGCCCTCTGTGTAGGTCCAGCAGGCCTGCTTTGTTCACTCCTGGCCCCCGGTCAACTTGTGGAACAGCTCCTCGTCGAGAGTTTCATTCTGGTCCTTGGAGCGGGTGGACAGGAAAATGTAGCCCCCGATGTACTCATGCACGACTTTGCAATCCGCGCTCAGGCAGGTGAATGCGATGGAGACGTTCTGGTCAAATTCGATCGCCACCTGGAAGAGGAAGGCACAGGTATACTTAAGCTCTGACAAAGATGAATGAGAAAGAAGCCGCTTGGCTGGAGATGGTCCCAGAGCTGAGGACTGCTGAGGTGCTGACAGATGGGTTTCCCCAAACCCTGCAAAACCCACTGCTTGCATCAAAGCTTACAGAAAACGTCTCTGCTCTCTGGGCGCCCTCTTGTGGTGTCAGCTTTGCTGCACACCTGGCAAAACATTCTAACGCTCAACACAAAAGATATTTCCTGTCTGGCTCTTGTTTAGATGAAAGAACTGTCTAAGCACTCCCTGTGTGGAGGGGAAGAGTGCTTTGCAGATTTTTTAGTGGAGAGAAAAAGGCCCACGTGAATTTTCCTACAGCCACGGCCCTCACTCCTTCCCAGCTGGAAGTCATAAACTCTAACACTGGAAGAAACTGAAGCTTCACCTGTTCTCCACCTTGACTGCCCAGTGGAATCAGCTGGGAACCTTTAAGAATCACTGATCTACACAGAAACATTCTAGTCTAGAACCCTTCATTTCTCCCAATTACTTCTTTCCATCATCCAACAGTGGGTGAGTACAGGCACATGTGTCACTTAGATGTGATTTACAATTTCATTTCCAAAGGTCCTTTTCAAAAGATGGCCTTTCAATGAATTTTAACACGAAAGTGTACAAAATGTGTTAGTTTACCAACTCTACTTTTGTCATACATTGGCAACCCCTTTAATATCTAGAGACTAGATATTATAAAATTAGGACCCATTTGTCCAGTATGTACATAATATATACAGTAAAGTTAAACCAAAGCCATGTAACATATAGAGCAATGGATAAGTTGAAATGTTCAATAGTACACACCAGCAAAAGTCTTTTGCAAGGCTCATTTTTTATTTTGCAACATCTAAGCTTTTAGATATCCTGAGGTGACAATGTATGATAAAAAGTAGAGCTAGTGAATTAACCAATTGGTAAATATCTTTGCTACAACTGATTAAAAAAAAGGAGCATCTTGGATATGGAATTGTTAAACCGTCTCTGAGAAAACTAGCTCATTAGGTTAGCAGCAGAGGGGCAGAAGGAAGTATAAAGAGAGGCATGTATGTGGATGTGTTTGTATTTATATTTTGCTTTCTGTCTCATTTTTAATGGAACATTAAGGAAATGTGGTATTTGAATCATAACTCTACCAATATCTTTATCTAGAGGCCTGTTGCCATTTTTGTCTTTTATGAAATTTTTGTTGCCAAGCAAGGCAGGATTACATTTTTTTCCTTGTAGATTGAGTTGGTGTAGTGTATTCTTGGTTATCAAAATACTCAAATAGCTTTGGGACGTTGAAATGGTAAATATTCCTGATGTCTGAAAAAGCACAGTACATAACTGTATGATCTTACTTATATGAAAATGGATGCTTAGTTGTATAGATACACAAATGAGACCTAGAAGGACACATCAAACGGTAAACTGCTTATGATTATGGATGACTTTGCTTTTTGCTTCTTTTGTTTTTTGGTTTCCTATTACGCACATGTTAACTTTTAAAAAATAAATGTTATTTTAAAAACAAACAAACAAAAAAAGAATCACTGATCTCAGTAATTCCCAGAGTCAGATTTTTTTTCCAAACTGTGTTATTGAGGTATAACAAATGTATAATAAACAGACCTATTTAAGGTGCACAGTTGGATCATTTTTTTTAAATTGTAGTTGATTTACAATGTTGTGTTAACTTCTGCTGTACAGCAAAGTGATTCAGTTATACACATATACATTCTTTTTAAAATATTCTTTTCCATTATGGTTTACCATAAGATATTGAATATAGTTCTCTATATCCTATACAGTAGGACTTTGTTTATCCATTCTATATATAAAAGCTTACATCTGTAACCCCAACCTCCCACTCCATCCCTCCCCCAATCCTCTCCCCCTTGGCAACCACCAGTCTGTTCTCTATGTTCCTGAGTCTGTTTCTGTTTTGTAGATAGGTTCATCTGTGTCATATTTTAGATTCCACATATAAGTGATATCATATGGTGTTTGTTTTTCTCTTTTTTTTTTTTCTTTTTGCGGTACGCGGGCCTCTCACTGTTGTGGCCTCTCCCGTTGCGGAGCACAGGCTCCGGACGTGCAGGCTCAGCGGCCATGGCTCACGGGCCCAGCCACTCCGTGGCATGTGGGATCTTCCCGGACCGGGGCACAAACCCATGTCCTGTGCATCGGCAGGCGGACTCTCAACCACTGCGCCACCAGGGAAGCCCTGTTTTTCTCTTTCTGACTTACTTCACTTAGTATGATAATCTCAGGCTGCATCCATGTTGCTGCAAAAGGCATTATTTTGTTCTTTTTTTATAGCTGAGTAGTATTCCTTTGTACCTATGTACCATATCTTCTTTGTCCATTCATCTGTTGATGGACATTTAGGTTGTTTCCATGTCTTGACTATTGTGAATAGTGCTGCTATGAACATAGGGGTGCATATATCTTTTTGAATTAAGAGTTTTGTCAGGATATATTCCCAGGAGTGGGATTGCTGGATCATATGGTAATGATCATATGGTAATCATATGATACTGGATCATATGGTAATTCTATTTTTAGTTTTCTGAGGAACCTCCATACTGTTTTCCATAGTGGCTGTACCAACTTACATTCCCACTAACAGTGTAGGAGGGTTCCCTTTTCTCCACATCCTCTCCTGCATTTGTTATTTATAGAGTTTTAAATGATGGCCATTCTGACTGGTGTGAGGTGGTGCCTCATTTTTTGTAGTTTTGATTTGCATTTCCCAGAGTCGGATTTACACGACCTTGAGGGTACAACAAGGTTTTTGAGTCACTGCCTTAGAGGCCATCTAATCTCAGAACATTGTTCTGCAAATGAGTCCAGATGGTCAACAGCCCTGCTGAGAGGAATCCATGGTTCTTAAAAAAAGAAAAATGTGAGTCACTTATCCTCGCTCTACATTGACAGCTTTATACTGGAAAAATGGGAATGCCAAAGGAATGCGATAAAGATCCTATATCAGCAACAGCAGAATGTTTTAAATCATCAGGACACTCAGGTGTGTCTGACTTGGTCTAGCACGTCCTGTGATGCAGGCATGGCCTGACCTGGTTCCCAGGGCGGGGAAGATGGGGGCTGAGGGCTCCTGAACTCAGAGGCTAAGTTTCCTCCATGACCCCTGTGTACCTCGCTGGCTTCTCTGATACTTTTCCCCTTTGGGACTGGAATGCTCTCCAGGTGGGCAGTTGAGCCTCTGAGTTCTCAACCAGTGACACCTCTTGGCAGCCAGTCAGATGACGCCTGTTTTGTATTTATTTTGTATGATATTTACATCTCAGGTAGTTTCAGCTAAGTAATTGTCAGCCTAAATCTTACATAATCATACACTGAGTTGAAAGAAATTAATCAAACTGCTCAGCAATTTTAGAGTCTGTCTGTATGGAGACTAAGCCAACTTGTGTTAATTCAAAAGCATTTGGTCTGTGCTTGCTAGGAAACTGCTCAGAACTGCATGTGATTATTTTAGCAGACAATTACCACATGCTTGTGGTTTCTAAGTATAATAACACCTTCTTAAAATCAAAATAAGCTGCAGTTCTGAGGGAACACACATTTATAGGCTCAATGCTGAATGTACCAAAAACTTTCACTTTACCTGCCGGATTTCCCAGTTTACATTCCACTGTTTCATATTTGTAAATCTCCATGTTGTAATTGGAATCCCAGTGGCTGCATCGATTCTAATCAACCTATTATATGAAACTCCCAGAATGTCATCTTTCTTGCTTCCTTTAAATCTGAAAAAAAAATAATTAAAATATGAAACTGCTTCCTGTAACATGATGTTCATTCACATACAACTTCTTAAAGAGAATACCAACATTTCAAATCATTTCTGAAGAACAGACAATGAGGGATTAACTTTCTATAGAAGGGCATTTTTATTAGGATAGAATATGAAGGCTGGAGAGTAGGCTGTCCTGCAGATATTATTTAAGTGAAACTGACATCAGAGGAAAGCAAAATAAGAGGCAGTCAAGTCAGTGAATTCAAAGTAGCACCAACTGTGTATGCTAGGTACCCTTCTAGGCACTGGGAATACAGCAGTGACCTAAACAGACAGAAGATTCCTGACCTCATGCAGCTTGTGTTCTAGTTGGGGGAGAGGGTCATGAATAAGTGAAATATACATGCCAGATAAGGTCATAAAGGAGGATAAAGCACAGAAGTGGGACAGGGAATACTGGCAATGAGGTTGTTACAATTTTAAATCGAGCGGGAAGATCTCAGTGAGAAGGGAGATTTGATCAAAGAACTAATGTCTGTGAGGGAGTGAGCCGTGTGGATATCTGGGGAAAAAGTATCTTAGGCAGAGGGCACAGCCAGTGTGAAAGCCAGAGTCTTTTTTTTTTCCTCAGGCTCAAGGCCCTGCTAGGAGGCCAGTGTGGCTGGGCACAGTGAAGGAGGGGAGAGGATGTGAAATTCCAGCACTAAGGTCTTGCAGGGCCACTGTAAGGATTTGGCTCTTACTCTGAGTGTGACACAATGCTTTCAGTGGTGGTGAGCAGAGGCCTGACGTGGTTTGACTGAGATCTTAAAAGGATCACTCTTGCTGCTAAGTTGAAAACTTAGGGGACCCAGGAGAAGCAGAGAGATCTGGTAGGCACTGTGAACAGAGGTATGGAAGATTGTCATGAGCAGCCAAAAGTGTTTGGGCCATCTGTGAAAGGACAGTATTCTAAAATTAAAAAAAAAAAAAAAGAAAGAGTTCTACATTCTAGACCAAATGAGAATAAACTGGGCTCCATGAAACCACTTAAAATTGAACAGAAAGTGAGAGAGGCAAGTGAGCATTGTAATCACCTGACAAGGTAGTAGGTGAGGCCAAATTCAGGTAGAGACTGCCATGCCTGAATGAACTGCAGCTTGGCTTCGACCAGGGGCATCTGGGCCACGTTCTGATGGGCTTCCAGGATGCGGGCTGCCAGCTAAGCAGAAGTGGGAGATGTCAAATTCTCCTTAGCAGGCACTGACTCTCTACAGCAATCATCCCGTTGGCCCCGGGTCCCCAACGAGAAGAATGAATGCAAGGCCCAACTACAGCTCCACAAAGACAATTCCTCCCATTCATTCATTCACTCTCTCTCTCTCTTTCTATAATACATGCAAATCACTGTGGAGAAACAGGAAGATGGACCAACACATAAATATCTAAGCTTTATGTAGATGAAGAGTCCTGAGTTCTTTCTGGGGTCTGTGGTCTCCAGGGACAATGGTTCTACTTGAATCAGTTTATCTGTGTAACTTTCAACCCCACTCTTATGGAAGCATAACTTAAAATTTTAATTTGTGGGGACTAAATCATTATTTTTAAATTAGGTTTATTCTGAGAATATTGCCATGTTCAGTTAGCAGTATAGTCACTGCTAATAAAATTCACAAAAATTTCTTAATATCGTCTAATACCCAGTTCATAGTCAAATTTCCCTATCAGCTGATTTTTCATGATGATGATCTCAGTCATTTAAATTATTTATTTTATTTCAGAAAATACAGAATTTGCTGCAGACAATCACCCCAACCAGATTAGCAGTACCTGTTTAGACTTGTGCTTTTTTGCACACCTAGGTGACACAAAACATTCCGGGTTCATATCCATGTTTTCAAGACCGGAAGCCACCTGAGATGCTGAGTTCCGGTTTTTCATCCTCAGAAATGAAAGGATGTTAAGGACCTCTGGCTGGTAGGAGCTGTCCGCCATGGTTTTGCCCTTTGATGCCAAGATGCAGGCAGCCATCCACTGGGCATACTGACTCTCCTGCAGCAAACACCAGAGAGCTGGGAAGTAAGTTCAAATGCAAAGCAGCCATGCTGGGAACAGAGCAGGACCTGGGCTTTCATCTCTATGATACAAAACCGTCACCTTCCCAGCAAGGAAAGATATGAAGTGACACACATTCAGACTGACTGTTAACCACGTAATTTAAAGTCCAATGAGAGCTTTTGAGTCCTGTGTTGAATTTCTAGATACCACGGGGCTAGAGAATACGAATGCCAACTTTAAGAAATTCCATGTGGAGAACTTTGCATTTAAAGACGAACCAAGGAGGGACTTCCCTGGTGGTGCAGTGGATAAAACTCCATGCTCCCAATGCAGGGTCCTGGGTTCGAATCCTGGTCAGGGAACTAGATCCCACATGCATGCTGCAACTAAGAGTTTGCATGCCACAACTAAGGAGCCTGCGAGCCACAGGTAAGGAGACCGTGTGCTGTAACTAAGGAGCTGATGAGCTGCAACTAAGGAGCCCACCTGCCGCAACTAAGACCCGATGCAACCAAATAAATTAAAAAAAAAAAAAAGATGAACCAAGGACAAAAAGGAGCTCCATGGGGCACAGACAGGTGAAAACCCAAACTACCCGATAGCCTCCTTGACACATATTTCCATTTTCATATCACATCTTATCTCTATGACAGAAGAAAATGAGGAAAAATCATTAACTGACTTCTCATATTATTTCTCCCCTGGCCTATCCTTAGTAAAGACTCTAATCCCATAGCAGGAATCAGGTCCATTGGTGGTGCTGAACCAGTTAGTGGTGGCTCCTATTGTTCTTTAATGTCTGTGCTCATTTGTTACCTCAGGGAGCAAAGGGGAGTGGTCCCAGAAGCTGAGGGGATGCAGGTGAAGAATCAAATTAATTCTTCAGGGCAACAGTAGGTGTGGTTCACTGAATCACTGGCCTCAATCTTCACCCTCCTAGTATCCACACCTCTTGCCATGTAATTTTACAGTCCCTCCCACCAGAGCTAGAGTGTAATTTCCCATATCTTGACTTTGGGCCTGGCCATGGATGTGCTTTAGTCAATGGAGCATGGGTGGAAATGACAGTGTACCTACTGATTGACTGCAAGCTTAAGATTTAGGAGGTCTCACACGTTCCCAGTTCCCCTCTGGCACTTTTGCCATCACTATGAGAAGAGCCTCCTCCCCAGGCAGCCTGGGACCCAGAATAAATCCCATGAGCTCAGCCTGCGATAAGGAGCCAGCCGAGCCAGGTGGATGGCTTGAAGCAGATCTGCCCAGATGCCCTCAGCCTGGATCACTCAATCCCCAGCCCACCTGCAGAACGTTTATTCGTATGTGTCTGTGTGATTTTTGTGATTGTTTGTTACAAAGCAATAGCTGACTGATGAGTGCCCTCATTTGAGAAAACACCTGAGATGGTTTGTCCTGAGGCTTAATAAAGGTGAAGTGACTTACCATTTTTGTGGTTTTACTTACGTGGTCACATCTCAGATATACTTCATTCATACCATCAGCAACCGGGATTAGTAACTTGATTCCAAATTTTCTCCCTGCTACATTTACATCTGGCACAACTTCACAGCCTGAGTGATAAAAGGCAAGGACAGAACTGAGTTCTGAGAGATCTCTTAGACAAATATCAGATGTGCATCTAAAATAAAGACTTTGAACATAAGCTCCTCAGATTTGGTTCTCTTCTGAAAAACTGAGGAGCAGGCTGATAACATTAATTAAAGGATAACTAGATAAGTTATGAACATAACATGGATAAATAAAAATATTTCTTTTATGGATTTCTTAAATAATCATCAGTTGAATTCATTTTTCAGGTTGATTTGGCTATTCTAACTCATATAATCAGTTATTGAATATAAGCTTTGAAATGAATTAAAGCAGAGGGAATCCTCTGATTGTCACAATGATAAGGGAATTGAGTGCACTAGTTAAATAAATTTTTAGTTAATGGAGTTACCAGTACACTCACGGCCACTTTCAGAAATCAGGCACAAAAGTGATACTGAATTAGACATAATTGTTTTGGAATTCAGAGTGTTTTTCAGGATCCAACGATGTCTAATGTACTATGTTTATGACACTAATTACCACCACTTCAGAGACTTGGACACACTGGGAAAGAAGGGACAGCATAACACAAATAACCATTCACTGGTTTGCATTTCAGGTCCATGTTTCACAGGGAGGAGGAGCTGCAGGCAGGCGGTCACTGACAACCTGTGACATAAGAGGTTCCTCTGGGAGTGAACCTGCTTCACTGGTGGGAGTCTTGGCTTTCATCCACTTGCTGGGCCGTGACAAGTCATACCAAGATATTGGACCCTCTTACCTCTAAGATTTAGTTTTTCTACTGGTTCTCCTTGTTCAAGTTCCTTATTTTTAAAGTAGGCTATAGACGTGTCTTTAAAGACGAACCAATATTGTTTGAAAGCTTTTAATATTAGCTTCTTGGGCCTGCAAATTAAAGTACAGTAAGCATTTGAAAAAGCATCCAGAAATGTAGGACACATTGCAAATTCAAGTGGATCAAGATGCTCTAGGGACCCTTTGAAACAACATCCTCTGTATTTTTAAAAATAATTTTCAAATTGCTAACTCATTTCTAAAAACTGAAAATGGGGTTTTGATATGAGATGCAGAAGTTAACGCAAAATCTCAGGAGCTAGACCACCTGGGGCTACACTCTGGCTCTGCTACTGTATAAATGTGTGACCCTGGAAAAGACACTTCATCTTTCTGGGCCACATGTACTGCTTCTGTGTGATGGGAGAGTATCAGCCTCCAGTTCATAGGGCTTTTGTGAGGATGGAAAGAGGTAATCTCTATAAGGTACCTGGCAAACTGAAGTGCTCAACAAATTATTATTATTACTATGATGATGATGTGAGAAATATCCATGAATCTGGTGACATCTAAAATTTCAGTTTACTTCTTGAATCTGAAAAAGCTGTCTATACGGACAACACAATCTTCAGATTATCAGACATAAAAATCAGATATAAAGGTACTTTTCTGTACTTTCCTCTTGACCCTTAAGAGAAACCATGAGAAAATTCCTAGTGAGCCATGGAAATCACCAAAATCTACAGCTAATCTACATAGACTCACTCTTATTAAAAAATATTTTGGCACAACATTGTAAATCAACTATACTTCAATTTAAAAATATTTTTGGGGAAGACCTCCAACCATGATATCCATTGGGGCCAGAAAACTTTGTACTCTGGGCTAGATAAGGTTGGCAATGCCAATGGCAGGCCTCAGCTGGGTCATTCAAAATAGAAAACAAGAGATCGAGCTGGGGAGTAGGGAAGGGGATACAGATGGACAGAGAAAAGGTAATAGGAATTGTATGTGGTTCAATGGAACAATCCCAGCCTTGGGGGTGCATCAGGGTATCTCATGTCTGAGGGGTAGATTTCTGCATTCAAGAACAGAGGAAGAGAGGAAGCTTGGGCTTAACTGCACTCATATATAATTTGGGGTAAGTCTTTTAACATGTCAGTACTAGTCTTTCATTAGCTAAAAATGTGCTATCCTTAACACCAGGATAAGGGAGAATATGTTCATTAAAAAACCAATGTATTACAGGAGATTATTATATAACAATCACACAATAAAATTGAAAAACATTATATGGAGTTAATATTTCTAGGATTTAGAAAATCACTACCTTAAAATAGTATTTATCATGTTGAGAGTTGTAGGTAGTATAATTCTAAGGAACATATTTAAAAGATTACTTGTCTAAGAATCAGAGTCTCTAAAAGTTAATATTTTCAAAATAAAATCTAAAGACACAGCCTACAACCAAAAGACAGTGAAGTCTCAGTTTAGTCCTAGGCATCTAAATATTTCTATTCAGAATTAAGAATGAAACTCTGCTTCTCTATTTTAACTGGACTTTAAGAGTATCAAAAGATCTTAAATTCCCACTACTATTTTCTTCCAGGTTGGTTCATCCTCCAGCTGCTTTTGCATATCCCCAAAACTAATGATGTTCCAGAGGCTGAGGCAGGGCAGGGAAGGAGGAGTGGAGAAGGTGGCTGGGTGGGGAATGGTGCACACAAGAATGAGATAGTTTTTTGTGCACTGAAAACTAGATGACGCTGTTGAAAGAAATTGGAGAAGACACAAATAAATGGAAAGATATTCCATGCTCATGAATTGGAAGAATTAACATTGTTAAAATGTCCATTTTACTTAAAGAAATCTACAGATTATATGCAATCCCAAAGACATTTTTCACAGAAATAGAATAAAGAATTCTAAAGTCTGTATGAAACCACAAAAGACTCTGAATAGCAAAAGCAATCCTAAGGGGGAAAACAAAACAAAACAAAACAAAACAAAATGAAATGAAACAAAACAAAAAACAAACAAATGAAAAAACAAAGCTGGAGGTACCACCCACCCTGATTTTAAACTAAATCACAAAGCCATAGTAATCAAAACAGCATGGTATTGGCAGAAAAACCCATGCGGTTATGGACAATTAATTTATGACAAAGGTGCAAAGTACATACAATGGAGAAAGAATAGTCTCTTCAACAAATGGTGTTGGAAAAACTGGACTGCTACAGGCAAAAAATGAAACGAGATCACCATCTCACACCATACACAAAAAACAACTCAAAATGGATTAAAGACTTGAATGTAAGTCTTAACCATGCCTAAAACCATAAACCACTAGAAGAAAACATAGGCAGTATGCCTATGTTTGCTAGCATTGCTAAGACATTGGTCTTAGCAATATCTTTCTAGATAAATCTCCTCAGACAAGGGAAAAAAAAGCAAACATTTAAAAATTGGATAACATAAAACTGAGAAGCTTCTGCACAGCAAAGGAAACCATCAACAAAATGAACAGACAACCTACTGAATGGGAGAAGATGTTTGCAAATGGTATATCCAATAAGGCATTAATATCCAAAATATATAAAGAGCTCATACAACTCAACAACAACAAAAAACAAACAACCCAATTAAAAACCGGGCAGAGGAGCTGAATAGACATTTTCCCAAAGACATACAGATGGCCAACAGGTACATGAAAAGATGTTCAACATCACTAATTATTAGGGAAATGCAAATCAAAACTACAAGGTTAAAATCATCTCATGCCTGTTAGATTGGCTATTATAAAAAACACAAGAAATAACAAGTATTGGTGAGGTTGTGGAGAAAAGGGAACCCTCATACGCTGTTGGTAGGAATGCAAACCAGTGTAGCCACCATGGAAAAAAATATGGAGATTCCTCAAAAAATTAAGAATAGAACTACCACATAACCCAGCAATTTCATTTCTGGGTATTTATCCATAGAATACGAGAACACTAATTTGGAAAGATGTATACACCTTTATGTTCACTGTGGCATTATTTATTGCCAAGATATGGAAACAACCAAAGCGTCCATTGATAAATGAACAGATAAAGAAGATGTGGTATGTATATGTATATGAATATATACATACATATTCACAATGGAATATTAGCCACAAAATAGAATGAAATCTTGCCATTTATGGCCACATGGATGGACTTTGAGGGTATTATGTTAAGTGAAATAAGTCAGACAGAGAAAGACAAATACCATATGATTTCACTCATGTGTGGAATACAAAGAACTAATAAAAAAACAAAAGACACAATAAATGAACAAACCAAAACAAACACCTAGATAACAGAGATCAGAGTAGTAGTTACTAGAGGGGTAGGGGTGGGGCAGGGGTGGCAAAATGGGTAAAGGGGATCAACTGTATGGTGATGGATAGAAACTAAATTTTTGGTGGTGAGCACACTGTAGGGTATACAGGAGTAGAAATATAACGTTGTACATATGAAACATATAATGTTATAAATCAATGTTATCTCAATAAAAATAAATTTCAGAAAACCAAAAAACAAAACAAGCAATCAATAAATGTTACCTGAAGTATGACAAAAAAAAAAAAAAAGAAAAGAGACAGTGTCAAATACTCATGGAGCTTGTAATTAAAAGAGGGAAATGTATAAGTAAATAAATATAATAAAACGTGGTAAGTCATACCACAAGGACATAGGAGTGGCGAGTAACAGAGTACACAACATTTAAACATAGAATGAAGGATCAATAAGAATTTGATGGGAGGAACAGGGAAAAGAAATTTCAAAAAGAAAAGTTCAGGGACTTCCCTGGTGGCACAGTGGTTAAGAATCCACCTGCCAATGCAGGGGACATGGGTTTGATCCCTGGTCTGGGAAGATCTCACATGTCATGGAGCAGCTAAGCCCGTGTGCCACAACTACTGAGCCTGCGTGCTGCAACTACTGAAGCCCATGTGCCTAGGGCCCGTGTTCCGCAACAAGAGAAGCCACAGCAATGAGAAGCCCGCACACCGCAACGAAGCGTAGCCCCCACTCACCACAACTAGAGGAAGCTCACATGCAGCAACAAAAACCCAACACAGCCAAAAATAAATAAAATTAAAAAAAAAAAAAAAAGAGTTCAGGCAACTGCATGTGCAAAATGCAGAGACGAGTCAGAGCCTGGCACCTTGCTGGTAGGAGTTGGGTCAACACTTCTTGGACATCTGCCTCATGCTGGGTGCTGGGCTGAGCCATGGAAATGGGCAAAGAGGCAGTTTCTGAGGTTACAGCATTTCCATGTGTGGGGCTGATGGGGACCAGAACAGCAAGCAGACGAGGGCCACGGTGGGACTCTGAATGTCCACCTAAGGAGCTGGGCTTTATTTTCCAGAAAAATGGTTCTCAAATTCTGGTGTTCATCAGAATTGGGAGGGAACTTGTTGAAGATATACAAGCCTGGGCCCAGTCCCAGAGAATCCTTCCTATTCAGCAGGTTCAGTTTAGGGCCCAGCCATCTTCATTTTAAGTAACCTTTCCTAACATGGTTCCCTCGTTTGAGAAACACAACTCCAGACCAGTGATCTCCAAACTAAAATGTGGCACACTCAATCCGTAAAATATTTTGAATACCTACCCCCTAACATATTTACAATTATTTATTTGTAATATATTACAATACATACATTACAAAACTTATATAATCCTAAATTAAAAATAAATATATGTGAAAAGTTTGGTTTGTTTCAAGAAGGGAGGTTATTGCTCAGTTATACAAACCCCAGTGGAGGAAGCACACTGTTGGCCGTGTTTACTAAATCACACTATTCATATTTTAATGCCGTCTACCTGTTTGTGAAGGTTTTTGTTGAAACAAGGCTGCTAATTTCCTCTTCGCTGATGCCAATAATTCACATATGCAAATTGATCAGGATATGTTGCTCTTTAATATTTTTAATAAGTGGGTTTAAAATACACTATCACTCTTAATTTGGATGCTTTAACATAGAAAAATTCTGTTTCCAGGTTTTAAAGATGAGCAGATAATATTGTTTTAATAGGCAGTATCATTATTGGCAACACTGTGGCAATGGAAACATTTCCAAATAATTGTTTCAAAATATTCTCTTCATCAGTGTCTTATAATTTTCTGCATACAGGTCTTTTAGGTAGGTTTATTCCGAGATATTTTATTCTTTCTGTTGCAATGGTAAATGGGAGTGTTTTCTTAATTTCACTTTCAGATTTTTTCATCATTAGTGTATAGGAATGCCAGAGATTTCTGTGCATTAATTTTGTATCCTGCTACTTTACCAAATTCACTGTGTTCCTCCCTCTGCTATATTTTGGAGGAGTTTGAGAAGGATAGGTGTTAGCTCTTCTATAAATGTTTGATAGAATTCACCTGTGAAGCCACCTGGTCCTGGGCTTTTGTTTGTTGGAAGATATTTAATCACAGTTTCAATCTCAGTGCTTGTGACTGGTCTGTTCATATTTTCTATTTCTCCCTGGTTCAGTCTCAGCAGGTTGTGCATTTCAAAAAATTTGTCCATTTCTTGCAGGTTGTCCATTTTCATGGCATAGAGTTGCTTGTAGTAATCTCTCATGATCCTTTGTATTTCTGTGATCTTTATGATTTCTTTCCTTCTGCTAAATTTGGGGGCTTTTTGTTCTTCTTTCTCTAATTGCTTTATTTGAGATGTTTCCTGTTTCTTAAGGTAGAACTGTATTGCTATAAACTTCCCTCTTAGAACTGCTATTGCTGCATCCCATGGGTTTTGGGTCGTTGTGTCTCCATTGTCATTTGTTTCTAGTTATTTTTTGATTTCCTCTTTGATTTCTTCAGTGATCTCTTGGTTATTAAGTAGTGTATTGTTTAGCCTCCATGTGTTTGTATTTTTTACAGATTTTTTTCCTGTAATTGATATCTAGTCTCATAGCATTGTGGTCGGAAAAGATAATTTATATGATTTTAATTTTCTTAAATTAATCAAGGCTTGATTTGTGATCCAAGATATGATCTATCCTGGAGAATGTTCCATGAGAAGAAAGTGTATTCTGTTGTTTTCGGATGGAATGTTCTATAAATATCAATTAAGTCCATCTTGTTTAATGTATCATTTAAAGCTTGTGTTTCCTTATTTATTTTCATTTTGGATGATCTGTCCATTGGTGAACGTGGGGTGTTAAAGTCCCCTACTATGAATGTGTTACTGTCAATTTCCCCTTTTATGGCTGTTAGCATTTGCCTTATGTATTGAGGTGCTCCAATGTTGAGTGCATAAATATTTACAATTGTTATATCTTCTTCTTGGATTGATCTCTTGATCATTATGTAGTGTCCTTTTTTTTTTTTTCAATACGCAGGCCTCTTACTGTTGTGGCCTCTCCTGTTGCGGAGCACAGGTTCTGGACTTGCAGGCTCAGTGGCCATGGCTCATTTTCAACACCCATTTATGATAAAAACCCTGCAGAAAGTAGGCCTAGAGTAAACTTTTCTCACCATAATAAAGGCCATATATAACAAACCCACAGCCCACATTGTCCTCAATGATGAAAAACTGAAACCATTTCCACTAAGATCAGGAACAAGACAAGGTTGCCCACTCTCAGCACTCTTATTCAACATCGTTTTGGAGGTGTTAGCCACAGCAATCAGAGAAGAAAAGGAAATAAAAGGAATCCAAATTGGAAAAAAAGAAGTAAATCTGTTACTGTTTGCAGATGACATGATACTCTACATAGAGAATCCTAAAGATGCTGACAGGAAACTTCGAGAGCTAATCAATGAATTTGGTAAAGTAGCAGGATACATTAATGCAAAGAAATCTCTGTCATTCCTAATGATGAAAAATCTGGAAGTGAAATTAAGAAAACACTCCCATTTCCCATTGCAACAAAAAGAATAAAATATCTAGGAATAAACTAAGTAGACAAAAGACCTGTATGCGGAAAATTATAAGACACTGATGAAAGAAATTAAAGATGATACAAATAGATGGAGAGATATACCATGTTCTTGGATTGGAAGAATCAACATTGTGAAAATGACTCTACTACCCAAAGTAATCTACAGATTCAATGCAGTTCCTATCAAACTACCAATGGCATTTTTCACAAAACTAGGACAAAAAATTTCACAATTTGTATGGAAACACAGAAGACCCCAAATAGCCAAAGCAATCTTGAGAACGAAAAATGGAGCTGGAAGAATCAGGCTCCCTGACTTCAGACTATTCTACAAAGCTACAGTAATCAAGACAGTATGGTACTGACACAAAAACAGACATATAGATCAATGGAACAGGATAGAAAGCCCAGAGATAAACCCACGCACATATGGTCACCTTATCTTTGATAAAGGAGGCAAGAATATACAGTGGAGAAAAGACAGCCTCTTCAATAAGTGGTGCTGGGAAAACTGGATAGGTACATGTAAAAGTATGAAATTAGAAAATTTCCTAACACCATACACAAAAATAAACTCAAAATGGATTAAAGACCTAAATGTAAGGCCAGAAACTATCAAACTCTTATAGGAAAACATAGGTAGAACACTCTATGACGGAAATCACAGCAAGATCCTTTTTGATTCACCTCCTAGGAAAATGGAAATAAAAACAAACAAATGGGATCTAATGAAACTTCAAAGCTTTTGCACAGTAAAGGAAACCACAAACAAGACAAAAAGGTAACCCTCAGAATGGGAGAAAATATTTGCAAATGAAGCAACTGACAAAGGATTAATCTCCAAGATTTACAAGCAGCTCATGCAGCTCAATGACAAAAAGTCAAACAACCTAATCCACAAAGGGGCAGACGAGCTAAATAGACATTTCCCCAAAGAAGATATACAGATTGCCAACAGACACATGAAAGAATTCTCAACATCACTAATCATTAGAGAAATGCATATCAAAACTACATTGAGGTATCACCTCACACCGGTCAGAATGGCCATCATCAGAAAATCTGCAAACAGTAAATGCTGGAGAGGGTGTGGAGAAAAGGAAACACTCTTGCACTGTTGGTGGGAATATAAATTGATACAGCCACTATGGAGAACAGTGTGGAGGTTCCTTAAAAAACTAAAATAGAACTACCATATGACCCAGCAATCCCACTACTGGGCATATACCCTGAGAAAACCATAATTCAAAAAGAGTCATGTACCAAAATGTTCATTGCAGCTCTATTTACAATAGCCAGGACATGGAAGCAACCTAAGTGTCCATCAACAGATGAATGGATAAAGAAGATGTGGCACATATATACAATGGAATATTACACAGCCAAAAAAGAAACGAAATTGAGAGATTTGTAGTGAGGTGGATGGACCTAGAGTCTTTCATACAGAGTGAAGTAAGTCAGAAAGAGAAAAACAAACGCTGTATGCTAACTCATATATATGGAATCTAAGAAAAAAAGAAAAGGTCATGAAGAACCTAGGGGTAAGACGGGAATAAAGACACAGACCTACTAGAGCCTGGACTTGAGGATATGGGGAGGGGGCAGGGTAAGCTCTGAGAAAGTGAGAGAGTGGCATTGACATATATACACTACCAAACGTAAAATAGATAGCTAGTGGGAAGCAGCCGCATAGCACAGGGAGATCAGCTAGGTGGTTTGTGACCACCTAGAGGGGTGGGATAGCGAGGGTGGGAGGGAGGGAGACGCAAGAGGGAAGAGATATGGGAACATATGTATATGTATAACTGATTCACTTTGTTATAAAGCAGAAACTAACACACCATTGTAAAGCAATTTTACTCCAATAAAGATGTTAAAAAAAGCAAAAGCAAAAAATCCCCCCCCAAAACCCAAAATGTTCTCTTCACAGCATTAATATCTTTCAAAAACTGGTTATTTTCTCACTCATTTTACAATCACCTTTTCCTAAATGACAGATTAAGTGCATTTATTATTTTGAAAGTATCTGGAGGCTCACTACTGATGGCCACTTATCATCACAGAGAGGTCATAGATTTGGAACTTCTTTTTTTTTTTGGCTGCGTTGGGTCTTCGTTCCTGTGCGCAGGCTTTCTCTAGTTGCAGTGAGCAGGGGCTACTCTTCGTTGCGGTAGCAGGCTTCACATTGCAGTGACTTCTCATTGCAGAACACGGGTTCTAGGCGCATGGGCTTCAGTAGTTGCAGCACGTGGGCCCAGTAGTTGTGGCTCTTGGACTTAGTTGCTCCGTGGCATGTGGGATATTCCCAGACCAGGGATCGAACCTGTGTCCCCTGCAGTGGCAGGTGGGTTTTTAACCAGTGAGCCACCAGGCAAGTCCCTCTTTTTTTTTTTTAAGTATAACTCTTACAGGTAATTTTGCATGTGATAACCAGTGAGCCTTAGAGTAGGACCAAAGATTTTCGTAGTCACCCTCCATCTCTTTAAAAATACTGTAAAGATTCTACCAAATTTAAGAGTCTCTTATTTATGAACTAAATCACACTGACAGTCTTCTATAGCACATTGGGTATGTCTGACTGGAACTTCTTTGCTACAGTAACTTGATTATGAATGACTCCATGAATGAGTTTTATTTGTAACCTCTCCCTATAACCCTGCTGTGGAGCCATTTATTCCAAGGTAGTCTCTCCAACAGTGGTTACACCTTACAGTTTGGGGATAAATCATTGTTTTTATTAAATATGTAATTGACTATTAGGATTGTATCTTGCCTGATTTATATTTAAGGGTTTGTAGCAAGTAAAATGTTGAGAGATTGGACATAAAGTTCTAGATTGATTGTTATCTTCTCTTAGCCCTTTCAAGATATCTTCCAGCCAACAAGAACAGTTTTTCCTTTATAGGAAATCTATCTCTTCTCTTTGACTTTAAAGACTTTCTCTTACCAATGGTTGGCCACACCAAGATGTACGTTTATACTGATTTATTTTGTTGGGATTTGTGATTCTTGAATTTAAGGAGTTTGTCTTCAACAATTATGGAAAATAAGCATTCTCTTTGGAATGTTTGCTTCTCCCCTTTTTTTCCTTCTGAAACTCCTAGTTGAACCTTCTCATTCTATCTATACCATATCTTCCAATTCTACCTTTCTAAGTCCCTCTTTGTGTTTTGAACTTGATGTTTAATACATGTATTCAATTTTTAATTTCTAGGACTATATTTTTCTTTTTTAGAGTTTCTAATACTGCCTTTCATTACAATTTTTACCTTTCAATGTACTTAATGATTCTAAACATACTCATTTTATGGTTTCTTCAGATTGTTCTATTACCTAAAATTATTAAAATGGCTAATCCTCTTATTTACTGGGCCTACTGACTTTTCTTTATGGTGGTTCATGAACTCACATGGTTAGTAATTTTTATTGGGAGGTTGTTTGTTTGTTTGTTTTGGGGGTGTTGCTGTTTTCTGTAGAAGGTCCACGCATGCTAGATTGTGAATATTTCCCTCCAAGTATTTTTGCAATTACATTTGCTAGGGTTTCATAGCTTTTGTGGTTCTGGACCAGTTTGTGTTTTATTTTTCAGAATTCTCTTATCATATAAGACATTTAAATTTAGATCTACATCTGTGTGTGGCACAGACCTTGGCTCTGACTTTTCAAGAGACATTTCATCTCCCCACACAGCACTCTATGCAAGGATGAACTTACTCTTCCTTTGACTGATGGCAGTTTTTCTACTCCCTGTTAAGCAGAGAAGGCAGCTCTTGCAAGTTTCTGGCTTTAGGCAGCAGCTTCAGTCCTGGCTCATAACTTTACAGGAGGCAACCCCACCTTGAATCCTGTATGGGGATTAAAATTCCAGCCCTGAGCCATGAGAATCAATGTTCATGGCCAAATCCCCCTGTGCAGCTGAAGCTTCATTTGTAGAACTAGTTCCCTCTTTGTTTCCTGCAAGCTGAGATTTCCCAGTCTCACTTCAAGATCAACTTTGTATTGACAATTCTTTTTATCTTACCCAACATTCAAATGAATTTATAGTGAGACTGAGATTTGCACCAGATCAGAGGCCATGTTGCTAGGAAGTGAAGTTCACTATTTATATAGTGGTTCAATAGATGTGTTTAGGGGGAAAAAAAAAGATTCACTGTCAAAGAAAAAAAAAATTAAAAATCAAAGGGTTAGTTCAATGCTCTTCTCCTGCTGAGGAAAGGAGGCCCAGAGAAATGAAGGGTCTATAAGGGTCACACACCCACTAGCAGCAGAGCTCCACTCTCCAACATCTTTCCTCCCTTCCCTTCTCCTTTTCTGTTTCATCCCCCCGCTTCCTCCTTTATTATTTTCTTCCAGAAACCATATTATATTATACATTCAATGCCTTGAAACCTTTGGTAGATAAAGTAGCCACTGGTGAAATATGAGGACAACTTTGTGAGTTTTAGCATAATAATCACCCTAAAGTGATACGGATTCAGGGCTTAGTTTCAGGATATCGCTTCCTTCATCAAAAACATCTATAGGAAGAATATTGTCATTATTTGGTTTGTGAAGAGCTCAATTTGCTCTATATAGAGAAAACGGCAAATGAATTTCTTTTAAGAACAATTATTAATAATTTATTAAGATATATTTGTGGATTCAAATCCTTATTTTTTTTCTGTAGCTCTGACTATAACAATATGCATGGTTGCAACTATTTATGCCACGGAAGTTAAATGAATGACCCTATTGTTTGGAACCATCTGCTAAAATCACACTAAAAAAAAAACCTTGTAGAAACCCAGTGACAAATATTGTTACCTTCAGACGCTTGTTTCTCATTTATAGCTGATTCATTGTTCATTCTTTCCAAGTCTTTCTTTGCATCATATGTTAAAAAAAGTGTTGTGTTTCTTTTCAAGCCAACTGACTCAGTGAAGTGTCAGCTTGTTAAGAAAAGTCAACAAACCATAAAGTAACTGATAGAACTTCAAAAGGACCCTACTCTTTTCATCCTAACCCACCTTGGCACCATCACAAATGTGGCAGCCCTTTCTTCCCATGAAGAAGGTAAAAAACTTCTCTGCCTTTTTAACAGTTTCAGATTGACCTGAGGTGACTGGGGAGTTTATCAGAAATACTTTAACAGGTGAAGGTAGATAAACTAAGGTGACTACTCTCTATAAGCCCAGGATCAAAGTTCTAGAGACAACTGATTTTTAAACCATGAAAGAGCTTTCAAATAGTGTGAGAGTCCTGAGCAGGTGGACTATAGAAAGAATTCCAGTCTGGCATATGTGTTCAGTATCACTGACACCAGCCGTGTTTACACTACCATTTAATGAGCCAGGCACCATGCTCAATGCTTCATATGCATCATCTAATTTAATTCTCCCAACAAGCCTAAGGGAAGGTATATCCCCACTTTATAGATCAGGAAACTGAGGCTCAGGGACATAAGGACAATACCTGAGGTCACCCAGCTGATATGCATAGTGGAGCTAGGACTCCATCCATTGCCTGATGCCAAAGCTCATGCTCTTACCTTTGAACAATGAACCTGCCTAATGGATGTTCAATTTAAACTCCTAGACTCTTTACCTGCAAGATTTTGTGTAACTTCTTTCCTCTTCAAGGGTGACTTACCTAAATAATCTGAGATTATCTGCAAGTTTAGGGATATCAGTAATGTCCTCCTGAGGAAAAGCAGATAACATTTGACAAGCAGTAATTAGACAGGTGGTGCTGATACTCTGTACCTGCACTGTCCCACACTTTAGCCACCCGCCATGTGTAGCTATTTACATTAGAATTAATTAAAATTAAATAAATTGAAAAACTCAGTTCCTCAGTCACACCAGCTACATTTCCAGTTGTTACCTTGGGGGTGAGGTGGGGGAGGGTTAGGACTAGGATCGGGCACATGTGGGACTTCTGGAGTGATTGGTAAAGTTCTAGTTCTTGATTTGGGTGGTGACTTGGGTGATAAATTAATACTAATTTGTTAAGCTGTACGTTTTTGTATTTTTTACTTTTCTGTGTCATATATTACACAAATGAAAAAAGATTTTAAAAACTACCACACACTATCACTCAAGTTAAAAATTTGAGTTAGAAACTACTAATTTGGGGCTTCCCTGGTTGTGCAGTGGTTAAGAATCCACCTGCCAATGCAGGGGACACGGGTTCGAGCTCTGGTCTGGGAAGATCCCGCATGCCGCAGAGCAACTAAGCCCGTGCACCACAACTACTGAGCCCACGTGCCACAACTACTGAAGCCCGCGTGCCTAGAGCCCATGCTACTCAACAAGAGAAGCCACCACAATAAGAAGCCTGCATACCGCAATGGAGAGTAGCCCCTGATAGCTGCAACTAGAGAAAGCCCACGTGCAGCAACAAAGACCCAATGCAGCCAAAAAGAAATAAATAAAAGAAATAAATTTATAAAAAAACTACTACTTTTATGTATAAACAAAATATTTTACAATGTTTACATCAGAGTGGATAAGTCTTGCTATATCTAGTTCACTGATTAAACTCTCAGAAGGAATCTCGTTCAAAGTTCATTCTGCAGTGTAGGTTGGTGCCTTTTTTCAAACTGAAAAGACTATTGTTTGGCATCAAATAAAAATACTGAGGGAGGTAAGAAGGGAATTTTTTATTTATTCTAAGAAGGATGACTTTTCCATTGTAAGTATTTAGTGGAGGATGTAGACAAAAGAGAAGTCCAGTTTCATGGGGCCCATGTCTCTAATAAATGTGATTCAGGGCCTGAATCTCTACAGAACCTGGGAATTCAGTTTGTATGAAGTATTTGCTTTGGCATGATACCAATTTCCTATTTTAAGGAATTTAACCATAATAGAACACACATTAAATACAAAACTATATAATGACTCATTTTTATCTATTACTATTTATAGCCAATTACAATGACTCTACCTCTCTGATTCAATGTGATTAAACTAATGACTGAAGAAATTATACAAAAGAGTGGCTCCCAATGAATGAATCAAACAAGGAGGGGCATTGCAATTATAAAGCTGACATTCAGCCACATTTCTTGGGTAAGGAGCAATAAAGATGATAAAACAGTGTTATTTCTTTGTTTTACTGGAGAGTTTTTCTTTATTTACTAAAGTCAAAATGTTCAGGAACTTTTTACAATGTCCAACCTTGCCCAGTTGAAATGTATGACTAAGTCAACAGATCATATGGTTTCTCTACTTTCACGGCTACCTCATTCTTCTAGACTTAAGTTAAAGGGCCAATTCATGTTCCACACTAGTGAAATGGAGCCCTCAGCAGTCTTTCCCTCATACAAGCTAGCTTATCTTTAAGAAGAAATACAATATGAAACAATCGTCATTGAGAGTGATGAAAATACCTTACCGTCTCTTACAGAGCGACCTGAGAAAAGCTAGTCAGTTCTTGCTAGGTTTAAGTTTGTCAGATGAAGAGAGTATTTTCTATTTTTCAAAATCAGACAAAATATTCCCTTATTTATAATAATAAAAAAACTCATCTATGTTTGTCAATCAGAGCAAAGCCACAATTCCGAGTTATCAGAAAAATTCATACCAAAGTGTTGTCTGCTTTTCCACCTTCCAGGGTCACTTCCAAATTAGAAAGTGCTGCTTCTACTTCGTCGACCTCAGACTCATTTGTAAAATCCTGTATTTCAGTAGACAACGACAGTTTGCTAATGTGATACTACAACAAAAACAGAGGTTTTAGGAATGTTATAAACACAAGGGAATCCATCGGCCATTTCTTCTTTGAAGACAATTCCCCTGTAATACTGAACATCTCCTGGAAGGAGATCCCCCAGCTATGTAAGGAAAATGAAATATAATTTAAATTATTTTGAGATTTATGGTTAGTCATGTTCCAACTCAGTTCTTTCCCATCACTGGTTGACCTTGTAGTGCAGAAGAGATGAGGACGGCAAGACTGATGCCTCATAAGATGTGCATGTGGATGGGTTATGAGGAATATTTTAAATAATTTACTACCCTCATTTTCAGCTCTTTTTCAAAGAAAAACAATCAGTATGAAGAAAATGAAACTTTAAGGAGAACAAATTTGCTTTGTCTCCTTTCAGAGAAAGGTACCGAGGTTCCCATACCTGTAGTGCTGCAAAGATCAACATTTCTTCCTCCGTGCAGTCAATTTCTTCTAAGAGAATGGCCCACCTGGCTTGTTCATAAAGTTGGTTTATTCGGACAGCATCGTACTAGAGAAAGAAAGAGATATATGTGTGTGTATGTATGAGGGGGCATATTTACATTCCACAGTACAAAAGATCTAGAATAACTGAGGCCAATCCTTGTTAATCAGATGCAATAAACTTTAGTTCAGGTAACGGAAAGAAACCCCTCTATCTTTCCACTGCCCCAGCTCATTTTACTTCAGAATTAAGAACTTTCTTTCTCAAAATATTTTCCAGAGCTTCTTGAAGGGGCCAAACTGACCCATCTTAGATTCCAGTATTTTCCCTTTCTTATCACACTTCTATTGTTGGGAAACACAGGTAGTGAAATGGTTTATGTGATAAGAAGTATAAGGAGAAGGGGTCCCCAGGCTGATCTGTAGACTCTGTAAATCTAATCAGAATCTGACAGGGGATTTTAGTGGAACTTCATGCAAGCTGATCAAGTTGGGCTGGAAGAGACAATCTTCAAATATCTCCAAGAACATTTTGAAAACGAACAATGCTGGGGAGACACTTGTCCTCCCAGATATTAAAATATATAATAAAGTGGCAGCAACTAAAATAGTGTGGTATTGGTATAGCATTTCACAAAATGTCAGTAAATCAATATCCAGCAACAGACCTATGTATGTATATAATTTAATATAAAAGAAAATGGCATTTTATCAGCAGGGGAAGAAAGAATTCAGCACTATAACAGTGTTAAAAATGCCAAGCAATTTGGAGAACAAAAATCGAAAATCACAAAACAATCTTACACATCCAAAATACATAAATTACAGATAGATTAAAGAATCTAAACATGCAAAACCACAATGAGATACCACTTCACATTCACTAGGATGAATCTAATCTAAAGGACAGATAATAACAAATATTGGTGAGAATGTGGACAAATTGGAACCCCTGTGCATTGCTGGTGGGAATGTAAAATGGTGTAGCCTCCATGGGAAACAGTTTGGCAGTTTCTGAAAAAGCTGAACATAGAATATGATCCAGCAATTCCACTCATAAGTATATACTGAAAAAAAATTGAAAACCGGGACTCAAACAAATACTATTACACCAATGTTCATAGTAGCATTATTCACAATTGTTAAAAGCTAGAAACAACCAAAGTATCTATCAATAGATGATTGAATAAACAAAATGTAATGTATATCCAATACATACAATGGAATACAATGGAGTATTATTCAGCCTTGAAAAGGAAAGGAATTCTGATACATGCTATAACATAAATGAACCTTGAAGACATTACGCTCAGTGAAATCAGACAGACACAAAAGGACAATTATTGTATGGTTCCACTTACATGAAGTACCTAGACTAGGCAAATTCATACAGACGGAAAGTAGGATAGAGGTTACTAGGGGCTGGAGGAAGGGGAGAATGGGGAGCTTTGTTTAATGGGTACAGCGTTTCTGTACAGGATGATAAAATAGTTCTGAAAATAGTGGTGATAGTTGCACAACACTGTGAATGTACTTAATGCCACTGAATTGTAGACCTAAAAATGGTTAAAATGGCAAATGTTATGTTTTGTATATTTTACATTAATTTTAAAAAGTCAAAAAAACAAAACAAAACCCAGACTTGTACATGAATGTTTACAGCAGTATTTTTCATAATAGCGAAAAAGTAGAAATAATCCAGATGTCTGTCAGCTGACAAATGCATAAATACATATATATATAATGGAATATTATTTGGCAATGAAAAGAAATGAAATACTGATACATGCTACAATATGAATAGACCTTGAAAATACTAGGCTAAGTGAAAGAAACTGTCACAAAGTACCACATAGTTTGTATATTGTATAACTCCATTTACATGAAATGTCCAGAATAAGCAAATCCATAGAGACAGAAAGTAGACTGATGGTTGCTTAGGATTAGGAGGGTTGGAGGGAAATGGGAAGAGACTCCAAATGGGTGATGGACTTCTTGGTGGGATGATGAAAATGCTCTGAAATTAGATAGTGGTGTTGGTTGCACAACTCTGTGAATATACTAAAAACCATTGATTTGTACATATTAAATGGGTGAAATGTTGGTATGTGAAATGCATGGTATTATGTGAATTATATATCTAAAAGCAGTTGTAAAAAATCTAAAGATAACAATCAAAACTATTAGAAGGAAACATGAGAGAAAACTTTTTGT
Source organism: Neophocaena asiaeorientalis asiaeorientalis (assembly GCF_003031525.2). Taxonomy (NCBI): domain Eukaryota; kingdom Metazoa; phylum Chordata; class Mammalia; order Artiodactyla; family Phocoenidae; genus Neophocaena; species Neophocaena asiaeorientalis. The sequence goes on along the minus strand of NW_020175089.1, from coordinate 3,567,865 downwards.
AATTTTTCAGCAAGGAAGCCCTTTCTAAGCAAGACAGGAAAACTTTTTTTTTTTTTTTTGCGGTACGCAGGCCTCTCACTGTTGTGCCCTTTCCCATTGCGGAGCACAGGCTCCGGACGCGCAGGCTCAGCAGCCATGGCTCACGGGACCAGCCTCTCCGCAGCATGTGGGATCTTCCCAGACCGGGGCACGAACCCGTGTCCCCTGCATCGGCAGGTGGACTCTCAACCACTGCGCTACCAGGGAAGCCCAATAACTAAACATTTTAAAGTGAAAAATCCCCTGAATAAGATTATATGTTTATAAGGTATAGATTGAAAGGAAATATCTGCAATAAAAAAAGGTAATATCCATTACACACAAAGTGCTCCTATAAATAAATACGAAAAATATAAAGAGTTCAATAGAAGATGGGGCAAATATATATATCAACAGGCAATTCACAGAAGAAACCAAAATGGCCACATAAACATTAGAAAAGATTCTCAACCTCACTAGTAATCAGAGAATTAAAATTAAAACAAGAAGACATAGGGCTTCCCTGGTGGCATAGTGGTTAAGAATCCACCTGCCAACGCAGGGGACACAGGTTCGAGCCCTGGTCTGGGAAGATCCCACATGCCGTGGAGCAACTAAGCCTGTGCGCCACAACTACTGAGCCTACGTGCTGCAGTTACTGAAGCCCGTGCGCCTACAGTCCATGCTCCACAACAAGAGAAGCCACTGCAATGGGAAGTCCGCACACCACAACGAAGAGTAGCCCCCACTCACCGCAACTAGAGAAAGCCTGCACACAGCAACGAAGACCCAACACAACCAAAAGTAAATAAATAAATTTATTAGAAAAAACCCCAAAAAACAAGATGACATAATTTCTATTTTCTTATGAGATTTACCCAGGCTGTAAGTGCTGGTAATGGCTGGTATTGGTGAGGATGTGGTGCAAACGGGCACTTACACACGAGATCAGTAGGAAGAACTTTGGTGGGATATTTAAATGTTTTTTTTGCCCTTTCATGAGCATGTTCAAACATCAGTTACTATTCTAAAGAAATGCAAAGCACTCATCAAAGACACTTGTACAAGAATGTTCACAGTTTTTGAAACAGGAAAAATTTCAAGCAACCCACAGGTCCTGATAAACTATAGCCTTTCCTCTGATTATTTTGTACTAGTTAAAAAAAGTGAGTCAGACACATATGCTGACATGAAAAGATGGCTGTGATATATTATGAAATAAAAAGAAGTGAGGGCTTCCCTGGTGGTGCAGTGGTTGAGAGTCCGCCTGCTGATGCAGGGGACGTGGGTTCGTGCCCCGGTCCGGGAAGATCCCACAGGCCGCGTGGCGGCTGGGCCCGTGGGCCATGGCCGCTGGGCCTGCGTGTCCGGAGCCTGTGCTCTGCAACGGGAGAGGCCACAACAGTGAGAGGCCCGCGTACCGCAAAAAAAAAAATAAAAATAAAAAAATAAAAAGAAGTGAGCTACACAGCAAATACATGATCCTATTTATGTAGGAAGAAAACATCCTAAAAATCTGTTCAAAAATACGTTTATAAATGTATGTGAAAAACTCTGCATGAATAATTAATCATTAAGCTGTTAACTGTGGCTAGTTCTCAGGGGAAAGGTCATGGTAAAGGACTATTTTCCATTTTTACTCTAAATAATTCCTTTTTAGTATTAGCCATCTTTAAGTGTATGGTTCAGTGGCATTAAGTACACTTGCGTTGCTGTGCAACCATTACCACCATCTGTCTCCAGAACTCATTTCATCTTACAAAACTGGAATTCTGTACCAATTAAACAATAACTCTCCTATGTTTGATTTTCTTTTCTTTTTCTTTTTTTCATATTGAGGCTATACTTTACTGTATCCTTTAAAAAAGATAAAATGTTAAAGATAACATGGGGGAGAAATAGAAAGATAAGAGTATCTAAACAGGTTTATCACGGGTTGGTTGGCATGAGTTTGTTTTTCGTTTTGCATTAACTTTATGCACACTAGGGAAAAAGGTGACAGGGAAGGTCAAAATCCGCAGTGAGCCCGAGCCTGGCAAGCGGTGCTGCTCTTAGGCCAGTGGGATCATGACCTGTCCACAGGCTCCCTCCTTCTCAGCATTTCTAAAGCTGCTTGGAAAGGAGGGCAAATGCAGATCCAGGGGTGTGGTTCTCAGGAGGCTGGAATAATAAGAATCTTAAGAAAGTCTGTCCTTGTTTTGTGAACTTCGACAGGTGTCATAGAAACCCTCAGGAATTTGCCCCAGAATCCTCCAAAAACAAACTAAAATATGACACGCATAAAAACATTCATGGTAGCATCATTCATAACAGCTCCAAACCAGAAACAACCCAATGTCCCTCAACTGGAAAATGGATAAACAAGTGTATCCAAATGTGTCCATCCACATGATAGGACACCACTCCAGCAAAAACACAGAAAACCTTCAAAGTCATCATGCCGAGAGTCCAGATACAAGATTACACACTGTATGATTCCATATGTGAAATTTCTAGAAAAGGCAAAACTCAAGACAGAAAGCAGACCAGGTGCAGGCTGGGGCTGGGGGCAGGGACTGACCACAAATGGGTATGAGGAAACATTTTTGGGTGACACAAGTGTTTTAAAACTAGATTGTGGTGATGGTTGCACAACTATATAAATTCACTGAAAATCACATTGTACACTTACAATGGGTAAATATTATGGCATGTCAATTATACTGTAATCCAAAGACATGACAACTAAACAAACCACACACACAGTGCACACCAAAACCAGGCAAGCAACCCCCAACCCACTCCCCCAGAGGCCCCTGCCTTTAATTCACAGCTGAAACACAAAATCTAAATAGTATGTGTGGTTGCCGAAATCTGAATTGGACTAACAAACTGTCATATTTGTCTATCTATCTATCTATCAATCAGTCAATCATCTATTTCTCCCTCTCTGTCTGCTGTAGGGGTTTTAGTGAGAGTAAGTTAAATCACCCTGTAAGGCTTCTCTCTCAAATGCAGTCAGTAAAGATTTAAAAAATTTAATAAGAGCTTTCTCACCTAAAAATACTTAACCTCCACCCCAAGCCAGATTAAAAAAAACCTCTTTGACAGAATATTGGTTAAACAAGAGTTGCCTGCATTTACAGACTAACATCAAGAGAAGAGGCCGGGCCAGCCTGGCTCCTGCTGAGGAACCTGGATTCCTCTGCGGCATCCACAGAGCTCTGGATTTTCCTCTTTGGAGGCTTGTTCACATTCCCACTGAGGCTCTGAGACAGCACAAGGTCCTGGGTCTTCACAGGTTCATTCATTAACAGGTGTCCCAAAAGCTTTTTTCCTGAGAACTCTTTCAGTGGTTTCAGCTACTCAGAAACAAATTTTTCCCTGGTGGGAACTGGCTACTGCTGCCCTCTCCTTGGCCCTCAATTTCCTTTGTCTCCTGGTTAATTGAAAATAGAAACCACCAAAGCACGTGGTTTCTGCCAACTCCACTGCTTGAATCCCTGTTTCTCCCTATCTAGTCAATTCAGTAAACCCTTCCCTCCTTCCACCAACCAACAATATAAAAAAGAACAAAACCTACCTCCCATAGTTTTCATGCTCTCAGGAAAGGATTACTATTTGGATCTAATCACTCTTAAGTGATTCCCTAAAAACTTGGGTAGCAAGTTTTTTAAATTAATTAATTATTTTGGCTGTGCTGGATCTTCATTTCTGTGCACAGGTTTTCTCTAGTTGCTGCAAGCGTGGGCTACTCTTCGTTTAGGTGTGCGGGCTTCTCATCACGGTGGCTTCTCTTGTTGCAGAGCATGGGCTCTAGGTGTGCGGGCATCAGTAGTTGTGACATGTGGGCTCAGTAGTTGTGGCACGCAGGCTCAGTAGTCGTGGTGCACGAGCTTAGTTGTTCTGCAGCATGTGGGATCTTCCCGGACCAGGGCTCAAACCTGTGTCCCCTGCATTGGAAGGTGGATTCTTAATCACTGGACCACCAGGGAAGTCCCCAGTTGGATAGCAAGTTTTAGTATCTTCTAGGCCTCTTATTAAGACTGATGTACCTTTTCTCTAGTGAACATTTAAAAAAATACTATAAACTACTGGAGTCACAAAAGTTTTTTTGTTTTTTTTAAATGCACACATTTTAAAATGCACTTAAATTGGGCAAAAGAGTATATAATGATGGAATTCATTTTGAATGAATTCAAAAGGGACAAGGGGTGTACAATAAAAAGTCAGTCTCTTTCCCTTCCTTGTTCCCCACAAAGTGTAGTTCCTCTACCGATTGTTTTGTACCTTGTTCTTTTTCATTCAGTAATATTCCCTGAATATGCTCCCCATCAAAAGAAAGCTGATTCATTCCTCCTAATCAAAACACTATATGAATGGACCATAACGTATTTAACCAGTTCCCTATTGATGGATGTTTAGGTGTTTCCAATTTTTCCCTAAAACAAATAATGTAATAACTGTTCTTGTGTACAGACATATCAACTCACATATTTGAGTATAACTGTGGTATAAATATCAAGGGGTGGATTTTCTGGGTCAAAGCCATGCAGAATGGTAATTCTGATAGATATTGCCAAATTGCCTTCCATAGAGGCTAGATTAATTCATAATTTGACCTACAAGCAGTGTATGTATGAGAGAGCCTATTTCCCCATACTCTTGCTAACTAAGATAGTGCATGAAACTTTTTGATCTTTGCCAGTATAAGACCTTATAAGAGCCATTGTAGTTCCTTTTCTATGAACTATGTGTTCACATCCTTTGCTCATTAGTCTACTGGGTTGTTGGTATTTTATTATTGATTTGGAAGAGCTCTTGATATATTAGAGACTGGCCTTTTGTTTGTAGTATGTGTTGCAATGACTTTTTTTTAACTTCATTTATAGTTTTTTTGTCATGCATAAAATTTTCATTTTTTAATTAAAATGTACCAATATTCTCTTTATGGATTCTGGATTTTGCATTTTTAAAGTATATCATATTTGAAATGTATTCTAGTACTTTCATACATCTGAGATTTTAATCAGTGCCTGTTGCCTCAGCTCTACAGCTTGCTTGGATCTCTCCTCTGAAAGCCAGAGAAGAGAAGCTCCCTGGTCCTATTATATGATTTAACTCCTAAATGTAGGATACCTTGTATGTTTGCAGTGGTTTCATGGGTGCTATCTTTGCTCTTCTTGATTTGATTGTAGATTCCTTGAAAGCACAAACTCTATCTTAAGTTTCTATATCCCTCTACCCAGGAGCCTTAAACTTGGTTTCATTTATAGCACTCTGTACTTTAGGAGGGCAGAGAAGGGAGGGCTGCCACAACTCTAGAGTGGTTGGGGAATCATCCTGCACCCCAAAGTCCTATCCCACCAGCTTGAGTTTTCCTGTCACCTTTGGGTTGACAGCTGCTATTTGGCTGTTAGATTCAGAAACATTTTGTTCATAGGCTATGGACACAGAACTCCTTACCAATTAAGCAAGCAGGGGCTGGTGGCAAAGAGCCTAGGACAACAGCCCCAGTAACATTTGCCTTCCGGGTTCTTGTCTCCTTCTGGAAGAATGATTCCTTTTAATCTTCCACTTTTTAGACAACACATTTTTAACACTGCCCCTCCATGTTTGATATTTATGCTGATGATCTGCCATGTCTGAATTCCTTGACTGTGATGTCACTTACATGTTCCTGACTATTATTTTAAGCAGTAGATGACTGAGTTTACTTTTAACATTGAGCTCAATTGCCAAAGCAAGGGTTTTAATGGGGAATCTCTTGGCAAGGAAATTGATAGGAGGGTCTCCAAGGACCAGCTGATCCCATCCTGGAGGAGGCGACTAGGAAAGTCTGACTCTCCCAGCATCCTTGCAGCACGTAGGGGTTGAGGGTAAAGGAAATATCAGAAGTGTTCCATAACTCCAAGGAGTTTGAAGCTTATTTGTAGAGAAAATCCATGAATTTGGTACAATTAGAGGTGTGAGTCCTGAAATTACACTCAGTTGTGGCTCAGAGAAGAGATGGGCCAGTGTGACCAAGAGTAGAGAAAAGCTCCTTTCTGGAAGGAATAAGACCAGAATGCGATCTTAGGGCAGGGTTTCTGAACCTGCGATTCTTGGATTTGGGAGTCTAAATCAGGTGGTCCATAAGCCTGGATTAGAAAAAACTACACCTCCATTTGCACTGGCTTTTAATGGAAATTTAGCATTTCCTTCCATGGTGAATGTAGGCCACAAACCACAGTACTACAGAGCACTTGTGACTTCATGACTACCAGAATCACAGATTTTTCATATTGTATCACAGTTGCTATTTTCAAACAATGCTCACATTCATTATCACTTTGATATCAACTAATTAAACAGATATGTTACTTATATCCATTTTGAAAAATATTTTGGTTACTATAGTTCAATATAGTTCCATTTTGTAATCCTATGTATTTTATTTCATAAATTTGAAAACGTTATTCTAACGTCCAGCTGTTTTGGGCCCTCAACTTCTATTTTAGTTCTTGGCACACCGTAGTTGTTCGATAAATAATTGAATAAATAAAACAACAGGGGCACAAGTCTGAAGAGATAAGTTGGGGCCACATTCCTGACTTAGCAATTAGAAAATGCATAAGTATGTTTTATTTATGTGTTATCTAGTTTCAGAAAAAAATTTAAGGCAGTTTATTAGAATAGATAGCATACAATAAGGTAGATTAAGTTACCTAGGAACTAGGCAAGGAAAGAGTAAAGCTGAGTCAGGAATGAGGCTAAAAAGTGAGGTTACAGAAAGTGTAAAGATTTGGTTCTAGCAGGCAACACAAAAAGGAAAACCTGAATAATTGTATAATTCACATTGCCCTTAAGAAAATCAAAACAATTGGTTAAGAGAAGCCGTAACAGTAATTTCTCCTGAAGATTTTATCAAAGAAGACCTAAAGTTTGCTTTCTTACCATGATTCACTGGAAGTGATGTACTCCAGATGCAAGCTAGGCCCATGGGCAGTAAGTTGGATCTCAGTCAAAGACTGAGCAAGAGCTCCACAGAAACAAGGAAGAGGGCTTATTTTGAAGCAGATGCCAGTTAGGTAAGCAGTGGGAGTCCAGATGGGCCTCTGGAGACCAGACAAAATGAGGACCAAGCAGAAGACAGTGACACAAGAGGTGGAAACACTGCCGTGGATGAGGAAGGAACGGGTGCAGAAAAGGTGACCCGAGGCAGGCCCCTTGAACAAGTGCCCGGTGATAATTGAAGAATTAGCAGTCAGCTCGGAACTGGGATGGGAGGATACCATCATGCTGTGCACTCAGAGGACTGGTGACCCAGTGTGTGTTTTCTACTTTGGGCCACTTTAAGTGCCGATTCACAACTCTACAAAAGGGAGAATTGGGACAAGGAAGGGGCAGATGTTCAGAGGACTTATTTCACCATTCAGCTGTCCTAGGAAACTTCAGGTGGGAGATGTGCACTTAAAATGAGAGTTGGAAACCAGCTGGGGGTCTTTATTTATCCAGATAATCCCTCTGTCTCATCACCCAAGACTCATTCAGCACCGCAGTGGGGAGCCAGGTGTGTGCTATCATGAGATCCTGGCTTCTTTGCCAAAACCCCTTCCCTTTTAACCTGGGCCTTGACAACTCCCTCCTTCCTAAGCATGAAGGGCTCCAACTCTGTGAGTCACTCTCTTTTTGTTCCTGCTTCACCGTGAATGGAGAGGGACAGCACATGCCATGAGTGAAGACCCTTAGCGACTCCCCTAACTCAGGGGTAGCCTACCATGCTCGCTAGAGACAAACAGATGAAAATCCAGAGACCAGTATACATTTATTGGTCTAACCCTACAGAGCTAAACAGAAGGTTACATAAATTAATCCTAATTTTGAAAACTAAGTAACTCAATTTTACACTTTCATGCATTCACATTAAAAAAAAAAGGGAGAGACAGAATACAGAAAAAGTATCTTACTTTGGGATTCAAGTCAAAGAAAGTGTAGTATTTAAATCGTAACAGCAGCTGCTCATCCTCCTGGATGCCTTGCTCCATAAGGGAACGTGAGGAGTCTAGCCAACTGGAAAACAACAGGATGAGTTTTAAAAGTCAATCAATTTTACATACATAATTATAGTATTATACAATGTGTTTTTATATACATATACATGTATATCTAAATGTATATGTGTGTATATATACACCCTTGAACAAAGTCCGGGTTAGTAATATAACCAAAACTCAGTAAGGGAGATGACTTGATAATAGCTTATATCTCCATTTTATCATACAGCTTTCCAACTGCTTTTTTGTTTGTATATATTTTCTCACTGACACTTTAAAGTAACCAAATGAAGGAGCCAGGGCAGTTCTTATTTTTATTTTTTTTTGAGTTAATTTTTTACAATTTAGTTTTATTTATTTTGGCTGCACCAGGTCTTAGTTGCGGCATGTGGGATCTTTAGTGGTGGCATGTGGACTCAGTTGCAGCATGTGGGATCTTTAGTTGCGGCATGCGGGCTCTTAGTTGCAGCATGCGGGATCTAGTTCTCTGACCAGGGATTGAACCAGGGCCCCCTGCACTGGGAGCACAGAGTCTCACCCACTGGACCACCAGGGAAGTCCCCCAGGGCAGTTCTTATTTTCTCAGTTTTACGGATGAGGAAAATGAGCCTCAGCAGCATTAAGTGATATGTTCAAGGTCACATGCCTCGTGGTGGAGCCAGAATTAGAATCTGCGCTTGGTGACTATTGTATGTACTTGTTCTGCATGTATTTGCTGACTGCTGACCACTTCTACACTAGGTGGTCCAACCCAGAACTGGCTCTATCTTACAGAAAGTTCTATGTAGAACTTTCTGTAACGATGGAAATATTCTATATTGCCCTGCCCAACTGAGTAGTCACTAGCCACATGTGGTTACTGAAGGTTTAAATGTGGCTAGTGCCACATTTTAATTTTAATTATATTCAAACATAAATGTAAATGTCCATATGCGGCTAGTGACTCCTGTACTGGGTAGCACAATTCTAGTGTTTGAAAGATAAATACTGGCAATGGTGAGGTGTGATGAAAAGTTAACAACAAAACAAGGTGGGAATGAAGGGCATCCAATACCACTGAAGGAAAATGGTTTGAAATTCTATCAAGTATTTTATATATGTTTACATATATTGATTATATATACTCATATATGTAATATTCTATTACATATTATATATTCCCTTTTGGGAGAATAAGAATAACCAAGATGCAGTCTCCAACCTAAAGGAATTGACAGTCCTGTGGGGTAACCAAGCCTTATACTAAAGGAACAAGGTAACACTGGAGCCAAAGAACAGAACTCAAGGGAAGTGACTGATCTTGAATGGTGACATCTCAGAAGAAGACTGTATGCGGCTGGGCTTTAAAGGACAAACAGGGATGGGCTGGTAGAGGAGGAGGGAAGGAGAGGGTTCTGGAGCAGGGGAAAAGCTGGAGGTGAGGCGGTGACACAAGAGTGAGCATGCACGTGGGGGGATGGGGTGCATGACAGCACAGCAGGACGGACAGATGGACATCTTCAGGGCCAGATCTCACAGGGAGTGGAATGCTGTTAACAAACTTGACTTGACTTGGTTGACAACAGGGAGTGAAATAGATGGTGGTTTGAGAAATAAATTGTGTTTTCTGAGACCACTTCATACAAAAGCTGAAGGACTCACTTGTTGGATCACAGAATGGAGGAGTGCTCTACGAAAGACAGTGAGGTCACCTTGGGTCTCCCCTGCTGCTCCATGGGGACCAACCCACTTATAAGCTGTTCTACATTCCATAAAATACACTTTGCACACGTGTATGGTTAAAGAATTAGTATTCACATACGGTAAACCGTTGAATTAACCCAGTGAGTAAATGTTGTTACACTTTAAATGTATTGAAATGATGAAAGGCTGCATTTTTCCCTTTTGTTGCTAAAATCAGCACTGACTTTTGTGAATAGTATACAATCCCTAGGCATGCTAACTTAAAAATGAAACACCCCTTCCCCCATCCCTGCAGCATCTCTCTTACTATATCAACATCAGTTCACAGAGACGCAAAACCAAGTCATGTCCTTACCCTGCGTTAAGCTTGGCTTTGTCAACCAGAGACCGAGGCTGGTACATGTCAGCAAGAGCTTCTGGTGACTGAGGGGGCTGGCTGAATGCGAGGATACTGCAGTTTTGTTCAGTCAAAGGGCTGTCACTGAACCAAGTCATTGTGGATGACGCTGGCATTCCGTTGATGGGGTCATATGTGGGGGTCATGGTTCTACTGTATAAGCCAGGACTTACTGCAAAGCAAAGGAGAGAATGAACTAGGATATGAGATTTGGGGTAGGAATCTTTAGAAAAATAATTACCAATATTGCTTGTACTAAAATGGATTTTGAAGTTAAATGTTTGTTAACATTGAAAATAATCAGATAAGTCATGAGTGATGGGGAGAGAAGTTAAACATAGGTAAAACTCCTGTCTGAATATTTAGCTCCTGGGAAGCTTGGGAACTCATAGGCTGTAAAAACTTCCAAAATCAACCCAGACAGATGTGGGGCTATCTCCTCAATAATTCAAAATTCTCCTATTTCAGTAGTGAGTTCTGGCACTATTAGAAAACTGGAGCTCTCGCAGAATGCATGAATACACTATATTTTTTTGGGAAATCCCCTAAACAAATCACAGTATTTAAAATTTTAAGAAACCAGTTAGTTGACGGTTTATAAATCATCTGACTCTAATTTGCATAAGGAAAGCATAAATAATCCTTTTCATTCTTTGCATTGCAATATACTATGCAAGAAGCCCTCAGAGTTGCAAGCAAGCTAGAGATTATTTTTTCGTTTTTTTACATCTTTATTGGAGTATAATTGCTTTACAATGGTGTGTTAGTTTCTGCTTTATAACAAAGTGAATCAGTTATACATACATATATGTTCCCATATCTCCTCCCTCTTGCGTCACCCACCCTCCCACCCTCCTTATCCCACCCATCCAGGTGGTCACAAAGCACCGAGCTGATCTCCATGTGCTATGCAGCTGCTTCCCACTAGCTATCTATTTTACGTTTGGTAGTGTATATATGTCCATGCCTCTCTCTCACTTTGTCACAGCTTACCCTTCTCCTCTGCATATCCTCAAGTCCATTCTCTAGTAGGTCTGTGTCTTTATTCCCATCTTACCCCTAGGTTCTTCATGACATTTTTTTTCTTAGATTCCATATATATGTGTTAGCATATGGTATTTGTCTTTCTCTTTATGACTTATTTCACTCTGTATGACAGACTCTACGTCCATCCACCTCACTACAAATAACTAAATTTCATTTCTTTTTATGCCTGAGTAATATTCCATTGTATATATGAGCCACATCTTCTTTATCCATTCTACCATACTGTCTTGATTACTGTAGCTTTGTAGTATAGCCTGACGTCAGGGAGCCTGCTTCCTCCAGCTCCGTTTTTCGTTCTCAAGATAGTTTTGGCTATTCGGGGTCTTTTCTGTTTCCACACAAACTGTGAATTTTTTTGCTCTAGTTCTGTTAAAAATGCCAGTGTTAGTTTGATAGGGATTGCACTGAATCTGTAGATTACTTTGGGTAGTAGAGTCATTTTCACAATGTTGATTCTTCCAATCCAAGAACATGGTATAATGTATCCTGCTACTTTACAAAATTCATTGATTAGCTCTAGTAGTTTTCTGGTAGCATATTTAGGATTCTCTATGTATAGTATCATGTTATTTGCAAACAGTGACAGCTTTACGTCTTCATTTCCATTTTGGATTCCTTTTATTTCCTTTTCTTCTCTGTGCTATGGGTAAAACTTCCAAACCTATGTTGAATAAGACTGGTGAGAGTGAGCTACCGTCTTGTTCCTGATCTTAGCGGAAATGCTTTCAGTTTTTCACCATTGAGGACAATGTTGGCTGTGGGTTTGTCATATATGGCCTTTATTATGTTGAGAAAAGTTCCCTCTAAGCTTACATTCTACAGGGATTTTATTATAAATGGGTGACGAATTTTGCCAAAAGCTTTCTCTGCATCTATTGAGATGATCATATGGTTTTCTCCTTCAATTTGTTAATATGGTGTATCACGTTGATTGATTTGCATATATTGAAGAATCCTTGCATGCCTGGAATTAACCCCACTTGATCATGGTGTATGATCCTTTTAATGTGCTGTTGGATTCTGTTTGCTAGTATTTTGTTGAGGATTTTTGCATCTATGTTCATCAGTGATATTGGCCTGTAGTTTTCTTTCTTTGTGACATCCTTGTCTGGTTTTGGTATCAAGGTGATGGTGGCTTCGTAGAAGGAATTTGGGAGTGTTCCTCCCTCTGCTATATTTTGGAAGAGTTTGAGAAGGATAGGTGTTAGCTCTTCTCTAAACGTTTGATAGAATTCACCTGTGAAGCCATCTGGTCCTGGGCTTTTGTTTGTTGGAAGGTTTTTAATCACAGTTTCAATTTCAGTGCTTGTGATTGGTCTGTTTGGTCTGAAGTGGGTCTCTTGTAGACAGCATATATATGGTTCTTGTTTTTGTATCCATTCAGCCAGTCTGTGTCTTTTGGTGGGAGCATTTAATCCATTTACATTTAAGGTAATTATCAGTATGTTGGTTCCTGTTCCCATTTTCTTAATTGTTTTGGGTTTGTTATTGTAGGTCTTTTCCTTCTCTTGTGTTTCTTGCCTAGAGAAGTTCCTTTAGCATTTGCTGTAAAGCTGGTTTGGTGGTGCTGAACTCTCTCAGCTTTTGCTTGTCTGTAAAGGTTTTAATTTCTCCATCAAATCTGAATGAGATCCTTGCTGGGTAGAGTAATCTTGGTTGTAGGTTTCTCTCCTGCATCACTTTAAATTTGTCCTACCAGTCCCTTCTGGCTTGCAGAGTTTCTGCTGAAAGATCAGCTGTTAACCTTATGGGGATTCCCTTGTGTGTTATTTGTTGCTTTTCCCTTGCTGCTTTTAATATGTCTTCTTTGTATTTAATTTTTGACAGTTTGATTAATATGTGTCTTGGTGTGTTTCTCCTTGGATTTATCCTGTATGGAACTCTCTGTGCTTCCTGGACTTGATTAATTATTTTCTTTCCCATATTAGGGAAGTTTTCAACTATAATCTCTTCAAATATTTTCTCAGTCCTTTCTTTTTCTCTTCTTCTTCTGGCACCCCTATAATTCGAATGTTGGTGCATTTAATGTTGTCCCAGAGGTCTCTGAGACTGTTCTCTGTTGTTTTTATTCTATTTGCTTTATTCGGCTCTGCAGTAGTTATTTCCACTATTTTATCTTCCAGGTCACTTATCTGTTCTTCTGCCTCAGTTATTCTGCTATTGATCCCATCTAGAGTATTTTTCATTTCATTTATTGTGTTGTTCATCATTGCTTATATCCTCTTTAGTTCTTCTAAGTCCTTGTTAAATGTTTCTTGCATTTTCTCTATTCTACTTCCAAGATTTTGGATCATATTTATTATCACTATTCTGAATTCTTTTTCAGGTAGACTGCCTATTTCCTCTTCATTTATTCTGTCTGGTGGATTTTATCTTGCTCCTTCATCTGCTGTGTGATTTTCTGTCTTCTCATTTTGCTCATCTTACTGTGTTTGGGGTCTCCTTTTTGCAGGCTGCAGGTTCATAGTTCCCGTTGTTTTTGGTGTTTGTCCCCAGTGGCTAAAGTGGGTTCAGTATGTTGTGTAGGCTTCCTGGTGGAGGGGACTAGTGCCTGTGTTCTGGTGAATGAGCCTTGATCTTTTCTTTCTAGTGGGCAGGTCCACGTCTGTGGGTGTGTTTTGGGGTGTCTGTGGACTTGCTATGAGTTTAGGCAGCCTCTCTGCTAATGGGTGGGGTTGTGGTCCTGTGTCGCTAGTTGTTTGGCATAGGGTGTATAGCACTGTAGCTTGCTGGTTGTTGAATGAAGCTGGGTGCTGGTTTTGAGATGGAGATCTCGGGGAGATTTTTGCCATTTGATATTATGTGG
>NW_020175089.1:3544765-3553526 GCF_003031525.2 Neophocaena asiaeorientalis asiaeorientalis | reverse complement strand
GTGGACTGCCTAAAAAAAAAAAAAAAAGTTATTAAAATAAAAAATAATTATTAAGAAAAAAAATTTTTTAAAAAGTACCAAAACAACAACAACAACAAAACTACAGAACTATAGAACCCTAGGAGAAATGGTGAAAGCAAAGCTATAGAGACAAAATCTTACACAGAAGAATACACATACACACTCGCAAAAAGAGGAAAAGGGGAAAAAGTAATAAATCTGGCTCTCAAAGTCCACCTCCTCAATTTGGGATGATTCGTTGCCTATTCTTGTATTCCACAGATGCAGGGTACATCAAGTTGATTGTGGAGATTTAGTATGCTACTCCTGAGGCTGCTGGGAGAGATTTCCCTTTCTCTTCTTTGTTCGCACAGCTCCCGGGGCTCAGCTTTGGATTTGGCCCTGCCTCTGCGTGTAGGTCACCGGAGGGTGTCTGTTCTTCACTCAGACAAGACAGGGTTAAAGGAGCAGCTGACTCGGGACCTCTTGACTCACTCAGGCCAGGAGGAGGGAGGGGTACAATGCGGGGTGAGCCTGCAGCGGTAGAGGAGGGTGGGATGTTGCACCAGCCTGAGGCGTGCCGTGCGTTCTCCCAGGGAAGTTGTCCCTGGATCCTGGGACCCTGGCAGTGTTGGGCTGCACAGGCTCTCCGGAAGGGAGGTGTGGAGAGTGATCTGTGCTCGCACAGAGGCTTCTTGGTGGCGGCAGCAGCAGCCTTAGCATCTCATGCCTGTCTCTGGGTTCCGCGCTGTTAGACGCAGCTCCCACCCGTCTCTGGAGCTCCTTTAAGCAGTGCTCTTAATCCCCTCTCCTCGTGCACCAGGAAACAAAGAGGGAAGAAAAAGTCTCTTGACTCTTTGGCAGGTCCAGACTTTTCCCGGGCTCCCTCCCGGCTAGCCGTGGTGCACTACTAACCCCCTGCAGGCTGTGTTCATGCCGCAAACCCCAGTCCTCTCCCTGCACTCCAACTGAAGCCTGAGCCTCAGCTCCCAGCCTTGCCCGCCCCAGCAGGTGAGCAGACAAACCTCTCGGGCTGGTGAGTGCCGGTCAGCACTGATCCTCTGTGTGGGAATCTTTCCGCTTTGCCCTCCACCCCCCTGTTGCTGTGCTCTCCTCTGCGGCTCTGAAGCTTCCCCCCTCCGCCACCTGCAGTCTCTGCCCGCGAAGGGGCTTCCTCGTGTGTAGAAACCTTTCCTCCTTCACAGCTCCCTCCCACTGGTGCAGGTCCTGTCCCAATTCTTTTCTCTCTGTTTTTTCTTTTTTCTTTTGCCCTACCCAGGTATGTGGGGAGCTTCTTGCCTTTTGGGAGATGAGGTTTTCTGCCAGTGTTCAGTGGGTGTTCTATAGGAGCAGTTCCACGTGTAGATGTATTTCTGGTGTATCTGTGGGGAGGAAGGTGATCTCTGCGTCTTACTCTTCTGCCATCTTCCTCCGACCGAGATTAATTCTTATATATAGGCATATCTTATTTTATTGTGCTTCGCAGATACTGGTTTTTTGTTTTTTTAGAAATTAAAGGTTTGTGGCAACTGTGTGTTGAGCAAGTCTATTGGAGCCATTTTTCCAATGGCATTTGCTCACTTCGTGTCTCTGTGTCACATTTTGGTAATTCTAATATTTTAAGCTTTTCCATTATTATTATGTTTGTCATGGGGGTCAGTGATCAGTGATCTTTGATGTTACTGCTATGACTTGCTGAAGGCTCAGATTATGTTAGCATTTTTATAAATAAAGTATTTTTTAATTAAGGTATGTACATTTTTTAAAGACATAATGCTATTGCACACTTAATAGTAACAGTAGAGTGTAAACTTTTAGCTTTTTTTTTTTTTGCGTACGTGGGCCTCTCACTGTTGTGGCCTGTCCTGCTGTGGAGCAGAGGCTCTGGACACGCAGGCTCAGCGACCATGGCTCACGGGCCCAGCTGCTCTGCAGCATGTGGGATCTTCCTGGACCGGGGCACGAACCCATGTCCCCTGCATCAGCAGGCAGACTCTCAACCACTGCGCCACCAGGGAAGCCCTAGAGTGTAAACTTTTATATGAGCTGGGAAACAAAAAAAATTCGTGTGACTTTCTTTATTGCTGTGGTCTGCAACAGCTCTGATGTACGACTGTAAAAATAAAAGGATGATGTCTTTACAGAATTTTTACTGCCCCTCCTGTTACATGCCCAACTCAAAATTTAAATTGAGTTCAGGAAAGAGCCATATGAAGGTAGAATCAGGAAGAGAAGTATATCCGAGTGATCTAACAAATTTCCTTTATCCCACAAATTCATGGCCAATTCTACTAAAGTTTTACATTCATCCGTGACCTAATACATACAATTAAAATAATGAGCCATACAACATACCTTGTCAAAAAATTTCTGTTAGTTCTAAAATTAGTTGGATATTCTATCCTCATCACTGGAATCTTCAATTTTAGTCCTTCTTTGTTTGGGGGAGAGAAGAAAGGTGACCAGAGGGGAGGAGAGTTCTTGGGACTTAAGAATTTAAGAAATGCTTGGATTTAATAATGAATTAAAACAACAAAACACCTATCATAAATCTTACCTGGTGGACCTGAATTTGTTGGAGAACACTCCAGGCTTAAAATATCTTCAATTATGGGCTCCTTATTATTTTTTTCTTTTCTTTTCTTCTTTTTAAAATATTCACCAGAAGGCTTTAACAAGGAAACTTCTTCTGCTCTTCTAATATCTAAAAAATAAAAAATATATAAAAAAGAAAGAAAACATGCAAAAAGTAAAAAGAAAATTCCTTCTAAGACTCAAGAGTCATGTTGGGCATCTGAAACCATTTCTCAGGAAATTCCTGAGAGATAAATGGAACTAAATTGCATTCCTTTTGAAGAAATTGAAGGGGATAAGTGACTCCCAAAATGGGTGTGTGTGTGGGTCAGATAGTGGAGGGAGATTCAGTCTAGGAAAATTTCTAGTTTGTTTTTTAATCTACTGTGAAAATATTTCAAACATATCCAATGTGAAGGGAATAGTATAGTGGCTCCTTCCTGTGATCGTCACTCTGCTTAAACTGCTCTCAGCATTTTGCTATGCTTGTGTCATCTATTGACTACGTTTTCCCCTCCCTCCTTGCTTCTTTCCTTCCTCCCTCCCTTCCTTCCTTTTCTGTTTTTAGGTTTTTAAGCAACAACAAAAGACCCCATCTTTTTTTCTTTATGGACCAGCGGTCTTCAGAGCTTTTCTCTGCCCAACAGCTACTTTCATCCCCGAGGCAGACATGGTAGGTGCCCCACCCACCCCTTGGCCATCACCATTTCAGTGAGCTCTGACCCCCTTCCAATGGCAGCTAGGATGTGTCTCTCTACCCAAGGGCTTGCTCTGGATGCCAGAGTCCACACTGCTCAGATACAGATGCAACAGGCCACATAAGTTCAGTGAATTAACGGTCCCCAAGAACAGCCCTTGATGACTCAATGACTGATGAGAATGGTGTATTAACACCCCAGCTCCCTTGCCCCTTGGGTGGCACAGCTCCAAGACATGTCCACACTGCCTCCCAGAGGTCCCCAGTTGCCCAAAGTGTGACTTGATCAGTGATACTTGCTCATTAGTGGCCTTCTTTTCCCAGTCTCGGTTTCCCACTCCCAGCCAGTGTTTCCTGGCATCACCTTCCAAATAAATAATATTTGTACTTGAATTCTTATCTCAGGTCTGCTTCTGGAGTACTCAAACTAAGAAGATAGTCCCCATTTTCCTCCATTAATCAAATATACTTATAACTGCCATTTCCAATCAGAACTGATAACTTTATAAACACACTGTGCTGCTAGGATCCTAGGTAAAAGCCAAGGAATGTGGATATTAGAGTTTCTGGGCAGCTTTCCTGGAGGTAAATGCACTGATTCCATAGGTCCTCCTACCTCTTAGTTCAAACACTGCTTGGTGCTGAGGCTGAGGCTGGCAACTGGGCTCGATTCCCTCCCTTTAACCAAGCCTGACTATCAGGTTGCAACACACACCTGTGACCATTCCAAATGCATAATTTATACACAAAACCTGGAAATGAATCAAAATTTCGAAGCTTTACCAACAAACAAAACAAAACAAAACACCGATATCTCCAAGCCCAAGATTTGTGTCTTGTCTTTTCTTCGAGGGAAAAAAATCCTATTGCTAAATTTGATTTAGTTTCAATTGGTCACATATAGAAAGTGATTATTAGGGAATTCCCTGGTGGTCCAGTGGTTAGGACTCGGCCCTTTCACTGCTGTGGACTGCGTAATCTCTGGTTGGGGAACTGAGATCCCGCAAGCTATGTGGCATGGTCAAAAAGAAAAAAAAAAAGGATTTATTAGAAATGCCAAGTTGAGTCCTTTAGAACTACCATGAAGGTGTAATCTGGAAAAGAAAAGAATGTATGAATGTTTCTGTTTATTTCAAAACTTCCAAGTTTTCGGCCCCAGCTACAATGTGTGCTTCCAGTCCACTGTGGTATGTAGAATTTTATTTACTCATTTACTCTGTTTTCAAATTTTCTATAGAATATTCCTGAAAGCAAGGTGCCCTGTGCTTGTCATTTGCTCACCATGCATCAGGGACAATTCTGGAACTTATGTTTTGTAATGGAAGCTTCCATTCATTTGCTCAGTCAACAACCAGTTACTGGAGTTGAGGAAGATGGCGGAAGAATAAAACGCAGAGATCACCTTCCTCCCCACAGATACATCAGAAATACATCTACACGTGGAACTGCTCCTATAGAACACCCACTGAACACTGGCAGAAAACCTCAGACCTCCCAAAAGGCAAGAAACTCCCCGCTTACGTGGGTAGGGCAAAAGAAAAAAGAAAAAACAGAGACAAAAGAATAGGGACGGGACCTGCACCAGTAGGAGGGAGCTGTGAAGAAGGAAAGGTTTCCACAAACTAGGAAGCCCCTTCGCGGGCGGAGACTGCATGTGGCGTAGGGGGGAAGCTTTGGGGCTGCGGAGGAGAACGGAGCAATAGGGGTGTGGAGGACAAAACGGAGAGATTCCCGCATAGAGGGCCGGTGCCTACCAGCACTCACCAGCCTGAGAGGCTTGTCTGCTCACCCGCCGGGACAGGCGGGGACTGGGAGCTGTCTCGGGCTTTGGTTGGATCCCAGGGAGAGGACTGGGGTTGGCGGCGTGAACACAGCCTGAAGGGGATAGTGCACCACTGCTAGCAGGGAGGGAGTCTGGGAAAAAGTCTGGACCTGCCAAAGAGGCAAGAGACTTTTTCTTGCCTCTTTGTTTCCTGGTGCGCGAAGAGAGGGGATTAACAGCGCCGCTTAAAGGAGCTCCAGAAACGGGTGTAAACCGCGGCTAAGAGCGTGGACCCCAGAGACGGGCATGGGATGATAAGGCTCCTGCTGCTGCCACCAAGAAGCCTTGTGAGCAAGCACAGGTCACTATCCACACCTCCCCACCCAGGAGCCTGTGCAGCCCGCCACTGTCAGGGTCCCGTGATCCAGGGACAAATTCCCTGGGAGAATGTACAGCGCACCTCAGGCTCGTGCAACATCATGCTGGCCTCTGCCACTGCAGGCTCAACCCGCCTCCGTACCCCTCCCTACTCCCGGCCTGAGTGAGCCAGAGCCCCTGAATCAGCTGCTCCTTTACCCCATCCTCTCTGAGCGAAGAACAGTCACCCTCAAGTGACCTACACGCAGAGGCGGGGCCAAATCCAAAGCTGAACCCCGGAAGCTGTGGGAACAAAGAAGAGAAAGGGAAATCTCTCCCAGCAGCCTCAGGAGCAGCGGATTAAATCTCCAAAATCAACTTGATGTACCCTGCATCTGTGGAATACCTGAGTAGAAAATGAATCATCCCAATTGAGGTGGACTTTGGGAGCAAGATATATTATTTTTTCCCCTTTTCCTCTTTTTGTGAGTGTGTATGTGTATGCTTCTGTGTGAGATTTTGTCTGTAAAAGTTTACTTTCACCATTTGTCCTAGGGTTCTGTCCTTCCGTTTTTTTTCACTGAAAAAATTTTTTTTCTTAATAATTATTCTTATTTTAATAATTTTATTTTATTTATCTTACTTTTATTTTATCCTCGTTCTTTCTTTCTTCTTTTTCTCCTTTCTTTTTTAAATTTTTTTTTGCAGAACACGGGCCTCTCACTGTTGTGGCCTCTCCCGTTGTGGAGCACAGGCCCCAGACGTGCAGGCTCAGTGGCCATGGCTCACGAACCCAGCTGCTCTGTGGCATGTGGGATCTTCCCGGACTGGGGCATGAACCTGTGTCCCCTGCATCGGCAGGTGGACTCTCAACCACTGCACCACCAGGGAAGCACAGTTTTTCTCCCTTTTATTCTGAGCCGTGTGGATGAAAGGCTCTTGGTGCCCCAGCCAGGCATCAGCGCTGTGCCTCTGAGGTGGGAGAGCCAACTTCAGGACACTGGTCCACAAGAGACCTCCCAGCTCCACGAAATATCAAACAGTGAAAATCTCCCAAATATCTCCATCTCAACAACAAGACCCAGCTTCACTCAACAACCAGCAAGAAACAGTGTTGGACACCCTATGCCAAACAACTAGCAAGGCAGGAACACAACTGCATGCATTAGCAGAGAGGCTGCCTAAAATCATAATAAGGCCACAGACACCCCAAAACACAGCCCCAGACGTGGACCTGCCCACCAGAAAGACAAGATCCAGCCTCATCCACCAGAACACAGGCACTAGTCCCCTCCACCAGGAAGCCAACACAACACACTGAACCAACCTTAGCCACTGGGGACAGACACCAAAAACAACAGGAACTACTATCCTGCAGCCTGCAAAAAGGAGACCCCAAACACAGTAAGATAAGCAAAATGAGAAGACAGAAAATCACATAGCAGATGAAGGAACAAGGTAAAAACCCATCAGACCGAAAAAATGAAGAGGAAACAGGCAGTCTACCTGAAAAAGAATTCAGAATAATGATAGTAAATATGATCCAAAATCTTGGAAATAGAATAGAGAAAATGCAAGAAACATTTAACAAGGATCTAGAAGAACTAAAGAGGAAACAAGCAACGATGAACAACACAATAAATGAAATGAAAAATACTCTAGAAGGGATCCATGGCAGAATAACTGAGGCAGAAGAACAGATAAGTGACCTGGAAGATAAAATAGTGGAAATAACTACTGCAGAGCAGAATAAAGAAAAAAGAATGAGAGAACTGAGGACAGTCTCAGAGACCTCTGAGACAACATTAAACGCACCAACATTCAAATTATAGGGTTCTCAGAAGAAGAAGAGAAAAAGAAAGGGACTGAGAAAATATTTGAAGAGATTATAGTTGAAAACTTCCCTAATGTGGGAAAGGAAATAATTAATCAAGTCCAGGAAGCACAGAGAGTCCCATACAGGATAAATCCAAGGAGAAACACCCAAGACACATATTAATCAAACTATCAAAAATTAACTGCAAAGAAAATATATTAAAAGCAGCAAGGGAATAACAACAAATAACACACAAGGGAATCCCCATAAGGTTGACAGCTGATCTTTTGCAGGAACTCTGCAAGCCAGGAGGGAGTGACAGGGCATATTTAAAGTGTTGAAGGAGAAAAAACTACAACCAAGATTACTCTATCCAGCAAGGATCTCATTCAGATTTGATGGAGCAATTAAAATTTTTACAGACAAGCAAAAGCTGAGAGAGTTCAGCACCACTAAACCAGCTTTACAACAAATGCTAAAGGAACTTCTCTAGGCAAGAAACACAGAGAAGGAAAAGACCTACAATAACAAACCCAAAACAATTAAGAAAATGGGAACAGGAACCAACATACCGATAATTACCTTAAATGTAAATGGATTAAATGTTCCCACCAAAAGACACAGACTGGCTGAATGGATACAAGAACAAGAACCATATATATGCTGTCTACAAGAGACCCACTTCAGACCTAGGGACACATACAGACTGAAAGTGAGGGGATGGAAAAAGATATTCCATGCAAATGGAAATCAAAAGAAAGCTGGAGTAGCAGTTCTCATATCAGACAAAATAGACTTTAAAATAAAGACTGTTACAAGAGACAAAGAACGGCAGTACATAATGATCAAGGGATCAATCAAAGAAGAAGATATAACAATTGTAAATATTTATGCACCCACATAGGAGCACCTAAATACATAAGGAAAATGCTAACAGCCATAAAGCGGGAAATCGACAGTAACATGATCATAGTAGGGGACTTTAACACCCCAATTTCACCAATGGACAGATCATCCAAAATGAAAATAAATAAGGAAACACAAGCTTTAAATGATACATTAAACAAGATGGACTTCATTGATATTTATAGGACGTTCCATCCCAAAACAACGGAATAGACATTTTTCTCATGTGCTCATGGAATATTCTCCAGGATAGATCATATTCCAAAAACCTATGGGATGCAGCAAAAGCAGTTCTAAGAGGGAAGTTTATAGCAATACAATCCTACCTTAAGAAACAGGAAACATCTCAAATAAACAACCCAACCTTGCACCTAAAGAAATTAGAGAAAGAAGAACAAACAAAACCCCAAATTTAGCAGAAGGAAAGAAATCATAAAGATCAGATCAGAAATAAATGAAAAAGAAATGAAGGAAATGATAGCAAAGATCAATAAAACTAAAAACTGGTTCTTTGAGAAGATAACAAAAATTGATAAACCATTAGCCAGACTCATCAAGAAAAAAAGGGAGAAGACTCAAATCAATAGAATTAGAAATGAAAAAGGAGAAGTAACAACTGTCACTGCAGAAATACAAAAGATCATGAAAC
>NW_020175089.1:3491522-3544583 GCF_003031525.2 Neophocaena asiaeorientalis asiaeorientalis | reverse complement strand
TGATGAAAGAAATTAAAGATGATACAAATAGATGGAGAGATATACCATGTTCTTGGATTGGAAAAAATCAACATTGTGAAAATGACTCAATTCCCAAAGCAATCTACAGATTCAATGCAATCCCTATCAAACTACCACTGACATTTTTCACAGAACTAGAACAAAAAATTTCACAATTTGTATGGAAACACAAAAGACCCCAAATAGCCAAAGCAATCTTGAGAACGAAAAATGGAGCTGGAGGAATCATGTTTCCTGACTTTAGACTATACTACAAAGCTACAGTAATGAAGACAGTATGGTACTGGCACAAAAACAGAAATATAGATCAATGGAACAGGATAGAAAGCCCATAGTAAACCCATGCACATATGGTCACCTTATCTTTGATAAAGGAGGCAAGAATATAGACCTAAATAGACATTTCTCCAAAGAAGATATAGAGACTGCACACAAGCACATGAAAGAATGGTCAACATCATTAATCATTAGAGAAATGCAAATCAAAACTACAATGAGATATCATCTCACATCAGTTAGAATGGCCATCATCAAAAGATCTAGAAACAATCAATGTTGGAGAGGGTGTGGAGAAAAGGGAACACTCTTGCACTGTTGGTGGGACTATAAATTGGTACAGCCACTATGGAGAACAGTATGGAGGTTCCTTAAAAAACTACAAATAGAACTACCATATGACCCAGCAATCCCACTACTGGGCATATATCCTGAGAAAACCATAATTCAAAAAGAGTCATGTTCCAAAATGTTCACTGCAGCTCTATTTACAATAGCCAGGACATGGAAGCAACCTAAGTGTCCATCAACAGATGAATGGATAAAGCAGATGTGGAAGATATATACAATGGAATATTACTCAGCCATGAAGAGAAACGAAATTGAGTTATTTGTAGTGAGGTGGATGGAGCTAGAGTGTCATACAGCATGAAATAAGTCAGAAAGAGAAAAACAAATACTGTATGTTAACACATTTACATGGAATATAAGGAAAAAAAAAAGAAAAAGGAAAGGTCATGAAGTACCTAGTGGTAAGACGGGAATAAAGACACAGACCTACTAGAGCATGGACTTGAGGATATGGCGAGGGCGAAGGGTAAGCTGTGACAAAGTAAGAAAGTGGCATGGACATATATACACTACCTAACGTAAAATAGATAGCTAGTGGGAAGCAGCCGCATAGCACGGGGAGATCAGCTAGGTGGTTTGTGACCACCTAGAGGGGTGGGATAGCGAGGGTGGGAGGGAGGGAGACGCAAGAGGGAAGAGATATGGGAACATATGTATATGTATAACTGATTCACTTTGTTATAAAGCAGAAACTAACAAACCATTTTAAAGCAATTATACTCCAATGAAGGTGTTAAAAAACAAACAAGCAAAAAAACAAACAAACAAGCAGTTACTAAGCAGTTGATGGGTGCCAGGCATTCTCCTAGGTGTTAGGAACACAGCCATGTTCAAGAAATGGTTCTGTCTTCACCTTATTTAATACTATACCAACCTGCCCTACCCAACAGTGGCAGTCTCAATCCTGTGTACACTATATACTTTTTCCTTTTTTTCTCCACTACCTATCTCCTTTTAACATCTTATTTTTTTACATGATTTATTTTCTGTCTCTGTATGCTACACCGTAAGCTCAAGGAGGGCAGAGATTTTGGTCTGTTTTTTTGCTTAACCCATCCCTAGCACTCATCCTAGTGCCTGCCAAACCAATACGTATATATTTGTTGAAGGAATGAATGAGCAGTTTACAGTTTAATGGGGAGATAGATCACTCACTCACATACTGTATATACTGTGTTCAAATACTAAATCTTTGCCTTGGAACTCAAGAATATACCTACACACTTTCAAAAAATATAAAATAAGAACACCTTCCTGACCCAGGGTTTGCTCCTATTATGGAAGTCCCAGGAAGAAGCAATGGTTTGGACAGTGTTGTCTCTAATGGCTGTTAAAGTTTCTGATCCATAATTAAGTGTACTTTCCTGCTTAAAATAAACTCCACAAATGATGTTTGTGGACAGAGTTATTTACTGGAGCCAAATATTAGGGAAGCAATTAAGACATTGCATCACCATTATCTCAAAAACAATAAAGACACATTGGCTCTATGGTGATAATAATTTAATGGAACTCTTTTTTTGTCTTAAATATAATGATGATTTCAGTATGGCTTAGAGAAATGAGTTTTGGGGGGGAAATCTTAATGGAGTTGTCTCTTCTGTTTACAAATCTCTTTGAAATAGTTTTAAGCTTTGTGGAAGTGAATCTGATTTATTCCAATAATTTTCCGTTTGGTTTAACTTCACTTAAATGGCTAAAGTCTCCAGAACTGCGCTCGAAAAGTATGCTCCTAATAAGGCACATGTTCTGTAAAGCCAACTGCTTGTGGACAGAAGTGCACGCGTTTTCCCTTTCTCCTCTGCTGAGAGTCCAGAGGGCGCAGGCGCCTGCGGAAACTCACTCAGGGCTCTGCAGATGTCGCTGACCGCTCTGAAGACCACGGCCGAGAAGCTGACTCGCAGTCGCACTGTCTTCACGTTGGGCAGGCGGAGGCGAAGCATTTTATGCTGAGGGGTGAAGAGAAGCTTTGCATCTGCCTGGACCCCACATTTGTCCAGGGTCCAGTGCGTTTTCAGAAGCCAGCAGTGCTTCTGTTCCCACCAAAGGGCAAAGTCTGACCAGTCCTGGGCTATGTCTGCAAGAACGGAGAACACAGTGCAGTAAAGTGAGAGTGAGCACTCGCACCCCAGAGTCAAGTTCCTTGTGTGCAAAACTGAAGCCAACGCTGGTCTTCAGCTCCCACCTCCTCTTACAGTCCAAGGTTTCATCATTCTTGGCTTCTTGTCAAAGTCCCTAAGGCGGGGCAGGTAGAAGACAGACTGAACCTTACCTTCTTTATATTTAAATACTATGGAAGGAAGAGAGACATACAATTTTTGTTCCTGATGAAATACTAAAGTTATCTTCTCCCAAGTCCCTTGGTGCCATGGTCCTTTCTGGGAAGGCCAGGAGCATCACCTCTGTTTAATCAAGATTATTTCTCTAATAGAAATGAATCTTTCCACAAGGGAATATCAACAGCTCCCAATCAAACTGCACGCAGAAGTACTGGGAAGCTGACATTTCACTCTTCTCAGGAATGTCCATCTCTTATTAGCTCCACCATATTCCCAATTTCCAAAGTGTTTACACTGAAATCAGAGCTGAATATTTTCTCTCTTAATGGTAGCATCAACATTGAATTCTTCCCCTTCTTCAATGCCCCTTGGTATCTAGGTTGAATCTTTCCCCTTTGCCAATGTTAGAGTCAATATTCAATCTTTTATTTTGCTAAATTAAGAGCCACCGGTATTTTTATTTACTTAAAAAATAGTTTCTCCCTCTTTCTTTCTCTCTATTTAAATTAGAAAATGTTTCTCTCAGTGCTATTAGAAGTATAAATGCTATAACTATTTTGGAAAGTCCTATTCAGTAACTTTTCTCTGAGCTATATACCCATTAGAAATGCGTGTACTATATAGACCGAAAGATGGTACTATCTGTAAAAGCCCCCAAATGGAAACAATCCAAATATCTATCAACAGGTAAATGGATAAATTGTGGCATAGTCATACAATGGAATATTATACTGCAATGAGAATCAATGAACCCAAACTATATGCAATAGCATGGTTAAATCTCACAGACATAATGTGGCAGGAAAGAAAGCAGATGCCTAAGAGTATATTATCCTGTATAATTCCACTTATATACAGTTTACTGTACAGTTTACTCCTATGGAGTAAGAATTCAGGATAGTGGTTACCCTTGGTGGGGCAGTGGCTGGGAGGGGTTAGGTGCGGGACTTGGGTGGGGGAACAGGTAATGTTCTCTTTCTTGATCTGGGTGGTGGTTATATGACTTTGTGAAAATTCACTGAACTGTACAC
The DNA here is from genome assembly GCF_003031525.2 of Neophocaena asiaeorientalis asiaeorientalis. Lineage (NCBI taxonomy): Eukaryota > Metazoa > Chordata > Mammalia > Artiodactyla > Phocoenidae > Neophocaena > Neophocaena asiaeorientalis. Next base: position 3,540,625 of record NW_020175089.1, on the reverse strand, counting down.
TTATAATAAGTGCACTTTTCTGTACGTATATGATACTCCAATGAACGCTTACTTAAAAATACTTTATATCACTAGTGTAAATGATAAGCTAACATCTGTGGTCTTAAGTAGAAGACAAAAAATAAATACAAAGAAAATAGAACATTATTAAATTCTAGGTACCTCATGTTGACTCGTGATGTGAAGACTCTGACCCTGAAGACTTCTTTCCTTGTTTTTAACAGGGTGAGTAGCAAATGGTGGACAATATTAAAAGACATATTGGCACCAGGCCGCCTGCATCTCGGAGCAATCAAGCATTAACAGAGAATCACACAATAATCTAAGGCCCCAGGTGTGGTCTAAAGTCACCATGGAAGGGGTCCTGTTCTTGTGCAAATAGGTTTTTACACCTACTGGGTAGCTTTCGTTTGCCACCAAAGACTCAAATTTTCACATTGGGGGTCAGGGGGTGGTTTGGGCTCCTTCAGGGCTTCCCATTTCTCTTCCTCTTGCAGGCAGGGACCATTACAAGATGGATGATCAAAAAAATTTAGATGGTCAGATAATCCAGTTCAGCCATTTAGTGGTGATGCAACAGAGAGGGTTTCAAATGTAGAGAAACCATAAAGAAGCAGCAACTTACTGATCTGTTCCACTAACTTGAGCATCACTCCCCCAATGTGCAGGTCTCCAGACACTCTCAGTGTGACATCCTTCTGCTCCTCTTCATTTGGATGGTCAACTTGGATCACGAGCTCCCAAGAAGCAGACGCAAAGTCACTGGATGAGAGCATTGTGGCAAATGCAGGTGTCTTTGCGTAAAAAGGCAGATAGATCAGAAGGAGGCTGGGACTCGCCAAGCAGACCTTGCAGAGCAAAACTTTTTTTCCCCCATTTTAGCCCCCTCTTCAAAAATGCCACAGGGCTCCTGATATTAAATTCAGCATCTTAACTTTAAAGACAAAAAGTCTTATAAAAATCATCTCAGGCCTTCTAAATTTATGTACTTCACTTTTCCACCCTCCCAGGTCCACCTGGCTATTTTCTGTGCCTGCCCAGTGCATCCATCCCTCTCTACTGACTCTTCTTGACCTTCTCTGAACTATTTTAGCAATAGGTAACAAATCATGGCAATCCTTGACACTTAAAAAAAGTCAACTTTATTGAAGTATAATTTGTATACAATAAAATGCATTGAATTTAAATGTACACTTTGATGTATTTTGCTGTTTGAAAATTATACCTCAGTAGAACTGATTTAAAAAAAGGAAATTAAAATCTTTATCTTGGTACTTCCCTGGTGGTGCAGTGGTTAAGACTCAGTGCTCCCAATGCAGGGGGCCAGGGTTCGATCCCTGGTCAGGGAACTAGATCTCACATGCAAGCCACAATGAGTTTGTATGCTACAACTAAGGAGCCAGCAAGCTGTAACTAAGGAGCCCTTGAGCCACAACTAAGGAGCCTGCCTGCTACAACTAAGACCCAGCATAACCAAATAAATAAATATTTAAAAAAATTTATCTCTAATGTATATACATATGTATTATTACATTCCTCCCATAAATACTGATGACATCTTCTGGTATGAAAATTCAAAAAATAAAAATAGAGCAAAACCGTTTCTTTTTTAGTCATATAGCGTAGTTTTATCTTAAGCACATAGAGATGCAGGTCATTAGTTATTGCCACATATTTGATTTACTTGAATAACTGTTTTATATCATATAGAGGTTGATAAACAAGTGCATCAATTAAGTTTTTGGACACACCTTTAGCAACAGATTTAAAACAGGAGTGACAGACATACAAACCCACTCTTCAAAGTACAGTTAGGGGTGTTCTCCTCGTTGGAGGAACTATGATGAAAGAAGCTAAGCAGTATAAGAACTGAGTGTTGTGGGGGTAATAGGAACACTGGGATTCCAAATTGGCAGAACTTAAAAATGTCAGCTCTCTCTTAAATAGAAAGCAAATGATACTACCTCTCTTGGCTATCTTAAGATTTAAAATAAAAATAAGTCATTTAAGTGATAACAAGTATTTTTCATTTTTCCAGGTAAAGACAGCTTATGAGAAATCTATGTTTTCATAAGGCCTGTTTTTGAGAAACATCTGTGCATGCAAACGGCCCAGGAAAGGGCTTCTCTAATGGAAAGTGCACATGAACCCTGAGAACCTTATTAATGTGCAGATCCTATTCAGCAGGATCTTATTAACATGCAGGTTCTAGTCAGCAGGTCTGGGGTGGATGTGGAAACCCTGCATTCATAACAAGCTCCAGCTAATGCTGGTCTTCCTCTCACACCCTCAAATTGCAATAGCTACTTGAAAAATTAGCTCCAGGACTCATTTCCTCCCTTCAAATTAACTAGATCACTTATTAAGCCAGGACTATGGTGACCTCTGAGAAGGTCTGCAGAAAGTGGGCATAGAGGGAACGTACCTTAACATAATAAAGGCCATATATGATGAACCCACAGCTAAAATCATACCCAATGGTGAAAAGCTGAAAGTATTTCCCTCTAAGATCAGGAACAAGACAAGGATGCCCACTCTAGCCACTTTTATACAACACAGTATTGGAAGACCTAGCCACAGAAATCAGACAAGATAAAGAAATAAAAGGAAGCTAAATTGGAAAGGAAGCAATAAAACTGTCACTGTTTGCAGATGACATGACACTATACATAAAAAATCCTAAAGATGCCACCAGAAAACTACTAGAGCTCATCAATGAATTCAGTAATGTTGCAGACCACAAAATATATAGAGAGTAATCTGCTGCACTTCTATACACGAACAATGAATTATCAGAGAAATTAAGGAAACAATAATATTTACCACTACATCAAAAAGAATGAAATACCTAGTAATAAACCAACCTAAGGAGGTAAAAGATCTATACTTGGAAAACTATAAGACACTGAAGAAAGAAATTGAAGACAACACAAATAGATGGAAAGATATACCATATTCATGGATTAGAAGAATTAATATTGTTAAAATGACCATACTACCCAAGGCAATCTACAGAGTCAATGCAGTCTCTGTCAAAATAGCAACAGCATTTTTCACAGAACTAGAACAAATAATTTAAAAATTTGTATGGAAACATGAAAGACCCCGAATAGCCAAAATGATCTTGAAAAAGAAGAGAGCTGGAGGAATCATGCTCTCTGACTTCAGACTATACTACAAAGTTATAGTAATTGAAACAGTATGGGACTGGCACAAAAACATACACATAGATCAATGGAATAGAACAGAGAGCCCAAAAATAAACCCACACACTTGTCAATTAATCCACAACAAGGGAGACAAGAATATACAATGGAGAAAAAACAGTCTCTTCAATAAGTGGTGCTGGGAAAACTGGACAGCTACATGTAAAAGAATGAAATTAGAACACTCTCTAACAACATACAAAAATAAACTCAAAATGGATTAAAGACCTAAATATAATCAGAAACCATAAAACTCCTAGAAGAAACCATAGGCAGAACACTCCTTGACTTGAATTGTAGCAATATTTTTTTTGATCTGTCTCCTAAAGCAAATGAAATAAAAGCAAAAATAAACAAATGGGACCTAATTAGACTTAAAAGCTTTTGTATGGCAAAGGAAACCATAAACAAAATTAAAAGACAACCTATGGAATGGAAGAAAATATTTGTAAAAGATGCGAAAGACAAGGGGTTAATTTCCAAAATATACAAACAGCTTATACAGCTCAAGTAAAAAACAAAAACAAAAGCAAAAACAACACAGCCCATTAAAAAAATGGGCAGAAGACCTAAATAGACATTTCTCCAAAGTAGACATATAGATGGCCAACAGGCACAGGAAAAGATGCTCCACATGTTAATCATCAGGAAAATGCAAATTAAAACCACAGTGAGATATTGCCTCATACCTGTCAGAATGGCTATTATCAAAAAGACTACATATAACAAATGTTGGCAAGGATGTGGAGAAAAGGGAACCCTCCTACACAGTTGGTGGGAATGTAAATTGGTGTAGCCACTGTGGAAAACAGTATGGCGGTTTCTCGAAAAACTAAAAATAGAACTACCACATGACCCAGCAATAACACTCCTGTGTATATATCAGAAACAAAACAAAACAAAACAAAACAACTGAAAACACCAATTAGAAAAGATACATGCACTCCAATGTTCGCAGCAGCATTATTTACAATAGATATGGAAGCAACTTAAGTGTCCATCAACAGATGAGTGGACAAAGAAGATGTGGAATGGAATATTAGCCATAAAAAAATAATGAAATTTTGCTGTTTGCAACAGCATGGATGGACTTGGAGGGTATTATGCTGAGTGAAATAAGTCAGACAGAGAAATACAAATACTGTACAATATCACTTATATGTGGAATCTAAAAAAATAAAACAAACTAGTGAATATAACAAAAAGGAAACAGACTCACAGATATAGAGAACAAACTAGTGGTTACCAGTGGGGAGAGGAAAGGGGGGAGGGGCAAGATAGGGGTAGGAAATTGAGGTACAAACTATTATGTATAAAATAAATAAGCAGCCAAAACTAACACAACATTGTAAAGCAATTTTACTCCAATAAAAAAAATTTTTAAAAAATAAAATAAGCTACAAGGATATATTGTACAACTCTTAAAACTCTTAGCTAAACTCTCAGTACCTTCACTAAGCATTCCTACTAACATAAATCTTTCCCAGTGAGGACACAATAAAGATAACTCTTTCATAGACAAACTCATAACACGCCATTGAAGTATTTGACTTTAAGATCCTTACAATTTCTAAAATGCTATGATTTGAGGTTTTGTTATTTAAAATGTTTTGTACACAAAGAAAATAACCTTACTTTTAAGATGACTCCTTACTGCTTGTTTCGTGAGCAATCAGACAGAGGGTTTTTTCTTTTCCTAACCTGGGCAATCAAAACACTTCTCATTTAGGCAATAAATGGTGATTCCCTTACAACGAAATTCTGGCTAAAATTAGGCAATCTGGTTTCCCCACATTCCTCTCCTATCTTTTCTGCGCCTTTTTGAGCGAACTTCTCACGTTCAGCAAGCTGTTACTTGTTGAGGAAAGCACATCTAAGTTAAAGACCAGAACAAGAAGCAAAGCGCACCACCAGACCTGCCTTCCTCTGGGGAAGCCCAGCTGCCCACTTCCTCGGGTCCTTTATAGAAAACTCAATCAAGAAAGACAGACAGACGCAGGCAGGCAGACAGAGAGAATGATGCGGGAAATAGACCCAACGCTTCCCCTGGAAGATCAGAGAGTGAGTGGGTCCGAAGGCCTCTGGCCTGTCTTTTGCCAGCTCTGCAGGGTCCTGGGGCCCAGGGGAGTGTGATGGGTGGGTAAAACCCTGCCCCCTACCCCCATAAAGGCCTCTGGCCTGTCTTTTGCCAGCTCTGCAGGGTCCTGGGGCCCAGGGGAGTGTGGTGGGTGGGCATAAACCTGCCCCCTACCCCCCACCCCCGCGGCTGGACGGACAGTTTATTTTGCGCAGCCAGATACGCAAGGACGGAGAAGGTGGTCACAAGCCGAGGACGCGGTTTTTAATCCACCAGCCATTTAAGTGCAAGGGGCTGTAGAAAGGCAGGGGCGGGGGTCTCGGGAACCAGCGGTGCCCATCGCAGCCTCCCCTCCCAGCCTGGTCCCGGCCCCTCGCCACCCACCTCCTTTCCGGAGCCTGCGGCGTGCGGAGTCGCTGCCCCCTGGAGACCCGGCCAGAGGCCACTGCGGCCGAGCCAGGGGCGCGCGGTGGCGGCAGCTGCTCCGCGAGGTTCGGCTGGCGAGGGCTGCGCGCGGACCTGCCACCTAGACAGGCACCCGCCCCCGCCGCCCAGTCTCCGCCCCGCGCGGCCCCCGGGGCAAGGCCGGCCAGCACAGCGTGCAGGCGGCTGCACGCCCAGCCCCCGCCTGCCAGGTCCCGCTGCCCGAGGAGGAGGCGCTCCGCAGACTTTACGGGCAAAGGGTGGTCGCCCGGCTACCGCGCGGCGAGAGGGCGGGGAGAATCCGGCGGAGGCTCAGCCCCGTGCCCCTCTTGCGACCTCTCATCCTGCCCACCTTCCCTTAGACCGCCTCCAGTTTCCCGGTTCCCCGAGGCCCGCCCAGTACTAGCCCGGTGATTAAGATCCTGCTACTTCCCCGCCCTCAGTCACTCACACCCCGGGGTGCGTCCACGCGCCAGGAGCCCCGGCTTCAGGCGGGAACAACCGCCTCCCCTCTAGAGAGCCTGGAGGACCTGTGGTCGCCAGGTGGAAGAAACAAAAGAGGTTCATCTCTGAGTAAGAGGGTGGTGTAAACCCCTGAGAAGGGTGAGGCACCCCAAACATGCACGATGGAAGACCCTGGGGGAACCCAAGGCCCCGCCCCTCGCGGAAGTCTGGGTGGCTCACCTCACATTCACCACCCAGCGCTCCGCTCACCCTCCTGTGGGATTCATCCGAAGAGAGCAGGAAGGGTGGGTGACCTTGGGGAAGTTACACAACCTCTCCAAGCCTCCTTCGCCCAAATTACACACTTTTGTTGAGTGTTTACTGTGCACCAGGCCTGGGGTTGAGCTTTGAGGATACAGTGGTTATAAAATAGACTGGAAATTATAGTTTTCTCATCTGTAAAATGGGTAAAGGGATGGAATTCCCACCACCAGAACTGCATTCAGTCCATGGAGGAGTTTTATGCAGTATAATAGTCTTTAGCGATTTTTGTCAAGTACATAAAGCTTTTGATAACTTAAATATTAATTTAAGATGGTGTAAAATTTAGAAATGGAATCTTTGTTTTGCTTGGACATTACCATATTCAGCCATTATTATGGTTTTGAAAGTACTTTACATTTAATTTTAAAAGGTCAGTTGAACAACCGTCAGCAAATATGGGATTTTATAATTAAAATGATTAAAAAATTTGAAACTGAATTTCCTAATTTGGTAGAGTTTGTCAGCTATAGGAAAGTGGTCAGCTGTCTTCTGATCTGACTTCCCCACATGCCTAATACCGACTGAGCAAATATGCACTTATTTGGGGCAGAAAGTGTCTAAGACTTGCTTTCTGGAGACTGTGCATGGTTGACTAGACCATAGACTGTCTTCAGGATCTTGGATATGATCAGGAAGCAGTAACAGTTTTCTTTATGCCAAATTGGTTTTCCATTTTAGTTGAAAATATCTGGATTGCGCTAAAGAATTTAACTGGTTTTAAGCTTTCTGCTTGGCCTAAATTCTTTTTTAAGCTTTTTAATGGAAATATTATATATTTATACGCAAGAACACAAATCATAAATATACAGCTGATGAATTGTCACATATTGAACACACCTGTGTTGTAATGAAATTCCGATCAAGAAACAGGACATTGCCAGTCCCCAGAAGTCCCCTAATCCCACCTTTTAGTTACTATGACCCCTCACCAAGAGTAACCACTATCCTGACTTCTAATCCTCAGATGGGTTTTGCTGATGTTTGTACCATATATAAATGGAGTTGGATGATGCATGCTATTTTGTGTCTGGTTTCTTTTGTCCAGCATTATATTTTTTAGTTTCATCCATATTGAATGTCCTAGGCTTTTTTCTTTTTTTTTTACTACCTAGTTATTATTGTGATGCAGGTCCAACTCATCCCCTAAGGTTCTAGTTTAGAAGTGTATTAAAAAGTATATTCTCGACTTCAAAATTTCATACATATATAAACAAGCAATATTCACCTTAATCCCTCTTAAAAAACAAGCAGAATCAACATTTTGAGTCTGTTATTTAATCCATACATACTCATCAAGCAATGAATAAGCTTATTTATTCATTCAGCCACTGTATAACTGTGAGCTAGACACCAAAACAAGTGCTGAGAATGCTCAGATTAGGCACAGACTTTATCTTCATATCATAATATGATACGAAGGAATACAGAGGAGGGATGTGTACCTCTCCCAGGTGTGTACCTCTCCCAGTTGTGTGGTGTGGTGGGGAGTATGAGAAAAGGCTTCAGAGAGGAGATGCGTTTTGAGATGGAATTGGAAGATTTATTTGCCTACAATAACCTGTAGTCTCTAGAAAAATGTTTTAAGGTATTTTTTAGTTAGCAGATAGTTATTGCACTTCAAGAGATGTATTTCCTGATCTTAAAAATTTCCATGTTCATGGTGCAAATATTGAAACAATAACTATTATCAGATACTTATATATGGCAAAGCTGGCCTGAGAATCATTACCCTGAATAGGTAAGTTAGTCATGTTTGCATTATCATGTGGGATATGAGTGTGTAACAGAAAAGAACAAACCTGAAATGTACATGATAGCCCATTCTCAAGGCTCTGCCTCCCTTTAAAGATATAACACTTCTCATTCATGTAGAGATAAAATGTTCTGGAACAGAGGTTTACAGGAACCTTGTTGGAGGTTTACAGGAACATGGTGACCTGACCTACATGGATAGCTGCAAGCACAAAGGATTCCAGCACCAAGAAGTTTGAAACAACCAGCCACACTGCTCCTCTTTTACTGTAAAAGAAGCCTGAATTCTAACTCCAGGAAGATGGTTCTTTGGGACACTAGTATACCATCTTCTTAGTCTGCTGGATTTCTAAGTAAATTCGCTATTCCTTGCACCAATAGCTTGTTTCTCGATTTATTGGCCTGTCATGTGGCGAGCAGTATGAGCTTGGTAATAAATACATTGGAATGGATGAGAGATGTGTCCATGTTCTTAATCACTGAACAGAAAAGGGAAATACAGCAGTAGAGGGCCTTTGACCATCCTGGCTACTTCAACCTGTGAAGCACAAGTGACTTTCTTCCTCTAACACCTTTCTACTTCCACCACATGAGCCCTCAAAGTTTAAAAAATTCTTTATAATTAACTTAGAGAGAATGAGAAAGCTGCTAGAAGGAGAAAAGAGGTGTTTTTTCTGGATTGATGCTTTTATTTGACAAAACAAATAGGCCATTACCCAGTGTAAACTTCTGTGTTGTGCATTCAGCTTATAAACATTCTGCAAGTCTGGCAACTAAGAAATGACAAGAGTCACCGAAAATGTATTTTTGTTTGCACTGAGTCCTTGGGACTCAGCAGTTGTTTTCACGTTTGTGGACAACGTGTTCTATTGAGTGCAAAGAAGCAGAATGTGCCTATTATAGCTACACCCTCCTTTCCAGCTGTACAAATAATGAGCACTTTCTATGCCCAGGCAAGTTCTAAAATGTTCTCCCTGACAGGATAAAGAGGTGTGTCTTGATGTATCGACAGGCACCGGATGAAGAAGTGTGAGGAAGAGCAAAGGAGGCCTTGCTCCTTGCTGTTGAGAGTGAGAGGAGCAAGAAAGATGGTGCCTCCCTCCCTCCCTTCCCCCCTTCTTTCTTTCTTCTTCCTTCCTTAGCATCCATCTCAATCAAAGGGTACAAAAGAATATACACTGATAATTAAGTCTTCGTCCTCTTCTGATAATGAAGTTCCCTTCCCCGGAGAAAACTGTTACTATTTCCTCTTGAACCTTCCAGAGATAGTTTTTGTGCATAGACTATTTAATTTTATATGGTAGTATTCTATACATATATTTTTCTGTGTTTTGTTTTCTCACTTTAAAATATCTTAGTTATCGTAGTGGACATCATTCATATTCATGGCTGCCTACCACCCTTGGAAAGTCATCTTTACATATTTGTAGAAATTCTTATGTTATTATTTCAGTCTAGAAATCAGAGCTCAAATTCTCAACCTCTCTTGCGGCTAGGGCACAGGCCTATGACCTAGACCCTTTCCCTCGGGCGCACATAGACACTTTAATTTGGAAGTGAGTGAGATGCAAAGACAAGATGTACCTGAGGTTTCCACCTGATAATCATAGGCAAGAATCATTGATGGATTATAAAATAAATGAGTAAAATTATGTTGAGAAACAGGATATTTGTAGTCTCAGAATATCTCCCTACAAAGCATTTGTCAATTACATAGGGAAAGATACATAGTAACTTCAGAGTGGAGAAAACTGGCAGTTATCACCTTAATCAAGTGATCAAAATGAACATCATCTGTAATAATGCATATTGACCTCACACACCTGAGAAGACACAGCATCACTTCTGTAGTGTTCTTGCCCAAAATATACAACCTCAATTTAATCATGAGAAAGTGTCAAACCCAAATTGGAAGATAGTTTATGAAATAAGTAGTTAATATTCTTCAGAAGTGAGAATGAGAGACAGAAAAACTGAGAGACTGTGTCAGATCAGAGGAGACTCAAGTGACAACTAAATGCCATGTGCGATCCTGGATTTAGTCCTGGAATGGAGAGTGGACATCGGTGGGGAAGGCCTGTGAAATGTGAACAGGGCAGTAGGTTAGTTAATAGTATTATTTCAATACTAATTTCCTGGTTTCCATAAGTGTATTGTGGTTATGTACAAGGGTAGACAAGTTCTCTGTGTACCATTTCTGCAACTTTACTATAAGTCTAAAATTATTCAAAGTGAGGAAGAGGAGGAAGGTGGTGGCAGGAACATGCTCTGACCCTGCAGCAACTCACTAAGAGGATAAGGAGGGTTCAGGGTTCTGGATTCAGCTATGACCTCCAGTGAGCAGGGGGAGAAAAGTCCACGTACAGATGGTTGTTTGTTGTAACCCAGAGTTTTCAAACTGGCTTGGGGTTTGGAGCCCATGTCTGGTATTTTTACCCCAGCAGTGAATTTATAGCATGATGGTTCAGGACTTAAAAACTGACAAATTTGGGTTCACCTGTTGGTACTGCTGACACAACAGATCAGAGGGCTTGGGCATGTTTTAATCTGGATCCCTGACGAAACAGAGATCTGTCTGATCTCAGTTTCTGGTTCTGTAAAATGGGAGTAATAATACCCATCTCGTAAGGTGCTGTGAAATGAGAGAATGTTCCTGAAGCACAGAGCACAGAACCTGAAACATGGAAAATGTTCAATAACTTTATTTATTACTAGAGTAATAAGTAAATAAGAAAGAGTGGGGGTGTTCTCTGGGAAAGAGGAGGAATTGGAGACTCTGAGGCTGTTGCATCTCATCCCAGTGAGGTAAGACTGTGCTCACCTCTCCTCCTTTCTTGCTCAGAGGTAAGGGACCAAAGAAGGGGAGGAATTGTCATTTAGGTGAACCCGTAGGAAGTTATTATCTTTTTCAGACTGCACCACAGGGAAAATGTGACAGTTTACACCCAGGTTAGGAAAAGGTTCACAGTGAACTCTTTCCAAATCCCAATGCAGGTGTAAGGTGGTCTGGAAATATTGGAATGATTTCTGTCCTGCTTTCTTGTAATATATGTTCAATAAACACTAGCTATTATTATAGTAGCAGGTATGATTTTGAAAAATCCAGAATGCTGAGTGTGAGAACGGTCTTGGTCCTTTATTTTTCTAAATATAATTTCATATTTTGATTTTTGGTTAAAGATAGTTGATTGAAAACTCATACTTATCTTTCCTTCCTATTGACTCCCTGCTAAAATTATAGTATAGGAATAAAAATGTATAAACCTACAATGACAAAGGTTAACAGGAGAAAGGCCATCAGCCAATAAGAGATTTCAAGATTTCCTAGAAGATAGAAAATTGAAGAAGAAATGGTTAGTAATGAAGCAGAGTAGTGAAATTCATAGTCTAGGAGTGAAAATGGGAATGTAACTGAGGCTTTCCAGAATATTCTCAGAGAAACTCAAGTCCTGGAAATATCAGGTGTGACAGACAGTGGATATGAAATGTGTTGTCAAAAACAAGGGAATGAATAGAAAGTCTCTATAAAGAATAGTCAGTCCCCTCACTGTCACATTCAGGGTGAATATATGGCTGCCAGATCTACACCCTGTGGGCCCAAATCCAGAGGGCTCTGGTCCTTAGAAGTTAAATGTTTCTGGGATTCCCTGGTGGTGCAGTGATTAAGAATCCACCTGCCAATGCAGGGGACATAGGTTCGAGCCCTGCTCTGGGAAGATCTCACATGAAGTGGAGCAACTAAGCCCATGCGCCACAACTACTGAGCCTGTGTTCTAGAGCCCGCGAGACACAACTACTGAGCCCGAGTGCCACAACTACTGAAGCCCGCGCACCTAGAGCCTGTGCTCTGCAACAAGAGAAGCTACCCAATGAGAAGCCCGCGCACCACAGCGAAGAGGAGCTCCCGCTCGCCGCAACTAGAGAAAAGCCCACGTGCAGCAACAAAGACCCAAGGCAGCCAAAAATAAAATAAATAAATTTATTAAAAAAAAAGTTAAATGTTTCCTTTGAAAACGTTACTTGGTATTAAGGCCAACTCCCCACTCAATTACCCTAAAGCAAAGCGTATCAGTGAAACCTCCCAAATAGATCAAAAAAACTATATCCTCATTCTCAAATGCTATCAAACATTTAAGGAAATACTCCAATATAAGAGAGAAACAAACTTTAAAAAATCCTTATTTTATTTTATTTTATTATTTTTTCCAGTTTTATTGAAATAATTGACATGAGAAAATTTAACACAAAAAATGAGTAAAAGGATAAGAAACCTAGAGGGTCAATACAAGAGAAGAGCAAAAATACAGTGGGGTAAATTCTCACAGAAATAATGTGAGAAACTGCCCAGAAATGTGGAACATGAACCTCCAGTTTAAAGAGTTTACTGGATACCCATCAAATAAATAAGAGATAGCTACACCAAAGTACAGCATTGTGAAATGAAGATCACTGTGGAAATATAAAAAACCTAAAAGCTTTTAGGAAGAAAAAACAGCTTATCTACAAAAGAACCCAAATGAACACTCTATACCCAGTCAGACCAACAATCAAATATGCTTCAGACATGCTGGGACTAAGAAAATTTAATTCTCACAAAACCTGTCTTAGAAACATTCTCAAAATGAGCTCTAGAAAACAAGGAAGTGAATCAAGAGAGAGGAAGACCTAGGATGCAGGAAACAGTAGATCCAATCCAGAAAAGCGAAGGAGAATTGACTGCCCTGGGAGGAGTTCTCTGGGGCAAAAGAAGACATCGTAGAATATCTGATGTTATGAGAAATTCGGAAAAAGATTTGGGATATGGTAAAGAAAAGTAGGGCAAAAAAAAATAAACTCATTTAGAAAATTCAGGAAAGCAAATGGACGTGAAAAAGGAAATATAACTTTTGCAATTTAAAAAATTAATCTATGAACAAAGCAAATAAGACTTAATTATAGTTATGAAACAGAATGTAAACATTGTCAGTGTGATATAATAAGAAAGATATTTGGTCTTTATCCGGTTCCTGACACACAGTTATTAAAACCCTTGGAATTTCCTGAGTGATAAGGGTGACAGGAGTGTCTTTCATTGTAACTGGTGGCTCTTGGCAGGGCCTTGGATAGCTGCAGGCTGGGGGCTGCTTGCCAGAAAGACCAGGCCTTGATTAAAATCTTGGAACTTTCACTACTACCCTCTAATCATTAGGAGCCGGAGTTTGAGTTAATCACCAACTGCCACAATCATGCCTATATATTGAAACCTCCATAAAAACCCTTCAGTGATGGGTTTTGGAGAACTTCTGAATTGGTGAACACATCCACATGCTAGGAGGGTGGTGCACCCCAACTCCACAGGGACAGAGGCCCCTGCACTTGCCATCCTTCTGGACCTCATGCTCCGTACTTCTTCATCTGCCTGTTCATTTGTATGCTTCCTTATTAACTGGAGTAGTAAGTACAGCGTTTTTTCTGAGTTCTCTGAGTCTTTCTAGCAAATTATTGGGCACTGAGGGAGGGGGATTGTGGGAAACCATGACTTTGTAACCAAGTCACAGAGTACAGGCAACTTGGGGATGCAATTCTTGGAACTGCCATCTGAAGTGAGGGCAGTCTTGTGGGACTGAGTTCTTAAACCTGTGGGGTCTGCTGCTACTCCAGGTGGCCAGTGTCAGAATTGTACTGACTTGAACAACACCCAATTTATGTCAGAGAGTTTAGAGAAGTAGTTGGGGTAAAAGCCCTCCAGTCAACATCAACAATGCAAAAATAAAGGCACAGGTGACAGAATTTGAGGGTAGAAGAAAGAAAGAATAGATGAAGGCAAATGTTAGAGGTGCTAAAAGGCTCATGTTACATTGTGAGATGCCAAAGATATGGTTGATAAGCAAGTAATCAAGGTTTTATTATATTACTTGAAGTAACAAAAGTAACCAAGAGAAGAACTAAAATAAAAATAAGTCTAAATATACCTGCATCGGGAGGTGGGAGTTTTATAAGAGAACTTAATACTCATCTATTACACGTGGAAGTCCACAGATGATGTCTAAAATTGGTAAACTGAGAATTAGTAGTAGAAACATATCATATACAGTTGATTCTTATTATTCATGGGAATTATGTTCTATAAAGTTGCCATGAACACTGAATTAGCCAATAACGAACCATTGCTCCTAGGGAAAATATGTGCAGACACACACACACACACACACACACACACACACACACACATATCTCACATAGATCATAATCTTAAATTTAAAAACATCTCATCCTTGTAGATCCTATTTTTAAAATTTTTCTGAAGTTCAGAAGTGTTAAGTGACTAACCCTAGGCTGCTCCACTAATAGATGCCAGAGTTGGGATTCATACTACATCCAAGTGACCCCAGAGCTGGAGCTCTTTGCAGGACACTGCACTGCCCACTGATCTCCATCCTCTTGTCATCTCTGGAATGGAAGAAATTTTCACATATTGAAGTACGGGGAAATCATTCTGGCTTATAAATGATTTAGCTTAAACTTTATGCTAAACTATCGATAAAACAGCCTGTTTGTGGTCTATCAAACATCTGCTTTAATCATTAAAGGGTGCATTGATTAGAAGAATGTCCATATTAAAAATAAAGATTAAATGCCTCCTTTCCTGGGATGGCAGTGCTGGTATTCCTTCGATTATAAGACGCCCTTCCCAGGTGCCAAGGACTTATTGATTCGCTGTGTATGTGCTGTGCTGATCTGTTTAGTTTTGAAACCTTGAAAGAATGTATGCCTGACTTGTTTGATGTTCTTTGTTCTGACAAGATGTAAAAGTGCTGAAAACCATGCTTCTCCAGAGTGGTTTCTCAGAGTTATTGGAGAGGTTATCTCCCCAACTATAGTCCTCAATTTGGGCCAAATAAAACACTTTTCTATTCCTATTATAGATTGTTTATTGATTATTTCCAATGACATTGCTTGGCATAGCCCGTAGCATGTCAGAGAAACCCACCTGAAATTGCCTGGAGTCTACTTTGGACCAGCGCTTGGTACAAAGAACGGGCACCGTGAGCCCCTCCAGCTTCATAGCACCTTTCAGGTGCTTCAGTGAGTTTTTCCTGGTATCTGGGTCTCCTTGCATTAAGTGACAGTCCATGAATTTTATTTGAGCTGTTTGTTATCTTAAGACTTGGAGTCTTAAGATAACAAACCAGTACATTTCCTAGTGGAAGGAACCTAGGGGAAAGTTACTAGGCAGAGAACCTAGAGGGAATTTCTAGGCAGAAAAAGCCTAGAAGGAACTTTGGAGTGAACTGAGTTGGCTGACCTCTTTTTAAAAAGTGGCATATTAGAAATATTTGTCCTTTATAGTAAAATGAAACTAAAAAAAACAAAACTAAGGGTGGGAAATTGTGCTTTTAATGCCTACCAGCTCCTGGACAGGAAGCCACCCACTGGAACTCCAGTTAGGTTCATGTACAATTGGTACAGAGCTAATACTTGCAAGTACTTACTAGCCCTACAATGGCCAGGATGGGACACTTTTGAAATTCCAAAACTGTTCTTTTGTGCGCACAGTTAGAATAAGCTGCCTTGATAAAACATCTTTTTAAAATTCTGACCCTGAGAGAACAAAAGCACACCTAGGAGAATATTGGAAATTATAACTCGTATCATGTCCTTGAAATGTAAACATAGCCCACATTGCCTGAGACTACGTAGCCCTGGCTCAATTAGTAGAACCTAAAACTTAAAAAAAAAAAAAAAAAAAAAAAAAGGGAAAAGAGGCCTTTTAAAACTCAAGCAGGAAAACTATGAGATCTCTGTGTCTAGCTGGATGTATGTATGTCTGTGTGCACATTATAAATATGATGTTTCTACCTCCAGATGATATAAAAATTAATTTTTAAAAGAGCTCTACTAGTTGACTTAAATATTGGCACTTACAGATCAATATTTCTTTTTTTTTTGGCCGCTCTGCGCAGCATGTGGGATCTTATTTCCCCAGCCAGGGATCAAACTCATGCTCCCTGCAGTGGAGCATGGTGTCCTAACCACTGGACTGTCAGGGAATTCCTAAATCAAATATTTCTTTTTACTTTTTATTTTTAAAACTTTTTATTAGGGTATAGTTGTTTTACAATGTTGTGTTAGTTTCTGCTGTACAGAGAAATGAATCAGCTATATGTATACATATAACCCCTCTTTTTTGGATTTCCTTCCCATTTAGGTCACCAGAGAGCACTGAGTAGAGTTCCCTGTGCTATACAGTAGGTTCTCATTAGTTATGTATTTTATACTTAGTATCAATAGTGGATATATGTCAATCCCAATCTCCCAATTCATCCCACCCCCTTTTCCCCCTTGGTGTCCATACATTTATTTCATACATGTGTCTCTATTTCTGCTTTGCAAATAGGTTCATATATACCATTTTTCTAGATTCCACATATATGCATTAATATAGGATATTTGATTTTCTCTTTCTGACTTACTTCACTCTGTATGACAGTCTCTAGGTCCATCCATGTCTCTGCAAATGGCACAATTTCTTTCATTTTTATGGCTGAGTAACATTCCACTGTATATGTACCATACCTTCTTTAGCCATTCCTCTGCTGATGGATATTTAGGGGGTTTCCATGTCCTGGCTATTGTAAATAGAGCTGCAATGAACATTGGGGTGTGTGTATCTTCTGGAATTATGATTTTCTCTGGGTATATGCCCAGGAGTGGGGTTGCTGGCTCCTACGGTAGTTCTATTTTTAGTTTTTTAAGGAACATCCATACTGTTCTACATAGTGGCTGTATCAATTTACATTCCCACCAACAGTCCGGGAGGGTTCCCTTTTCTCCACATCATCTCCAGCACTTACTGTTTGTAGTTTTTTTAACATCTTTATTGGGGTATAATTGCTTAACAATGGTGTGTTTGTTTCTGCTTTATTTTTTTCTTATTTTTTATTTTTTTAAGACAAATATGACTGAAGCACTTTCCATCTAGTATTTTTTATTTTAACATCTTTATTGGGGTATAATTGCTTAACAATGGTGTGTTTGTTTCTGCTTTATTTTTTTCTTATTTTTTATTTTTTTAAGACAAATATGACTGAAGCACTTTCCATCTAGTATTTTTTATTTTAACATCTTTATTGGGGTATAATTACTTTACAATCGTGTGTTAGTTTCTGCTTTATAACAAAGGGAATCAGTTATACATATACATATGTTCCCATATCTCTTCCCTCTTGCATCTCCCTCCCTCCTACCCTCCCTATCCCACCACTCTAGGTGGTCACAGAGCACTGAGCTGATCTACCTGTGCTTTGCAGCTGCTTCCCACTAGCTATCTATTTTACAATTGGTAGTGTATATATGTCCATGCCACTGTCTCACTTTCTCACAGCTTAACCTTCCCCCTCCCCATATCCTCAAGTCCATTCTTTAGTAGGTCTGTGTCTTTATTCCTGTCTTACCCCTAGGTTCTTCATGACATTTTTTTTTCTTAGATTCCATATATATGTGTTAGCATACGGTATTTGTCTTTCTCTTTCTGACTTACTTCACTCTGTATGACAGACTCTAGGTCCATCCACCTCACTATAAATAACTCAATTTTGTTTCTTTTTATGGCTGAGTAATATTCCATTGTATATATGTGCCACATCTTCTTTATCCATTCATCCGATGATGGACACTTAGGTTGTTTCCATCTCCTGGCTATTGTAAATAGAGCTGCAATGAACATTTTGGTACATGACTCTGTTTGAATTATGGTTTACTCAGGGTATATGCCCAGTAGTGGGATTGCTGTGTCATATGGTAGTTCTATTTGTAGTTTTTTGAGGAACCTCCACACTGTTCTCCATAGTGGCTGTATCAATTTACATACCCACCAACAGTCCAGGAGGGTTCCCTTTTCTCCACACCATCTCCAGCACTTACTTGTAGTTTTTTTTGATGATGTTCGTGCTGACTGGTGTGAGGTGATACCTCATTGTAGTTTTGATTTTCATTTCTCTAATAATTAATGATGTTGAGCATCTTTTCACATGTTTGTTGGCCATCTGTATGTCTTTGGAGAAATGTCTGTTTAGGTCTTCAGCCCATTTTTGGATTGGGTTGTTTGTTTTTTTGATATTGAGCTGCATGAGCTGTTTGTATATTTTGGAGCTTAATCCCTTGTCAGTTGCTTTGTTTGCAAATATTTTCTCCCGTTCCAGGGTTGTCTTTTTGTCCTGTTTGTGGTTTCCTTTGCTGTGAAAAAGCTTTTAAGTTTAATTAGGTCCCATTTGTTTATTTTTGTTTTAATTTTCATTACTCTAGGAGGTAGGTCAAAAAAGATCTTGCTGTGATTTATGTCATAGAGTGTTCTGTCTATATTTTCCTATAAGAGTTTTATAGTGTCCAGTCATATTTAGGTCTTTAATCCATTTTGAGTTTACTTTTGTGTATGGTGTTAGGGAGTGTTCTAATTCTACTCTTTTACATGTATCTGTCCAGTTTTCCCAGCATCACTTATTGAAGAGACTGTCTTTACTCCATTGTCTATTCTTGCATCCTTTGTCATAGATTAGGTGACCATAGGTGAGTGGATTTATCTCTTGGCTTTCTAACCTGTTCCATTAATCTATTTTTCTGTTTTTGTGCCAGTACCATATTGTCTTGATTACTGTGGCTTTGTAATATAGTCTGAAGTCAGGGAGCCTGATTCCTGCAGCTGTTTTTCTTTCTCAAGATTGCCTTGGCTATTCGAGGTCTTTTGTGTTTCCATACAAATTGTAAAAAATTTTTTTCTAATTCTGAGAAAGATGCTATTGGTAATTTGATAGGGATTGCATTGAATCTGTAGATTGCTTTGGGTAGTATAGTCATTTTGACAATATTGATTCTTCTAATCTAAGAACATGGTATATTTCTCCATCTGTTTGTGTTGTCTTTGATTTCTTTCAACAGTATCTTATAGTTTTCTGAGTACAGGTCTTTTCCTTCCTTTGGTAGGTTTATTCCTAGGTATTTTATTTTTTTGGTCACAATGGTAAATTGGAGTGTTTCCTTAATTTCTCTTTCTGATCTTTCATTGTTAGTGTATATGAATGGAAGAGATTTCTGTGCATTAATTTGGTTTCTTGCAACCTTACCAAATTCACTGATTAGTTCTAATAGTTTTCTGGAGGCATCTTTAGGATTCTCTGTGTATAGTATCATGTTATCTGCAAACAGTGACAGTTTTACTTCTTCTTTTCCAATTTGTTTTCCTTTTATTTCTTTTTCTTCTCTGATTGCCTTGGCGAGGACTACCAAAACTATGTTGAATAACAGTAGTGAACATGGACATCCTTGTCTTGTTCCTGATCTTAGTGTGGTTTCAGTTTTTCACCATTCAGAATGATGTTTGCTGTGGGTTTGTCGTATATGACCTTTATTATGTTGAGGTAGGTTCCCTGTGTGCCCACTTTCTGGAGAGTTGTTTTTATTTTTTTATCATAAATGGGTGTTGAGTTTTGTCAATAGCTTTTCTGCATCGATTGAGATGATCATATGGGTTTTATTCTTTAATTTGTTAATATGGTGTGTCACATTGATTGATTTGTGCATTTTCAAGAATCCTTGCATCCCTTGGATTAGTCTCATTTAATTATGGTGTATGATTCTTTTAATGTGTTGTTGGATTCTGTTTCCTAGTATTCTGTTGAGGATTTTTGTGTCTAAGTTCATCAGTGATATTTGTCTATAATATTCTATTTTTGTAGTATCATTATCTGGTTTTGGTGTCACGGTGATGGTGGCCTTGTAGAATGAGCTTGGGAGTGTTCCTTCCTCTGCAATGTTTTGGAAGAGTTTGAGAAGTATCAGTGTTAGCTCTTCTCTAAATTTTGATAGATTTCACCTGTGAAGCCACCTGGTCCTGGACTTTTGTTTGTTGGAAGATTTTTAATCACAGTTTCAATTTCATTACTTATGATTGATCTGTTTATATTTTCTATTTCTTCCTGGTTCAGTCTTAGAAGGTGGTACTTTTCTAAGAAATTGTCCATTTCTTTCATGTTTTCCATTTTATTGGTGTATAGTTTCTTATAATAGTCTCTTATGATCCTTTATATTTCTGTGGTGTCAATTGTAATTTCTCCTTTTTCATTTCTAACTTGATTGATTTGAGTCCTCACCCCTCTTTTTCTTGATGAGTCTGGATACAGGTTTTTCAGTTTTGTTTATCTTCTCAAAGAACAAGCTTTTAGTTTCATTGATCTTTGCTATTGTTTTCTTCATTTCTGTTTCACTTATTTCTGCTCTGATTTTTATGATTTCTTTCCTTCTACTATCTTTGGGTTTTCTTTGTTCTTCTTTTTCTAGTTGCTTTAGGTGTAAGGTTAGGTTGTTTATATGAGATTTTTTCTTGTTTCTTGAGATAGAATTGTATGGCTATAAACTTCCCTCTTAGAACTGCTTTTGCTACATCTCATAGGTTTTGGGTCATTGTGTACTCATTGTCATTTTTTTCTAGGCATTTTTTAAATTTCCTTTTTGATTTCTTCAGTGATCTTGGTTATTTAGTAGCTATTGTTTAGCCTCCATGTGTTTGTGATTTTTACAGTTTTTTTTTCCTGTAATTGATTTCTAATCTCATAATGTCGTGGTCAGTAAAGATGCTTGATACAATTTCTATTTTCTTAAATTTACTGAGGCTTGACTTGTGACCCAAGATGTGATCTATCCTGGAGAATGTTTCACGTGCACTTGAGAAGAAAGTGTATTCTGCCACTTTTGGGTGGAATGTTCTATAAATATCAATTAAACCTATCTGGTATATTATGCCACTTAAAGCTTGTGTTTCCTTATTAACTTTCTGTCTGGATAATCTATCCATTGGTGTAAGTGTGCTGCTAAAGTCCCCCACTATTAATGTGTTACTCTTGATTTCACCTTTTATGGCTGTTAACATTTGTCTTATGTATTGTGGTGCTCCTATGTTAGGTGCATAAATATTTATAGTTGTTATGTCCTCTTCTTGGATTGATCCCTTGATCATTATGTAGTGTCCTTCCTTGTCTCTTGTAACAGACTTTATTTTAAAGTCTATTTTGTCTGATATGAGTATTGCTACTGCAGCTTTCTTTTGCTTTCCATTTGCATGGAATATCTTTTCCCATCCCCTCATTTTCAGTCTGCATGTGTCCCTAGGTCTGAAGTGGGTCTCTTGTAGACAGCATATTTATGGGTCTTGTTTTTGTATCCATTCAGCCAGTCCGTATCTTTGGGTTGGAGCATTTAGTCCATTTACATTTAAGGTAATTATCAGTATGTATGTTCCTATTACCATTTTCTTAATTGCTTTGGGTTTGGTTTTGAAGGTCTTTTTTTTCTCTTGTGTTTCTCACCTAGAGAATTTCCTTTAGCATTTGTTGTAAAGCTGGTCTGGTGGTGCTGAATTCTCTTAGCTTTTGCTTGTCTGAAAAGCTTTTGATTTCTCTGTTGAATCTGAGTGATATCCTTGCTGGGTAGATTAATGTTGCTTGTAGTTTTTCCCTTTCATCACTTTAAATATAACCTGCGACTCCCTTCTGGTCTGCGGAGTTTCTGCTGAAAAATCAGCTGATAACCTTATGGGAATTCCTTTGTATGTTAATTTTTGTTTTCCCTTGTTGCTTTTAATATTTTTTCTTTGTATTTAACTTTTGATAATTTGATTAATATATGTCTTGGTGTGTTTCTCCTTGGGTTTATCTTGTATGAGACTCTCTGCGTTTCTTGGACTTGATTGACTATTTCCTTTCCCTTCTTAGGGAAGTTTTTGACTATAATCTCTTCAAATATTTTCTCAGACCATTTTTCTTTCTCTTCCTCTTCTGGGACCCCTATAATTTGAATGTTGGTGAGCTTAATGTTGTCTCAGAGGTCTCTGAAACTCTCCTCATTTCTTTTTATTCCTTTTTCTTTATTCTGCTCTGTGGCAGTTATTTCCACAATTCTATCTTCCAGCTCACTTATTTGTTCTTCTGCCTCAGTTATTCTGCTATTGATTCCTTCTAGTGTATTTTTCATTTCACTTATAGTGTTGTTCGTCACCGTTTGTTCTTTAGTTCTTCTGGGTCCTTGTTAAACATTTCTTTTATTTTCTTGATCTGTGCCTCCATTCTATTTCTGAGATTTTGGATCATCTTTACTATCATTACTCTGAATTCTTTTTTAGGTAGATTACCTATTTCTTCTTCATTTATTTGGTCTTGTGGATTTTTACCTTGTTCCTTCATCTGTGACATATTTTTCTATTGTCTCATTTTTGTTGATGGGTGGAGCTGTGTTCCTGTTTTGCTGGTAGTTCAGCCTGAGGCTTCCTGCACAGGAGCTTGTAGGCTGTTGGGTGGAGTCAGGTCTTGGTGCTGAGATGAGGACCTCTGGGAGAGCTCACACCGATTTGTATTCCCAGGTGCCTGAAGTTCTCTGTTAGTCTAGTGTCTTGGACTTGGCGCTCCCACCACAGGGGCTCAGACCTGACCCTTGGCCTGGGAACCAAGACCCCACAGGTTGCATGGCATGGCAAGTAAAAAACAAACAGCAAACAGACAAAGACCAATGCAAATAATAAAAACAAAACCGAACAAACACACAAACAAAAAAGAAAAGAAAACAAACAGACAAATAAAACCCAAAACAAATTAGAAAAACAAATCCAAGCAAACAAAAAGCAAAGCAACAAGCAAACAACAACAACAAGAAAAAAAAAATCACAAAGAAAGCATAAAACCAGAAGACACCCAAACAAACAAGAGAGTTCAAAACCAAAACCAATAATAAAAACAAAACTAACATAAACAGAATACAAAAAATAAAAGAAAATTAAAAAGAAAATAAAAGAAAAGCTAAGAGAACAAAAGACAAACACATAAAGATGACAAAAACAAAAATAAAAAAAGAATTAATAAAAGAACATAAAAAGAAAAGAAAATAAAAAACACAATGAAAGAAAACAACACACAAATATCCAAAGAACAAACCAACAGAAAACAAAAACCAAAACAACAAAAAACAGACAACAAAAAAAGAACAGAACAATAACAAAGAATAAAATATAAAATAAAATTTAAAAAGTTAAAAATATATTAGAAAAAATAGAAATGAAAATGAAACAAAAAAACAAAACACAACAACAGCAAAAAAAATTAATTAATTAATTTTAAACAATTCCCTGGTACCTCCACTATGAGTGTCCTTGTTCCCACGGTGAAGTGCATGCAACTCTGCCTCCCCAGCTGGCCCTCCAAGACCTCTAGGTAGGTCTCTGGACCTGCTGTGTCAGCCTCACCTCTGCGTGTATTCCTTTCAACCAGCATCTGCTCCTGAAGCTGGCCCAGAGCACACGTGCCTGTGTAAACCAGCTGGGGTGCAGGCTTCCATGTGTGTGCCTGCAGGGGCTTGCGAAGCCAGAGGAGGCCTTGAAGGTGGGCAGTGCTCAGTCTGCCTGGACCCATAAGGCCAGAGGAGGCCCCATCAGGGGACACACATGGGCCACCAGGACCCATGCAGCCTGTGGAGGCTTTGTGGGGTGTGCGGTGCTTGGGTCCACTGGGACCCCCATGGCCAGAGGAGACCTTGGTGGTAGCAGGGCTCAGTTCCAGTACCCATGTGGCCTGCAGAGGCTTTGGCTGGTGTGGGGCTCAGGCCCAGGACACTAGCAGGCTCACCAGGGCCTGAGCAGGCAGAGGAGAACCTGGCTTGAGTGGAGGATGAGCCAGATCAGGTGTGCACCTGTGCCACTGCCCGAGGAGGTTGGGCCAGCAGGTGGAGAAGGGTGCCACAATGGAGGCCCTGCCAATTGTGCTCCACTCATCAATGGTGCCTCACTTCCTGCTGCCCCATGCTGCCTCCCCACCACCAATAGCCATCCTCTGCCTGGGTCCACCCTCCAAATTCCACTCTCTGGCACCCAGCCTCCCTCGCTACCAGGGAACACAGCTCAGGCTGGGGTGTGCAGGGCTGTGGCATGGACCATGTACATAGGTCCCACTCTGTCCTACCCTCCACTGACTGACTGCTGCATTCCCCTCCAAACCCCCTATCCCCTGAAGGTCCCTCTCTGTCCCTGGTGATCCCCTCTCTTCTCTCCCAGCCCCACCTCAGGGGTGCTGGTCCCATCCCGTCTCCACTTTTCTTTACACCTTCCTTCTCTCTCACATCCTACCCAGTTGTGCGGGGATTCCTCCCGTCCCCTTAGGTGTCTGAGGTCCCTCATTAGTGCTCAGTAGGTGCTCTGGGAGAATTGCTCTGATGCATTCTTGTACTTGTGAGGAGACACAAACTCCACATCCTCCTACTCCACCATCTTAACTCTACCCCCAAATCAAATATTTCCAAATATAACAAAAAACTATCCTCAAATCTTTAAAAGATCATATGATCTAGGATTAATCTTTAATGAATGAAAACAAGTATAAGTTTTTGGTTTGATTAATACAGACATGTCTTTAGAGTCATAAACATTAAGTATAATACTTTTACCTAGGTTTACTAAAAGTCAATAAGCTCATATTATCTCTGTTACAAAATTTGTCAACAAGAAAATTAACTTGGTAAGATGATATTTTTGTAAGTAATAAATAGAGGATAAATGGGATAAAAGTTTTTAAGTGAACTCTTTAAGAATGATTGTTTTGTGGTATGTCTACCTAAAAATAGTTTCTCCAGACTTGAAACTTTAGAATTTTCCTAGATTAAGCTAAATAATAAGAGTTCATTGAATATACAGATCACTTCCAATTAAGGTAAAATACTAAAACATTAATTGCTAAGAAAGTCTAAATTTACCTACTTTTGTCTCCTTATTAGAGAAAAACTAAAGATGCTTGAGTATGTTGGAAAGACGTCTTGTACCCCATTGAGGGAAGAAATTGGGTTATGAGAGAATGTATGTTTTTAGAGATTATGGAATATGTTCACAAGTTTGCCAATCAGGAAATGCTGCTCACAATTGCTTGCATCTTGGTTTTTGCCAGAGATTAAGGTTTTTTTTAAAGGTTAAAATTGATAATATATAAGTAATTAAAGATATTAGAAATAATAAGAGAAATATTTCAGTATACAATGAAAATAAGTTGTGTGTTTTCAGTAAAAGAAATTATGAAGAATGAAAATGCATTTTGTTAAGGGAAAAGAAAGTGATTTTTGTCCTGAAGCATCTCAAAGAGAGATATTAAACTAATTAGGTTTATTCAGTATGTTAAATTATGTGGGAAGCATTGTCAAATAAAAGGTAATGTTAAGTCTTCTTCATGTTATATCTACATAAGTGTATATTATGAGTTCCAGAAATTATATGAAATTCCTGGAAGTCTTATATGTCCTGACATAAAATGTTATGTTGTCATCAAAATTGAGGCTTATGCTAAAGGGACTGAACCCAAGTATCAGGAGAATGCCCTAGATGACTTTCATGCAAAGGCAACAATAACAGAATCTGTATAGATAAAATCCATTCCAATTCTGCAAGAAAATTGACCCCTTATTGTCAGGATTTTGCCACCCTGATGTCCTTGTAACAAGGCAACAGTCTGTTCCTAAATGAGAGATATTAAGGTGGGTAAGCAATACCTGTGAATTAAACAGTCAGGGTTATGGGAAACCCAAGATGGCTACTGGATTCTTCCCAGTTCTCTGACGAACCCCATTTTTCATGTGATGGGTTAAAGCCTTCTCTTTCTGCAAGGCTGATGATGTCACAATGGTAAAGAAACTGTTAGAAAATGTATTTTCCACTTGGAGAATATTTTCCACAATCCCCAGTGATCAAGACACTCACTTCATTGGGCAAATCATATGAGTCTTAAAAAAAAAAACTTGAAAATTTCTTGAAATTATCACTGTCACTGTCACCTTCAATCTTCAGGCAAGGTCAATAAAACTAATGGAAAAACTGGACTTGAGCAGAACGAAAATTAATTACATGGGATTGAATGAACTGGTAAATACAATTTTTATGACTTTTTGTCTGAAATATTACTGGCTTTTAATTTTTGTCTTCCAGACATAAGGGAACCTTTCCTCTTAAGCTAATTATAACTTACAGCAATTATATCTTTATAAGCAGATTGAAGCATTTATCTTTCCTCTCTACTTGATCCCTCCAGAGATTGGAAATCCTTAGGTTCCCAGCAGCATTTCCAGGTGAATAAGTAAGAACACTTCCAGGCAGGTGCAGGAACCTCAAGATATTTTAGACTTCAAGAAGAGAGGTATACACCTAAACCTGTAGGTATTGCAGGCAGAATCTGATGGCAAGTTCTTGGCATGGCTTTCCTCGTCTTGAGAGGACTTTTAAAAGTTCAATTTGAGATTCCTCTTGTAAAGTTCCAGCAAAGCCAAATTTAAAAGAACGTATACGATCAATTCCACTTATGTAAATTATCAGGCCAAGTTTATTGAAATCAGACTTATTTTTGAAAATAAATCAGTCTTAATTTGACTATATTTGGTGAAAAATGAAGATAATTTAGAGAGAAAAATTATTTTTCCATAATATATCTTTGTGGATATTGAAGTTTTGTATATACCGAGGTTTTCTATTTACTACCTACATCCAAGATGCCTCTTTGTTGCTATGTTACATTATTGTAAAGTTTATTGAATTATTGAAAGGATATTCTAAGCTTGCTTCTGAAGCTGATCACAGTAATCTATCTTTGGATGAAGATCAGATGACACATGACCTGCATCCAGGAGATCATGCTTACTGGAAAAGACATCATATAAAGGACTCTCCAACCTAGATGAAAGGATCCTTATCAGGTATTCTTAAGTAGCTCATGTACAGTGAAACTTATGGGAATTGACTCTTGAATTAATATTTCTGACTTAAGAAAGCCTCTGCACCTGACTGTTTTATAGAAAAGACTTCTGACCTCAGATGACATCCACACCAGGACAAAAAGATGACATCAATGGTAGACAGCTGACCCAAGAATCTGGACTGGGCCTGTAAGACTCATCCTATTAATTCAATTGTACTGTTTACCAAATACTCATCTCCCTATCAAAATTGAAAGTTATTGTTTTACTTCTAGCTATACTTTTGATGCAATGTTCAAAATGGAAAGAAAATTCTTTAGTAAAGTTGTCACAGAGTATAGCTCCTGGAGGCAATCTAACTGACTGTTGGATTTGTCATCAAATTCCTCCATCAGTACAAGACCAATTTGGCCCCTCCTAACACCTATATTATGACTTTTCAGATGTTTCTAACATTACCACCCACCTTGACTGACCTCCCTCTGGCCTAACCTTTCAGGTTCAAATTCTTTAACATATTAATTTGTCTATCCTTTGTTTGATACTATCCATGATCCTTAGAGACCTGACACAACTTACCCTAGGACACCTCACTCTGTTCCTTACTTAATTAACAAATGTCTTAAAGAGAAAAACGCAAGAAAATTATGCCAGCAACTCCCTTACATCAAATACCATACACATAGGTTTTGGAAAGCCTACAAGAGAAATGACCCATGGTTTAATACCGCATTAACAAAACTTCCAACTGATGAAGCTATCAATGAGAGCACTCTAGGAGGGATCACTTGTGCTCCCCCATGTTTTGTCTTCATGTGGTATTGGAATTGATCCACTTTCCTAAAGATGGGCACATAGTCTTACTAGCTGGCAAATAGAAGGTTTATTTTTACTAGGATAATATGTTACTCCATTGTCTATACATAAGTAAGTAGATGAACCTCCTTTCTCTCTTCATTACAGAGTCAAGAGATCCATGTTAGCAAGATACCAA
Organism: Neophocaena asiaeorientalis asiaeorientalis; assembly: GCF_003031525.2. Lineage (NCBI taxonomy): Eukaryota > Metazoa > Chordata > Mammalia > Artiodactyla > Phocoenidae > Neophocaena > Neophocaena asiaeorientalis. The sequence goes on along the minus strand of NW_020175089.1, from coordinate 3,512,667 downwards.
GATATCTCATGACAAAATCTTTTGGCAATCTTGGTTCCTAATGCAGGAGTATGTGTAAACAGAGATATGATTAGAAATCTATCACTCACCATTGGTCAAATAGTTGAGGAAACTGAAAAAAAGCATTGCAGCATAACAGACATCCCTAAATTCCTAGCCCATATAATATTAGATAACAGAATTGCCTCATATTTTTGTTGGTTAAACAAGGAAGCATTTATGTTATTGCTCGCACTACTTGCTGCACTTATATCAACAGCTCTGGAGAAGTAGAGGCACACACACACACAATTTCCCAAAAGGGTGAAATGGCTACAAGATCAGACATTTTTTTCCCGTTTTGCTTACAAATGATTATGATTGTCATAGTATGTATTATTATTCTTTTCCTGGCTATGAAGCTACTCAGGACATGTATCACTACTTGCTTTAAGCCTACTGTTTACAGCAGGTGTAACATAGCCAGGTCATGGAAGCAACCTAAATGCCCATCGACAGACAAATGGATAAAGAAGATGTGGTACATATATACAATGGAATATTACTCAGCCATAAAAAGGAATGAAATTGGGTCATTTTTTGAGACGTGGATGGATCTAGAGACTGTCATACAGAGTGAAGTAAGTCAGAAAGAGAAAAACAAATATCGTATATTAACACATATATGTGGAACCTAGAAAAATGGTACAGATGAACCAGTTTGCAGGGCAGAAATTGAGACACAGACGTAGAGAACAAACGTATGGACACAAGGGGGGAAAGCAGCAGGGGTGGGGGTGTGATGAATTGGGTGATTGGGATTGAAATGTATACACTGATGTGTATAAAACTGATGACTAATAAGAACCTGCTGTATAAAAATATAAACAAAATAAAATTAAAAAAAAAGCAGGTGTAACAATGTTTATGTGACAATTCAACATAATTGATAAAATGTATAGCCTATAAAATGTTTCCCCATTAGCATACGTCTGTGCTTGTTCACTATGTCTGATTAGACACCCCCTCCCTCCCACCCCCCAAGTGGATAACTAGGCAAATCTCTTCTTTTTTTTTTTTTTCCTCATGAATGAAAAAAATGTCAAATTTTGGTCACAGCTCTAAGGCAGACATTACATTTTTCACAAGGATGGAAATGGAGACACCTAACGCTGGGTGTTAAGGAGGTAGGTTCACACAGCTCTCACAGCACTATGGTCTGGATGATGATCTCTGGGTTCTGGATGTCTTTCTTGCTCTGGACAGTCCTCAGCTACAGCTGGGCTGGGCTGGGCTTCAGTCCTTCCACAGCCTTGGCTTTTGCACACTTGATGGTCTGCTGCAGAACATGGTGCATGGCCGACACAGTATTTTCACAGGCCACCTTGAGACTGTTGAGTTGCTTGTGCATCCATGCCAAGAGCACAGCAGTGAACAGGTCCCCGGTGCCTATGGAGACTGTGTCCACCTTGCACATCTCCATGAGGATGCTCTGCATCATCACAGTGCCGTCAGGGGTCTGGGTCATCTGGCTCCCTGGCATGATCAGGTAGTTAATGCCCCTTGGGGATAGCAGGTCTAAGCTGGTGATGACCACTGTGTCAAGGCCCATTAAATGCAGCACGTCCATCACTCACTGCTAAGTCTTCTTCTTGGCTGTGGATCTTTCTGCCGCTCAGCAACTCAGCCTCAAATTTGTTGGGGGTTATGATGTCTGCAACTGGCATGACCTTCTCTCTGTAAACCAGAAGAAGGTCCTCAGGGAGGTAGGTGGAAACTTCTCTGTTCCACTTGTCTCCCATCATGGGGACGCACATGACCAAGAGCCTGGAGTTCTGCTGCTTCAGCTCCTTCCTGGTGTCCACCACCATGGCCAGGAAGAACTTGTCTTTCATGTAACCTGTGAGCACATAGTTATATTTGTTCATGTTGTTCAGCTCCAGCCCGTCATACAGCTCGTGGAGCTCATCTGAGTTCAGCACTTGGCCATTCCAGTGTGAGTAGCCTGTGTGGTTTAAAAACTGGACAGAGTTCACTACATCAATCTTGAACCCCAAAACGTGTAGTGGGAGTGTGACCGCCTGATTGCCCATGTAGCCACAGATGACATGGCTCTGAATGGAGAGCACCTGACAATCTTCCCCCTTGCCAGGTCTGCCTCAGGGGCAGGGCCGGGCAGGGTCAGTATCTCCGCCGCATGCTGGGGCTGTGCTCCACTTGGTTCCAGCTGCACTCAGTCTCTGCTCTGCTGCAGCCCTGCTCAGTGAAGGCACTCTGCTTGAACGATGGGCCACCTCCCTCTTAGGCAAATCTCTTTACATGTATAAACAACAAAAACGGAAGCCTAACACTGAGGGACATGATGGACCCAGGGCAGGCAGCAACTACCCTGGCATTGAGCGACAAATATTGTGATCCTCAGTGCTTTCTATTGAAAGATTTGCAATCAGAAGGGAGAAACAATGGAAGGAAATTTTCACATATTGAGGTATGGGAACGTCTGGTTTCTGGATTGTACATGATTTGACTTAAATTTTATGTTAACCTAAACAGCCTGTTTGTGGTCTATCAAACATACATTGTACATCTGCTTTAATCATTAAAGAAAAGAGTACATTGACTAGAAGTAAAGAATGTCCACATTAACAATAAAGATTAAATGCCTCTCTTCCTGTGATGCCAATGCTGGTATTCCTTCAGTGATAAGACTGCCTTCCTAGGTGTCAAGGACATACTGACTTGCTGTGTATGTGCTGATCTGTTTATTTTTGAAACCTTGAAAGGATGGTGTCCCTGACTTGTTTGATGTTCTTTGTTCTGACAAGATGTACAACTGTGCTGAAAACCATGCTTCTCCAGAGCAGTTCCTCAGATTAATCTGAGAAGCTGTCTCCCTGACCATAGTCCTTAATTTGGGTCAAATAAAACTCTTTTATTTTCCTATTATAGATTTTTTATTGATTATTTTTGAAGACATCTGTGTGAGAGCTGAAACAAAAAGGCAGACTATTGCCTTGCTCTACCTCACCTGGGCACAAGCATGTTAGAGATGACTCAAATTTTTTGTTGTCTACCACAAAAGCACCTTGAGTATTAATTTTGGAGTTACAAATAAATTTTAGCTAGTAGACAAATTCACAAATATGGAACCATCGAGTAGTGAGGCTCCACTGTATAGAGATATGGACTTGACACCCAGGAGAAAGAGCTAAAAGAATTAGAAATAGTTGCCTCTGGGAACAGGACACTGGATGGCAAGGAGTGAGTTATGGGATGTTGCTTTTAATCAAGTATAAATTTTAATTTGTTAACAAATTTAAAATGAATAATTTTTCAAAAATATTTTAAACCACTCTTTCTTCCATGACTTCTTCTCCCCTTCATCCAGGCTGGTGGAAAATGTAATCCATCATTATTGGGTTTCACTTCCCTGACCTCCAGCATCTCAAGAATATCCTGAGATTATTTTAGAAAAGGCAGCGCTTTCTGGAAGGGCTCTCTGGACTCCAGTCTCACTGGTCTCTAAAAATTTGTCTTCTCTAAGTACTTACTTGAAAGAAATGTCTCTCTTTTTCTGATCCCAGTTTGAGACTGGGTCTTGCCCTGTGGCTTCCAGGGCCACAATGAATATCTCTCTTGCATTTTTCTGGGAAGAGGGTGGTTCTTGGGAACAGGGCAGGGGCAGATGGAAACCTCAACTTCTCAGTAGGAATTGCAAATGAAAGATGTTTCCAATCCTTGACCACTGGGAAGGGTAAGTTCAAGCTTGCAGTTTCCTGAGTCATGAAGGCAACATTTAGCCTTTTGTTGAGCACTATCTGTATCCCAGGCACAGTGTCTAGTTCTTTGTATGCATTACGTTACTTAATCCTCACAACCTAAGGGGACATTTTACAGATGAGGAAACTGAAGCTTAGGGAGCTTAAGCAATTTGCTCAAGGTTATCCAGCTACTAAGTGGCAAACTTGGGATTTGAACTTATACCTGGTTAACTCTCACACCAATGCTCTCAACAGCTCACAATACTATTGGCACACACATGCAGTATTACTTTTGCAACTTTCAAATTCTACTTAGTTTTGATAGGTTGAATTTCTGGCAGCTTCTGAGAGCTTATTGCCATTTATGAGGACTTTATTTTGGCAGGATTGTTTCCTTAGAGTCCACCAAGGAAGGTGTGCTTTTTGTTGCTTCTCATTTTGTTTAGACTGTTCCTTCCATCTGTACTGCCTTCCCTGACCCTTTCTTTGTGTATAATTCCTAGCCATCCTTTAAGAACTAGCACTGTAGGTGGTGAAGCTGTGGGAAGCACAGGTGGAGGAAGGAGAAATTTTAACCTTGAATGAAGATTGACATTTAAATTTTTACTTGGAACTGGACTATCTCTTACCAAAGTGAGTTTTTTTTTTAAAAGGATCACTGATGTTGGGAGCACTTTTCATGATCTAAGAGTGTCCAAGTGTTTTATAAATGTTGCCCTGATTTTCATCCAAGGAGCGAAATATAAATACCCTTTCTCATGTCAACAGGTAGAATTGGAAACAAATAAAATAGTTTTAAAAAATTATGCTGCATGAGTCTTGCTTAGTTATTGTATTAATAATACATATATTTATACAATACTTAACATGATTGCAAGCTTTCTACTGTTTGGATAAACATAATTTATTTTAAACCATTAAATCTACTGTTTCAAATTGTCTCCATTTTCCCCCAATTTAAGACTATGCTTGACATCTTGTTAAATTTTTGTTCATGTATGTAAAAATTTAAAGGGTTTTGGTATGATTGCAAATATTTTTTGCCAGAATATTCTCTCCAGAAATATATCAGAGCTCCTCTAAGATTATTATGCATTGTTACTATCACTGTCCTGTATGAAATATTGTGCTCTACTAGGCCCTTGGGATACCTGCCTTTGACACTCAACTGAAACAGCAAGGGACATATGGCAACAATATAATAATGATAATGTATGTGTTTATTATTTTACAGTTTCATTTACCTTAATAAATGAACAGTTTCATGTACCTTTCATATTCAAGGCTTCTCAAACTATACTGTGCAGATAAATCATTTGGGTATCTTTTTTTTTTAAACACCTTTATTGGGGTATAATTGCTTTACAATGGTGTGTTAGTTTCTGCTTTATAACAAAGTGGATCAGTTATACATATACATATGTTCCCATATCACTTCCCTCTTGCATCTTCCTCCCTCCTACCCTCCCTATCCCACTCCTCATGGATCTTGCTGTGATTTATGTCATAGAGTGTTCTGCCTATGTTTTCCTCTAAGAGTTTGATACTTTCATTTACGTCTTTAACCCATTTTGAGCTTATTTTTGTGTATGGTGTTAGGGAGTGATCTTATCTCATACTTTTACATGTACGTGTCCAGTTTTCCCAGCACCACTTATTAAAGAGGCTGTCCTTTCTCTACTGTACATTCCTGCCACATTTTTCAAAGATAAGGTGACCATATGTGCGTGGGTTTATCTCTGGGCTTTCTATGCTGTTCCGTTTGTTTTGGTATCAAGGTGATGGTGGCCTCGTAGAAGGAATTTGGGAGTGTTCCTCCCTCTGCTATATTTTGGAAGAGTTTGAGAAGGATAGGTGTTAGATCTTCTCTAAATGTTTGATAGAACTCGACTGTGAAGCCATCTGGTCCTGGGCTTTTGCTTGTTGGAAGATTTTTAATCACAGTTTCAATTTCAGTGCTTGTGATTGGTCTGTTCATATTTTCTATTTTCCTGATTCAGTCTTGGCAGGTTGTGCATATCTAAGAATTTGTCCATTTCTTCCAGGTTGTCCATTTTATTGCCGTAGAGTTGCTTGTAGTACTCTCTCATGAGCTTTTGTATTTTTGCAGTGTCTCTTGTTACTTCTCCTTTCTCATTTCTAATTCTATTGATTTGTGGCTTCTCCCCTTTTTTGTTTTTTTGATGAGTCTGGCTAATCGTTTGTCTATTTTGTTTATCTTCTCAAAGAACCAGCTTTTTATTTTATTGATCTTTGTTATCGTTTCCTTCATTTCTTTTTCATTTATTTCTGATCTGATTTTTACCATTTCTTTCCTTTTGCTAACTTTGGGTTATTTTTGTTCTTCTTTCTTTAATTGCTTTAGGTGCAAGGTGAGGTTGTTTATTTGAGATGTTTCCTGTTTCTTAAGGTGGGCTTGTATTGCTATAAACTTCCCTCTTAGAACTGTTTTTGCTGCATCCCATAGGTTATGGGTCATCGTGTCTCCATTGTCATTTGTTTCTAGGTATATTTTTATTTCCTCTTTGATTTCTTCTGTGATCACTTCGTTATTAAGTAGTGTATTGTTTAGCCTCCATGTGTTTGTATTTTTTACAGATATTTTCCTGTAATTGATATCTAGTCTTATGGCATTGTTGTCAGAAAAGATACTTGATACAATTTCAATTTTCTTAAATTTTCCAAGGCTTGATTTGTGACCCAAGATATGATCTATCCTGGAGGATGTTCCATGAGCACTTGAGAAAAATATGTATTCTGTTGTTTTAGGATAGAATGTCCTATAGATATCAATGAAGTCCATCTTGTTTAATGTATCATTTAAAGCTGGTGTTTCCTTATTTATTTTCACTTTGGATCATCTGCCCATTGGTGAAAGTGGGGTGTTAAAGTTCCCTACTCTGAATGTGTTACTGCCGATTTCCCCTTTTATGGCTCTTAGTATTTGCCTTATGTATTGAGGTGCTCCTATGTTGGGTGCATAAATATTTACAATTGTTATATCTTCTTTGTGGATCAATCCCTTGATCATTATGTACTGTCGTTTTTTGTCTCTTGTAATAGGCTTTATTTTAAAGTCTATTTTGTCTGATATGAGAATTGCTACTCCAGCTTTCTTTTGGTCTCCATTTGCATGGAATATCTTTTTCCATCCCCTTACTTTCAGTCTGTATGTGTCTCTAGGTCTGAAGTGGGTCTCTTGTAGACAGCATATATATGGGTCTTATTTTTGTATCCATTCAGCCAGTCTGGGTATTTTGGTGGGAGCATTTAGTCTATTTACATTTACTTTCAGTCTGTATGTGTCTCTAGGTCTGAAGTGGGTCTCTTGTAGACAGCATATATATGGGTCTTATTTTTGTATCCATTCAGCCAGTCTGGGTATTTTGGTGGGAGCATTTAGTCTATTTACATTTAAGGTAATTATCAATATGTGTGCTTCTATTCCCATTTTCTACTGTTTGTTTCATCTTTAGTTCTTCTAGGTTCTTGTTAAATGTTTTTTCAATTTGTCTATTGTATTTCCAAGATTTTGGATCCTCTTTACTTTGATTATTCTGAATTCTTTTTCAGGTAGACTGCCTATATCCTCTTCATTTGTTAGGTCTGGTGCGTTTTTGTCTTGCTCCTTCATCTGCTGTGTGATTTTCTGTCTTCTCATTTTGCTTATCTTACTGTGTTTGGGGTTTCCTTTTTGCAGGCTGCACATTTGTAGTTTCCGTTGTTCTTGATATCTGTCCCCAGTGACTAAGGTTGGTTCAGTGGGTTGTGTAGGCTTCCTGGTGGAGGGAACTAGTGTCTGTGTTCTGGTGGATGAGGCTGGATCTTGTCTCTCTGGTGGGCAAGTCCATGTCTGGGGGGGTGTTTTGAGGTGTCTGTGGACTTATTATGATGATATGCCACCTCTCTGCTAATGGGTGGGGTTGTGTTCCTGTTTTGCTAGTTGTTTGGCATAGGGTGTCCAGCACTGTATCTTGCTGGTCGTTGAGTGAAGCTGGGTGCTGGTGTTGAGATGGAGATCTCTGGGAGATTTTCACCTTTTGATATTATGTGGAGCTGGGAGGTCTCTTGTTGACCAGTGTCCTGAAGTTGACTCTCCCACCTCAGCGGCACAGCACTGACTCGTGGTTGCAGCACCAAGAGCCTTTCATCCACATGGCTCAGAATAAAAGGGAGAAAAAGTAGAGAGAAATAATTAGTAGAAGTAGGAAGAAAGAACGAAAGGAATAAAGAAAGGAGGGAAGGAAGGAAGGAAGAAATGAAGAAAAGAAGGAAAGAAGGAAAGAAAGAAAGAAAGGAGGGAGGGAGGATTTGTGGGAGGAAGGAAGGAAGAAGGGAAGGAAGGAAAAAATATAAAGTAAAATAAAATAAATTAAAATATAATAAAGTTATTAAATTAAAAAATAATTATTAAGAAAAAAAATTAAAAAAATAACCGGACAGATAGAACCTTAGGACAAATAGTGGAAGCAAAACTATACAGACAAAATCTCACACAGAAACATACACATACACACTCAGAAAAAGAGGAAAAAGGGAAAAAAAATCATAAATCTTGCTCTCAAAGTCCATCTCCTCAATTTGGGATGATTCATTGTCTAAAGGAGGGAAGGAAGGAAAGAAAGAAAGAAGATAAAGTAAAATAAAATAAAGTTATTAAAATTAACTATTAAGAAAAAAAATTAAAAAAAAAACGGACAGATAGAACCCTAGGACAAATGGTGGAAGCAAAACTATACAGACAAAATCTCACACAGAAGCATACACATACACACTCACAAAAAGAGGAAAAGGGGAAAAAATCATAAATCTTGCTTTCAAAGTCCACCTCCTCAATTTGGGATGATTCATTGTCTATTCATGTCTATTCATGTATCCACAGATGCAGGGTACATCAAGTTGATTGTCGAGATTTAATCCGCTGCTTCTGAGGCTGCTGGGAGTGATTTCCCTTTCTCTTCTTTGTTCTCACAGCTCCCAGGGGCTCAGCTTTGAATTTAGCCCCGCCTCTGCGTGTAGGTCGCTGGAGGGCGTCTGTTTTTTGCTCAGACATGAAGGGGTTATAGGAGCCGCTGATTCGTGGGCTCCGGCTCACTCAGGCCGGGGGGAGGGAGGGGCACGGATTGCGGGTCGAGCCTGCGGCGGCAGAGGCCGGCATGACATTGCACCAGCCCGAGGCCCGCCGTGTGTTCTCCTGGATAAGTTGTCCCTGGATCCCGGGAACCTGGCAGTGGCAGGCAGCACAGGCTCCCCGGAAGAGGGGTGTGGATAGTGACCTGTGCTCGCACACAGGCCCCTTGGTGGCAGCAGCAGCAGCCTTGGCATCTCCCACCCATCTCTGAGGTCCGCGCTTTTTGCCGCGGCTCGTGCCCATCTCTGGGGTTCGTGCTTTTAGCCACGGGTTGTGCCCGTTTCTGGCGTTCCTTTAAGCAGCACTCTTAATCCTCTCTCCTCGCGCACCAGGAAACAAAGAGGGAAGAAAAAGTCTCTTGCCTCTTCGGCAGCTCCAGACCTTTTCCCGGACTCCCTCCCGGCTAGCCGTGGTGCACTACCCCTTTCAGGCTGTGTTTACGCTGCCAACCCCAGTCCTCTCCCTGCGCTCCGACCAAAGCCCGAGCCTCAGCTCACAGCCCCGCCTGCCCTGGTGGGCGAGCAGACAAGCCTCTCGGGCTGGTGAGTCCCGGTCGGCACCGATCCTCTGTGAGGGAATCTCCCCGCTTTTCCCTCCGCACCCCTGTTGCTGTGCTCTCCTCTGCGGCTCCGAAGTTCCCCCTCTGCCACCCGCAGTCTCTGCCTGCGAAGGGGCTTCCTAGTGTGTGGAAACCTTTCCTCCTTCACAGCTTCCTCCCACTGGTGCAGGTCCCATCCCTATTCTTTTGTCTCTGTTTTTTCTTTTTTTCTTTTGCCCTACCCAGGTACATGGGGAGTTTCTTGCCTTTTGGGAGGTCTGAGGTCTACTGCCAGCATTCAGCAGGTGTTCTGTAGGAGTTGTTCCACATGTAGATGTGTTTCTGGTGTATCTGTGGGGAGGAAGGTGATCTCCGCGTCTTACTCTTCCGCCATCTTCAGAACACCCCCCTCCATTTGGGTATCTTGGTAAGATGCAAATTTTGACTCAGTGGGTCTGAGTTGGGGCCTGAGAACCTGCATTCCAGCAAACTCCCAGATGTTGCTGATGCCACTGGTCTCAAAACTACATTGTGAATAACTAATCTTTGTTTACCTTAATTCCTGTGATAATCTAACAAATAACAAAAACTCAAGTTAAGTAATTTGTCTTCAGTCCTGACAATGCAGCTTCTTTCAGTCATTCATTTGTTCACTCACTCACTCCTTCAGGCACTGTGGAGACTGAAGCCAGTGAAACCAAGCCCCACCTTTGTGGGACTTGTCTTCTAGTGGAGAAGACCGACTATAGGTGAGTAAATAAATAAATACAAATAAAACAATTTCAGGTAATAAAAATGTTTACAAAGGAAAATAAAGCAGGGCAAGAGATTAACTATTAACAGGGGTCTTCTGGATCTAAAGTTTACTCTCTATACTCGTCGATTAAAGATATGGCCTTCACTATTGCATAACACTTCGTAGGTCATGTTTTGCTATCAAATCTCTTCCCCCTACTTAGTTTTCACAATATCCCTGTGATAAGTTTAGGCAAGGATTCCACATAATCCAGATGGTGAACCATTCAAACTTCTTGAACTAAAATACAGAGGGAGAGAGGCACCCTCCTTAAATAAAAGGTCTTTTGTTTTCATTTGAGTTGACAAAGGAACCTTTGGCCTCTTCTTGCCAATCTCACTCATCGAGGTCGAAGGGGCAGAGAGATGGGAGAGATGACTGATTGTGTGTGTGTGTGTAGGTGTGTGTGTGTGTGTGCACCACACTCAATCCATTTGTCTTGGAAGACTACATCTAGCTGTTAGGATATTTTGGTTGTAGGCAACATAAACCAATTCTGTCTTAAAAGGGTAAACAAATAAAATTGAAAGATATGGTTAGGTAGGTATAGTTCACAGAATCAGGGAAAAGCTCCCCATTAGACTTTGGAAAGCACAGAAACCATGGCAGATCATGGATCTAGGGAGTCCCTTTAGGCTTCTCTCTTCAGATGAATGGGCTCCGTATGGTTTCAGGCTTTGTGTCTGTTAGGGGTTGAATTGTATCCTGCCAAAATATATGTTGAAGTCCTAGCACCCAATACCTTCAAATGTGATCTTATTGGGAAGTAGGGTCTTTGCAGATGTACTCAAGTTAAGACGAGGTCATACTGGAGTAGTGTGGCCAATCCAATATGTCTGGTCCCCTTATTAGAGGAGAAGTGACAGAGACATGTGGGGAGAAGATGGCCATTGACAATGGAGGCAGAGATTGGAGTGACACATCTAAAACACAAGGAATGCCAAGGATTGCCAGCAAACACCAGAAGATAGAAGAGGCAAGGATGGATTCTCCCCTACAGATTTCAGAGAAAGCATGGCCCTGTCAACAACTTGATTTCAAAATTCTACCCTCCAGAATTGTGAGACAAAAAATTTCTGTTGTTTTAAGCCATTCAGTTTGTGGTACTTTGTTATGGCAGCCCTAGGAAACAAATACAATGTTTTTCTGCTCCAGGTTCAAACTCCAGGGAGCAAACATCTGAGTAGCCCAGCTTATGTAATGTGCACACTCATGAGATCATATTTGGAAGGGTGGGCAGTTCTTCAATGAGTAAATAGATGCTGTTGCCAGCAGTAGGGAGAATGGGTGAGGGCAGCAAAATAAGGATATGTACCTGGTATGAACCCGTGAGTGCTGCTGGAGCCTCATGACCTGGGGTGGGGGTGGAGGAGTGATTTAGGAATGTTCAGGCCACTTCCTTGGGTTGCTCCAAACCCTGGTGGTGTTTCTGTGAGTTCTTCCTGACTGGAGCAAATTCAAACCTCTTTACAAATTGAACATTATCACAAGGATCTTGATAACTATAGTGAAATTTTCCATTTTTAAAATCACCCACCCACATATGCACCAAACAATAAACAATTTATCTGTTTACCCACCCATCCATCCACTCCTTGACCTACGCACCCTTCTCATCACTGTTAACTGACCTATATGTTTATCCACTCATCTACTCTACCACCTGTTCATCTAATTATCCATAAATGAGCACCTACGTTTGTCAGGCAATATTCTTTTTTTTTCTTTTTTTCATTTTTTGGTCACACTGCACACCTTGTGGGAGCTTAGTTCCCTGGCCAGGGAGTGAACCCAGGCCCATGGCAGTGAAGGCACCGAGTCTTAACCACTGGACTGCCAGGGAATTCCCCGTTAGGCAATGTTCTTCAGTTTGTTCATTTATTCAGTCATTCATTCAATAAATCAATCAGTATTTGTTGAGTGCCTCCTCCATTTCAGACAATGTTCTAGGTGGTGGAGATAAAGCAATGAATAAGAAGATATGGTCTCTGCCCTCATGGAGTTTGCAATATTGTTGTAAAGGTAGATGTTAAACCAATAACTAGGAAGACAATATGTGAGGCAACTTCTCCTTTTGTCGTAATTCCTTTTCCTCTTGTACCTTTCTCTGTTTAGTGTGTATGGAAAACTTTGATTTTGGAAAATTTACAGAGCATATAGCATAGGCAGATGACTGGATTGGAGAAAAGGAACATCACTTCCTGAGGTGAGTGAGATTGAAGTCCACTAGATTCTAAGCTCCTGGAGGGCAAGAAGAGTGTATATTTTAATTCATCACTTTTTCCCAGGACTTGTCACAGAGAAGGCACCAAACAAATATGTGCTAAATGATAAAAAGAACAAATATTTACTCTGTAATTTCCTGAGTTTTGACCCTTTGAAATATTTTTTTTTCTGATTCCGGCACTTTCAAGATCATAGTTTATTTATTACTTCAGATAAAAAGATAGTATACATATTAGGAAATCCCTTAAAATTCAACTCTAGCATTATACAACATCTATAACTTTTGCACTGAATGTTAACCAAAAAAAGCTCTAAACACCTGAAAGCCCCACTAGTAACATGAACTATGGTAATAAAAAATTTGACATTTAATTTGCTCAATATATAGTATTTACATTACGAAACCAATGGTGATACGATAAACAGTGATAAAGAAATAGTAAAAATAAACTTTACAAAGCAAAGTTTTATATTCTTACAATATGCTAATTATCATAATTGCATATAAAAATTAAAACATAGCAGAGCTTTCTGTTACAGAATTCTTAATTATCTGAGTTGTAGTCATTACTTGCTAATGATTTACATGCAACATTTGCTAGTACTGACATTTGATTTTTTTCCCCCAAGAAAGTGTAAGTAGATATTTATTTAAGAGCAGACATTAATTTACTTGTGGACACGAAAAGATAAAACTGTACTCAAGATTCGTACTGGTCACAAGCCTCTTCTCTATAGAAATGATAAAAATAGTAAGACCAAAAAAAATTCCTGAAAGGAGATGCATAGGCAAAGAGTACCATGAATGGCACAGCTCAAAAAATCTTGGAACCAATTAGACACACATCTTTTCTCTCTCCTTCAATGATGAGAGGTCTATTTTGCCATCAAATTATAATAACTGTAGCAAGTAAAGGGTACCATCAAATTATAATAACTGTAGCAAGTAAAGGGTACCAGGTATACAACTAATTAAACCTTGCAAAATACTAAGCTGGGCAGGGGTGGCCAGAAGAAGGAACAATTTCCATATAATTCAAACTATATGCAGCATAACTACAATGGGAGCTCATCCCAAACTGGCTATATGAAACAATTGGACTTTTATGATTTAATAGTTAAAATTATAACAAGCGTAATAATACAATAGAGTTACATGGGAAGCAAGAGCCAAGGGGCATTTTATATTATTTACTGTGTATTTCAGTTTAAAAATAATTTTGCTAAGTATACATCTCAACTGAGGTCTATGCATAAAATATACTAACAGATACAGATATTTACCTTTGGTGACTTAAAGGCCTTTTTGTGACTTCTGTCTGAATTGCAGGCAGAATGCTAGATGTACATGCACATGTGGAAAAACTCAACCTGAGGTAATCCAAAAGATGTGCATGTGAGGAGCCTGGAGGTACTCTGACAGTCAAAGCACACCAGAACCCAAACAGGCAACAGTGAGGATGGCCACAAGGAATGGAATGTCAGTATGGCAGAAAGAGGAAGGCCAGCAGAATCCTGCATACATACACAAAAGAAAAAGCCACCCACCATTTCATAAAACAAAAGCCAATTATAGTGTGGGAAGTGCAAACTGCAGAAAATCAGAAGTCCACAGAAGAAAAACGACTGGCTCCTGTGAGAGAAAGGAGGATGCTTCGTTCTGAGCAGGGTCACTTGGTGAGGGCTGTCATGGTCACCCAGAGCACCTTGTTGGTGCTGGCCTTCAGACACTCCACCTCATAGACCCTTTGAAATATTTAAGGACAATACTTAAAAAAAAAAAGACAATACTTAAACAAAAAGAAATTAGGGACGACCTTAAGTAATATTTTTACAGATTTCTGTAGCTGTTCTGTCTCCATTGTAGAGATAAAAAAAACATCCCAGGAAACTGAGAGGAAATATAGACAAAAGAATTCAGAATAGACAATTCAAAGATGATTGCACTTTAAGGACTCCCAAAGAGCAAAAATAAATGCTAGGAAAATCATTCTCAGCATTGTGAAGCTTGGCAGGACTCAGACAAAAAACTTATTTCAGTATATTTTCAACATACGTTATAATGCTTTTTAAAATGCATTTTTCTTGATTCTAAGATGCACATCAGTGGTAGAAGATGTAGAATGGAGAGCCCCACGGGGAATCTCACTCTCTCTTCCTCAAAGGATCACCTGAGTTCTTCCACACTCTTTTTGGGAGAGTTCCTGAATGAAAGCCAAGCTGTTCCTATGTTCCTCTGACAGTCCTTTACTGAGGAGACACCAAAGGGCAATAAGAGGGAATTTTATGGCACCGCTGGTAAGTGGTGCCTTCAGTCCAGCTGCTTGGGCCCCAGCTGGGAGAACTTGAGACAGATGGCCACACCAGGGACATTAACAAGTGGAGATTCTAGGTTTGAGAAGGTTCCCTCCGTCTATTTCCAATTGAGGTGATCAGGTAGCAGTGGGGAGGATGGAAGTGAGAGAACATAGCACATCACACCTGCCAGCTGCTGAGTCTTTGGAAGTCTCTTTATAATTTCATTTATTTATTTTTACTAAAGTATAGTTGATTTACAATATTATGTTAGTTTCAGGTGTACAGCACAGTGATTCAGTTTTTAGAGGTTACACTCCATTTATAGTTATTATAAAATAATGGCTATATTCTTTGTGATGTATAATACATCCTGGTAGCTTATTTATTTTATACATAGTAGTTTGTACTTAATCCCCTACTCCAATCTTGCCCCTCTCCCCACTGGTAAACACTAGTTTGTGCTCTATATCTGTCAGTCTGTTATATTCATCCATTAAAATTTTTTTAGATTCCACATATTAGTGAAAACATACAGTATATTTGTCTTTCTCTGTCTGACATTTTTCACTTAGCATAATACTGTCCAGGTCCATCCATGTTGCTGCAAATGAATTTTTTTATGGTTGAGTAGTATTCCACTGTGTATATATACCACATCTTCTTTATGCATTATCTGTTGATGGGCACTTAGGTTGCTTCCATACGTTGGTTATTATAAATAATGCCGCTATGAACATTGGGGTGCATATAACTCTGGAAGTCTATTAGTTAAAATCCCAGAAACACACAAAATGTTATCCATAAGCCACTATCCAGAAATGATAAACTTGTTAATATTTGGATGTAAGTTTCTTTAGTCATTTTTTTCTGTCTCTATATAGAAAAATATACAGAAAAATATTTTTGACAATAATAAGGTTCATATATATAGTTTTATAAACTGCCTCTACCATCTAAAGGATTAATGTATAATACATTATGTATTAATGTATTTTTTTCCCATTAAATATTATTAGTCAATGGATATTTGTTTACTACCTGGCCCTACTATGCTACTTGCAGAGGGACTTTTTTAAAAAAATAAATTTATTTATTTAGTTTTGGCTGCATTGTGTCTTTGTTGCTGTTCATGGGCTTTCTCTAGTTGCGGTGAGTGGGGGCTTGTCTTCAGTGCGGTCCACAGGCTTCTCATGGCGGTGGCTTCTCTTGTTGCGGAGCAGAGGCTCTAGGTGCATGGGCTTCAGTAGATCTGGCATGGAGGCTCAGTAGTTATGCAGCAGGGGCTGAGTTGCTCCACGGCATGAGGGATCTTCTGGGACCAGGGCTCGAACCCATGTCCACTGCTTTGGCAGTAGGATTCTTTTACACACACACACACACACACACACACACACACCCACACACACACACACCCACACACACACACACCCACACACACACACACACACACACACACACACCCACACACATATATATATGTATATATATATATAGTTAGGTCCATATTTTTTTAATTTATTTTTTTATACAGCAGGTTCTTATTAGTCATCAGTTTTATACACATCAGTGTAAACATGTCAATCTCAATGTCCCAAATCATCACACCCACTCCCCCCTCCCCCATGCCACTTCCCCCTCTTGGTGTCCATATGTTTGTTCTCTACATCTGTGTCTCCATTTCTGCCCTGAAAACAGGTTCATCTGTACCATTTTTCTAGGTTCCACATATATGCGTTAATATACGATATTTGTTTTTCTCTTTCTGACTTCATTCTGTATGACAGCCTCTAGATCCATCCACTTTTCTACAAATGACCCAATTTCATCCGTTTTTTATGGCTGAGTAATACTCCATTGTATATATGTACCACATCTTCTTTATCCATTTGTCTGTTGATGGGCATTTAGGTTGCTTCCATGACCTGGCTGTTATAAATAGTGCTGCAATGAACATTGGGGTGTACGTGTCTCTTTGAATTATGGTTTTCTCTGGGTATATGCCCAGGAGTGGGATTGCTGGGTCATATGGTAATTCTATTTTTAGTTTTTTAAGGATCCTTCATACTGTTCTCCAGAGTGGCTGTATCAATTTACATTCCCACCAACAGTGCAAGAGGCTTCCCTTATATCTACACCCTGTCCAGCATTTGCTGTTTGTAGATTTTCTGATGATGCCCATTCTAACTGGTGTGAGGTGATACCTCAATTGTAGTTTTGATTTGCATTTCTCTAATAATTAATGATGTTGATCAGCTTTTCATGTGCCTCTTGGCCATCTGTATGTCTTCCTTGGTGAAATGTCTATTTAGGTCTTCAGCCCATTTTTGGATTGGGTTGTTTGTTTGTTTAATATTGAGCTACATGAACTGTTTATATATTTTGGAGATTAATCCTTTGTCCACTGATTCATTTGCAAATATTTTCCCCCATTCTGAGGGTTGCCTTTTCGTCTTTTTTATAGTTTCCTTTGTTGTGTAAAAGCTCTTAAGTTTCATTAGGTGCCATTTGTTTAATTTTTTGTTTTTATTTCCATTACTCTAGCAGGTGGATCAAAAAAGGTCTTGCTGTGATTTATGTCAAAGAGTGTTGTTAGGGAGTGTTCTAATTTCATTCTTTTACATGTAGCTGTCCAGTTTTCCCAGCACCACTTATTGGAGAGATTGTCTTTTCTCCATTGTATATCCTTGCCTCCTTTGTCATAGATTAGTTGACCATAGGTGTGTGGGTTTATCTCTGGGCTTTCTATATGTTCCATCTATCTATGTTTCTGTTTTTGTGCCAGAACCATATTATCTTGGTTACTGTAGCTCTGTAGTGTAGTCTGAAGTCAGGGAGTCTAATTCCTCCAGCTCCGTTTTTTTCCCCTCAAGACTGCTTTGGCTATTCAGGGTCTTTTGTGTCTCCATACAAGTTTTAAGATTTTTTTGTTCTAGTTCTGTAAAAAATGCCACTGGTAATTTGATAGGGATTGCATTGAATCTGTAGATTGCTTTGGGTAGTATAGTCATTTTCACAATATTGATTCTTCCAATCCAAGAACATAGTATATCTCTCCATCTGTTGGTATCATCTTTAATTTCTTTCATCAGTGTCTTATAGTTTTCTGCATACAGTTGTTTTGTCTCCCTAGGTAGGTTTATTCCTAGGTATTTTATTCTTTTTGTTGCAGTGTAAATGAGAATGTGTTCTTAATTTCTCTTTCTGATTTTTCATCATTAGTGTATAGGAATGCAAGAGATTTCTGTCCATTAATTTTGTATCCTGCTACTTTACCAAATTCATTGATTAGCTCTAGTAGTTTTCTGGTGGCATCTTTAGGATTCTCAATGTATGGTATCATGTCATCTGCAAACAGTGACAGTTTTACTTCTTCTTTTCCAATTTGTATTCCTTTTATTTCTTTTTCTTCTCTGATTTCTGTGGCTAGGACTTCCAAAGTTATGTTGAATAATAGTGGTGAGAGTGGACATCCTTGTCTTGTTCCTGATCTTGGAGGAAATGGCTTCAGTTTTTCACTATTGAGAATGATGTTTGCTCTGGGTTTGTAATATATGGCCTTTATTATGTTGAGGTAGGTTCCCCCTATGCCCACTTTCTGGAGAGTTTAGGTAGGTTCCCTCTATGACCACTTTCTGGAGAGTCTTTATCATAAATGGGTGTTGAATTTTGTCAAAAGCTTTTTCTGCTTCTATTGAGATGATCATATGGTTTTTCTTCTTCAATATGTTAATATGGTGTGTCACATTGATTGATTTGAATATATTGAAGAATCCTTGCATCCCTGGGATAAATCCCACTTGATCATGATTCTTTTAATATTTTGCTTCTTTTAATATGTTGTTGGATTCAGTTTGCTAGTATTTTGTTGAGGATTTTTGTATCTATATTCATCAGTGATATTGGTATGTAATTTTCTTTTTTTGTAGTATCTTTGTCTGGTTTTGGTATCAGGGTGATTGTGGCATCATTGAATGAGTTTGGGAGTGTTCCATCCTCTGCAAGTTTTTGGAAGAGTTTGAGATGGATGGGTGTTAGCTCTTCTCTAAATGTTTGATAGAATTCACCTGTGCATCCTTCTGGTCCTGGACTTTTGTTTGTTGGAAGACTTTTAATCACAGTTTCAATTTCAGGGCTTGTGATTGGTCTGTTCATATTTTCTATTTCTTCCTTGTTCAGTCTTTGAAGGTTATACCTTTCTAAGAATTTGTCCATTTTTTCCAGGTTGTCCAATTTATTGGCATAGAGTTGCTTGTAGTAGTCTCTTATGATGCTTTGTATTTCTGCTGTGTCTGTTGTAACCTCTCCTTTTTCATTTCTAATTTTATTGATTTGAGTCCTTTCTCTCTTTTTCTTGATGAGTCTGGCTAATGGTTTATCAATTTTGTTTATCTTCTCAAAGAACCAGCTTTTACTTTTATTGATGTTTGCTATTGTTTTCTTTGTTTCTATTTACTTTATTTCTGCTCTGATATTTATGATTTCTTTCCTTCTGGTAACTTTGGGTTTTGTTTGTTCTTCTTTCTCTAGTTGTTTTAGGTGTAAGGTTAGATTGTTTATTTGAGGTTTTTCTTGTTTCTTGGTAGAGGTAGGCTTGTATAGCTATAAACTTCCCTCTTAGAACTGCTTTTGCTGCATCCCATATGTTTTGGATTGTCATGTTTTCTTTGTCATTTGTTTCTAGGTATTTTTTGATTTCCTCTTTGATTTCTTCAATGATCTCTTGGTTATTTAGTAATGTATTGTTTAGCCTCCATGTGTTTGTGTTTTTTACAACTTATCCCCTGTAATTGATTTCTAATATCATAGCCTTGTGGTCAGAAGAGATGCTTGATATGATTTCAATTTTCTTAAACTTACTGAGGCTTGATTTTTGACCCAAGATGTGATCTAGCCTGGAGAATGTTCCATGCGCACTTGAAAAGAAGATGCAATCTGCTGTTTTCAGATGGAATGTTCTATATATATATGAATTAAATATCTCTGGTCTGTTGTGTTTAAAGCTTGTGTTTCCTTATTATTTTTCTGTTTGGATCATCTGTCCATTGGTATAAGTCGGGTGTTAAAGTCCCCCAGTATTATTGTGTTACTGTCAATTTCCTCTTTTATAGCTGTTAGCAGTTGCCTTATGTATTGAGGTGCTCTTATGTTGGGTGCTTATATATTTATAACTGTTATATCTTCTTCTTGGATCGATCTCTTCATCATTATGTAGTGTTCTTCCTTGTCTCTTGTAACATTCTTTATTTTAAAGTCTATTTTATCTGATATGAGTATTGCTACTGCAGCTTTCTTTTGATTTCCATTTGCATGGCATATCTTTTTCCATTCCCTCACTTTCAGTCTGTATGTGTCCCTAGATCTGAAGTGGGTCTCTTGTAGACAGCATATATATGGGTCTTGTTTTTGTATCCATTCAGCAAGTCTGCGTCTTTTGGTGGGAGCATTTAATCCATTTAAGTTTAAGGTAATTATCAATATGTATGTTACTATGACCATTTTCTTAATTGTTATGTTTTTTTTTTTTTCCCCAGTACACGGGCCTCTCACTGTTGTGGCCTCTCCCATTGTGGAGCACAGGCTCCAGACGTGCAGGCTCAGCGGCCATGGCTCACAGGCCTAGCTGCTCCGCGGCATGTGGGATCTTCCCGGACCGGGGCACGAACCCGTGTCCCCTGCATCGGCAGGCAGACTCTCAACCACTGCGCCACCAGGGAAGCCCTATGGGTTTGTTTATGTAGGTCGTTTTCTTCTCTTGTTTTTCTCACTTAGAGAAATTCCTTTAGCATTTGTTGTAGAGCTGGTTTTGTGGTACTGAATTCTCCTAGCTTTTGCTTGTCTGTAAAGCTTTTGATTTCCCCATAGAATCTGAATGAGATCCTTGCTGGGTAGAGTGATCTTGGTTGTAGGTTCTTCCCTTTCATCACTTTAAGTATATCATGCCACTCCCTTCTGGCTTGTAGAGTTTCTGCTGAGAAATCAGCTGTTAACCTTATGGGAGTTGCCTTGTATGTTATTTGTCATTTTTCCCTTGCTGCTTTCAATAATTTTTCTTTGTCTTTAATTTTTGCCAATTTGATTACTATGTGTCTTGGCATGTTTCTCCTTGGGTTTATCCTGTATGGGACTCGCTGTGCTTCCTGGACTTGGGTAGCTATTTCCTTTCCCATGTTAGGGAAGTTTTCAAGTATACTCTGTTCAAATATTTTCTCTGGTCCTTTCTCTCTCTCTTCTCCTTCTGGGGCCCCTATATTGTGAACATTGTTGCATTTAATGTTGTCCCAGAGGTCTCTTAGGCTGTCTTCATTTCTTTTCATTCTTTTTTCTTTAGTCTGTTCCACAGTAGTAAATTCCACCATTCTGTCTTCCAGGTCACTTATCCGTCCTTCTGCCTCAGTTATTCTGCTATTGATTCCTTC
>NW_020175089.1:3469977-3491321 GCF_003031525.2 Neophocaena asiaeorientalis asiaeorientalis | reverse complement strand
TCTGGCTTGTAGAGTTTCTGCTGAGAAATCAGCTGTTAACCTTATGGGAGTTGCCTTGTATGTTATTTGTCATTTTTCCCTTGCTGCTTTCAATAATTTTTCTTTGTCTTTAATTTTTGCCAATTTGATTACTATGTGTCTTGGCATGTTTCTCCTTGGGTTTATCCTGTATGGGACTCGCTGTGCTTCCTGGACTTGGGTAGCTATTTCCTTTCCCATGTTAGGGAAGTTTTCAAGTATACTCTGTTCAAATATTTTCTCTGGTCCTTTCTCTCTCTCTTCTCCTTCTGGGGCCCCTATATTGTGAATGTTGTTGCATTTAATGTTGTCCCAGAGGTCTCTTAGGCTGTCTTCATTTCTTTTCATTCTTTTTTCTTTAGTCTGTTCCACAGTAGTAAATTCCACCATTCTGTCTTCCAGGTCACTTATCCGTCCTTCTGCCTCAGTTATTCTGCTATTGATTCCTTCCAGTGTAGTTTTCATAGTTATTGTATTGTTCATCTCTGTTTGTTTGTTCTTTAATTCTTCTAGGTCTTTGTTAAACATGTCTTGCATCTTCTCGACCTTTGCCTCCATTCTTTTTCTGAGGCCCTGGATCATCTTCACTATCATTATTCTGAATTCTTTTTTGGAAGGTTGCCTATCTCCACTTCATTTAGTTGTTTTTCTGGGGTTTTATATTGTTCCTTCATCCAGTATATAGCCCTCTGCCTTTTCATCTTGTCTGTCTTTCTGTGAATGTGGTTTCTGTTCCACAGGCTGCAGGATTGTAGTTCTTCTTGCTTCTGCTGTCTGCCCTCTGGTGGATGAGGCTCTCTAAGAGGCTTGATGGGAGGGACTGGTGGTGGGTAGAGCTGACTGTTACTCTGGTGGGCAGAGCTCAGTAAAACTTTAATCCACTTGACTGTTGATGGGTGGGACTGGGTTCCTGCCCTGTTGGTTGTTTGGCCTGAGGCAACCCAACACTGGAGCCTACCTGGGCTCTTTGGTGGGGCTAATGACAGACTCTGGGAGGGCTCATGCCAAGGAGTACTTCCCAGAACTTCTGCTTCCAGTGTCCTTGTCCCCACGGTGAACACCTCTGCAGGAGAACCTCCAACACTAGCAGGTAGGTCTGTTTCAGTCTCCCCCGGGGTTACTGCTCCTTCCCCTGGGTCCTGATACGCACACTACTTTGTGTGTGCCCTCCAAGAGTGGAGTCTCTGTTTCCCCTAGTCTTGCCAAAGTCCTTCAATCAAATCCTGCTAGGCTTCAAAGTCTGATTCTCTAGGAATTCCTCCTCCCGTTGCCAGACGCCCAGGTTGGGAAGCCTGACGTGGGGCTCAGAACCTTCACTCCAGTAGGTGGACTTCTGTGGTATAAGTGTTCGCCAGTCTGTGAGTCACCCACCTACCAGTTATGGGAGTTGATTTTACTGTGATTGCGCCCCTCCTACCATCTCATTGTGGCTTCTCCTTTGTCTTTGGATGTGGGGTATCTTTTCTGGTGAGTTCCAGTGTCTTCCTGTCGATGATCGTTCAGAAGTTAGTTGTGATTCTGGTGTTCTCACAAGAGGGAGTGAGAGCACGTCCTTCTACTCTGCCATCTTGAACCAATCAGCTGGAGTATTCTTAACCACTGCACCACCAGGGACATCCCTTGCTGAGGGATTTTAAATATGTATTAATTAGAGTTTCTAGCACCAAGGAGATTACAATTTAGCTAATAAGAAGACATAAAATACGTACTGTAATAAAATAGCTAAATAATATGACAGCATTAGAAGAGTCCACACATTACAGTTTGGGGAAGATTGTTTGTTGATGGGGATATAGAATCAGAAGATTTGAAATTATCTCATCAATATTGTTCACTAAATGAATTTGCCACACAATCATTTTCAGTCTCCTCATCTATAAAATGGGAATAAGGATAAAAACAGTACTAACTACTCTGAGAGGTTGTTTTGGGATAAAATGACAATAACTTTAGTAATAGTAATAGAAGGCACTTATACAGATATTACCATGTGCTGAGTACTGTTCTAAGAATTTAACATACATTAGCCAACCAAACATCATGGCAGCCTTAAGTAAAGAACTGTAATTATCCCCATTTTATAGATGAGGAAATGGAAGCACAAAGAAGCTGAATAACTGGCCCAACATCATACAGTTTAGAAGGGGCAAAGTGGGCTTTGAACCCAGGCAGTTTAGCTTTGTGTTGACTATGTATCTGAAAGAGGCTTTGCAACTGGAAAATGCTTTATAAATGGGATTATAAATTTTACTGTAAATAAAAACTTCTAAATGAGAGGCCCTTGGCTGTTAGAACTGTGGGTTTCTTTTTATTTTTTGACCACACTGCATGGCTTGTGGGATCTCAGTTTCCCGAACTCAGGCTGTGGCAGCGAAAGCCTGGAATCCTAATGACTAGGCTACCAGGGAACTCTCAGAACTGTGGGTTTCAATGCAGGAGGTTTCCCTGGTGGCACAGTGGTTAAGGATCTGCCTGTCAATGCAGGGGACATGGGTCTGAGCCCTGGTCCGGGAAGATCCCCCATGCACCACAATTACTGAGTCTGCGCTCTAGAGTCCGTGAGCCACAACTACTGAAGCCCGTGTGCCACAACTACTGAAACCCATGCACCTAGAGCCTGTGCTCCGCAACAAGAGAAGCCACTGCAATGAGAAGCCCGCGCACTGCAACAGAGTAGCCCCTGCTCTCAACAACTAGAGAAAACCTGCATACAGCAATAAAGACCAACACAGCCAAAAATTTAAAAAATGAATAAATAACTAAATTTTTTTTAAAAAAAGAGGGGTTGGGGAAGGCTTCTGGAAGGCATGGCCCTTTGAAATGGGAGCAATGTCTCTGTTTTGAAATCAGCTGCTGTCTGTATCTTTCACTAGTCTCAAGAGTGAAATCAGGAAGTGAAGAGACCATCCGAAACTAACTCAAGGACAAAAGGAGTATGTTGGTCATAACTGAGATGTCAAGAGGCATGGCTGGACCTGGGATTTCATCAGAGCCCTGTCTCTTTCTCACCTTGTCTTGGCTCTGTTTTCTTCTGCAATGGTGTTATTCTCAGGCTGACTCAACTTGGTGAAAAGGATGACCTTCACTATGCCCATTATGACTGCACAGTTGGAAATGCTGAAAAGTTCTGACAATGTCCTGGGAAGGCTTCCCATCAGTCTGGTGGGAGCAGGTGCCCACTCTTGGGAGGGTGGAACCAGCCTCAAGTGAATCACATGGACTGAGGAGGATTCTTATGGAATGGGAGTGGGATGGGTTCTCCAAAATAATGAGATGCTGGGCAGAAAAAAATTATGTCTGCTCTTGACTTGCTACTCTGTGTGGTCCACAGACAAGCAGCATCAGCATCACCTGGGAGTTGCTAGAAATGCAGTTTCTTGCTTCCCACCACAGAGCCATGGAATCAGAATCTGCATTCTAACAAGATCCCAGGTGATTCCTGTGTCCAGTGCAGTATAAGTGCTGTACCATAGAGTACTGTTAGAGAGATGTGGTTGATCTCTCTCACTTCTCTTCCACGTGGACTCTGTGAATGTCTAGAGTTGCTACAGTCATGAAAACATCACAATCAGAAAATGCAGGAGAAGAGAGGACAGGTAAGGGCAGTGATACCCTTAACTCTTGGCAAGAACCCTCTCCTGTCCCTCAGCTCTCCTCTGGCCTTGTCCAATCCACTGGCTGAGAAGTCCATGGGGCTTAGAGGAGTGCCCCCTGCAGACCACTTCTAGACCCTTTTAGGGCTTCCACTGGGTACCTGAGACTCAGGAATTCTGTGCACAACTGGTCCCAAGCATGTTTCTGCCTGGGCTTTTTCTCAGCCATTGCACTCTGATCACCCAGGTCCCAGTGCTTCTCCAACCTGCCCTGAGCAGTGCCTCGGGCTGCCCTTCTTTGCAGGGTGGATCCACAAGTGCGTGTTCCTCTAGGTCTGAGCAGTGGCCCCGGGACCTCACTTTCTTTCAAATTCTGTCCATCTTACTTCTTCTTCTTCCCTTCTTCTCCTACCTCTGAGGCACTTTGGGTTTGTTGCAGGAAGGCAACAGGAATGATCCAAGGGGGAGAGAACATGGAAGTAGTTTGTGGGGAATTGAATGACTCCACCCCAGGTCTCCAATATTATAACCTACTTCAGTGCACACGTTTTTCTTTGTTTTCATGGACAAATATCCCTTGCCTGGGTTTGGTCATCTCATATCTGCCTGACTTTTTACTTTGGCACTAAATCTTCAATCAGCCAGTCTGTGAAAGGGAAGAGTAGTTCCTGTATCTGGGACTTGGCTTAAGTGTGTACCCATGAGGCCATTATTGTGTGGGACGGAGCCAGGGGAGGGAAAAGTGCATGAGTGGGCTGTTGGCCTAGGCCTAAGGAGATATTAGTCTATAATAGGTGCTCAATAAATGTTTAATGATTGTGTCTTTCTGTGCTTGTTTCTATCTGCAGCGTTTCTTGGTAGGTAGTCGAAGTGCTTTACCACATAGCTCCCACTAGATGTCACTGTTGTCCTGTTTGCAAATCATATCTACTTCTTTTCCTCCCGCCCTGCCCCCGTCTTGGTTTGATTTCATTAGATCTAGAGCACAAATATGTCCAGTTTTAAGTTAGAGGGCAGATTTTCCTTTAACAATTATCAGAATCCTTGCTTTACTTACATGTTGTCACTGACTTCCTATTACTTTTGTTGTTTTACTTGCTCACACTGGGCATTTGAAGGTCTCTGTAGGTACTTAAAATTTGAATTGAATTGAAAAGAGGGAGTTTCTAGGGATTTGAGGAGGATAGTGTCCTCCTACTTTAACTTACTACAGTACTATTTGTTTCTAAAAATTAAGTAAATGCCTTGATTCTACCAGAATTTTTTTTTAAAATATTTATTTATTTATTTATTTAGGCTGCACCGCCTCGTAGTTGCAACACGCAGGATCTTCATTGCAGTATGTGGAATCTTTAGTTGTGGCATGTGGGATCTTTTAGTTGCGGCATATGGGCTTCTTAGTTGCGGCACGCATGTGGGATCTAGTTCCCCGACCAGAGATCAAACGTGGGCCTGCTGCATTGGGAACGCGGAGCCTTACCCACTGGACCACCAAGGAAGTCCTCCTATCAGGGTTTTAAACCAGATCTTAAGCCAAATTCAGTGTGAATTTGAAAAGGAAGAAAAAATATCACTAACCTCTAACACAAAAGTAGCATTTCCTTTGATTATAAATATAGACAACAAACCACAGTGGTAGTTCCTGGAACTATGCCACCAGTAAAGTCGCAATTTTTTATATCATACTTGTTGCCTCAGGGCCTTTGCATTTGCTGTTCCTCCTGCCTGGAATGCTTTTACCCCAGATATGTAGGTCTAAAATGTCACTCCGTCAGAATGGCATTCTCCAAACATCTTGTATAATGTCATCCCTCCTTCTCATCATTACTTTGATTTATTTTAGCTATAGGACTTACCTGACATATTATGTCATCTGATACATTAGGCATTCACTTGTTTATTGTCTGCATCCACTAGAATGTGAGCTCCCAGGGGCCATGGACTTTGTGTCTTTTTTTTTAAAGTCTCTAGGGCTAAGAACAGTGTCCAGCACAGAGAAGCTCTCAATAAATATTTATTGCATTAATAAATGAGATAATGAGAACCAGCTTTGCATTCATATCTGTACTAGTTTCTTATTGCTGCTGTAACAAATTACTGACAAAAATTTATTATCTGAAAGTTATGGAAGTTAGAAGTCTGAAGTGGGTCTCATGGGACTTAAATCAAGGTGTTGTCAGGACTGTGTTCCTACTGGAGGCTCTAAGGGAGAATCCACTTCCTCTTTTTTTCCACTTTGTAGGGGTTGCCCACATTCCTTGTCTTGTGACCCCTTATTATTTCCATCATTATGTCTCCTTCTGTGACTTGAACCCACTAGCCTCCCTTCCATTCGGACCCTTGTAATTACATTAAGCCCACCCAGATAATCCAGGATAATCTCTCCTTTTCAAGGTCCTTAACTAATCACATTTGCAAAGTCCCTTTTGCAGTTTAAGATAAAGTATCCACAGGTCTTGGGGATTAGGATGTGGACATCTTTGGGGGCCATTATTCTGCCTACCACATTATCTGTGTTATTTAAAAAATGAACTGGTTTGGATGATTTTTTCTTTAGAAGGTCTATGTGGTGGTATAATGATGGGAGGCATGGGGCTAGATTATGAAGCAAACCCTATGTGTGTTGATTCTTTTTTTGTGTGTGTGGGGCATGACAGTATTCACTGCCTTGTCCCCTTCTCCACTCCTTCCCCACCCACTCTGTTAAGGATCTACCGGAGCCCAGTCCCAGTACCACCTTTGGCCACCTGTGATAATTTCTCCTCTTCTCCTAAACTGACCTGAGGAAAGTCAACAGAGAAAGTGGATTTGATGAGGGAAGGAACAGTAGGAAGGATCCAATAAAAACTGGAACCATGCCACTGTAGAAAAGAAGAAAGACTCTGTCTTCATTTCTCCTCCCTTGAGTTGAGATCCCATCCACAGTAGACTTACATACTCACAACTTTACCCACCACCTACACTGTCCTCACCTCTCCAGCCTTCACTGGTTGCTAAGAAGCCAAATACCCTGATCACCTACCGGAGCTTATCTCCTGCTACCCTCCCACAAGTTTGCTCTGATCCAGCCAACCTGGCGTCCTTGCTTTTCCTTGAGCACACCAACTTTGCCCTTGATTGTGGGTCTTGCCTTGGCTGTTCCCTCTGCCTGGAATGCTCTTCCCTAGTCTCAGTCTGACTGTCCCTATGGATGTTTTTTATCTTCATCTGTAAAAGACCTGCCAGATCTCAAAAGGCTTTTCTAGTTCCTAGGATTTTGGACATCTAGCTGGTCATGGAACTTCTAGGGCACAAATGATAAAAGAGGGGTCTTATCTTATTGTTGTGATTGTATTCCACAAATTTAATTACTAAGAAATACGTTGGTAAGTAGCTTTTTATATACGTTTTCAGCTCTTGAGTATTATAGTCAGGGTTTCTTAGCTAAATGGTTTCCTTTACCATTTGGTTGGGAAATGTGAGTGCTGGTTTAATCACTTGGAGTTTTATTGAACATACTTATCTCGGCTCCACCAACTACGTACTGCGTGGCCTTGGAAAATTAATTTAACCTCAATTCTGAAAAAATTAAGAGGTTATTTAGAGTTTTTCTTATTTTTTAACCTGGACCATAATGGAGCATTAGGTGGGAATATCATAATAGCTAAAATTGTAAATTGTAGCTAAAATATTGTACATTTTATATACATCTGTTTTTTCTGGGAGAATATCCATAGCTTTCATTGATTTCTCTAAGCAATCCATGACTCCCCAAAAGCTAAGAGTCACTAGGTTAGCTGATTTCCAAGGACATTTCTCATTTTAGATGAGTGTTTATTGCCTTTTACCTGCTAGGCACTGTAGAATGGTGATTGAAGAAAAAAAGCAAAGTTCTGGTCCTTATGGAGGTCCATGTCTGGAAGGGGAAGCATATATAAACAGAGCAACAAATAACTATGGAATAACATGCTGAAGAAGGTGCTCTGAATATATCCCTCTGAAGATATTTGATAGGATAATGGGAATATCACTTAGGAGACCATCGTAGGCATTCAAACAAGTGATGGTGGAGGCCTAGATCACCGGGATGGCAGTGGAGTTAAGGATGGAGATGAAGTGAATGAATGCAAGGTGTCTTTTGGAGATAGCCTTGGCCAGACTCCATTATGGAATGGATGTTAGTAAGAGAAAGAGACAGAAAGAATCAGTTAAAAGGAATCTTCAGCTTTCTAGCTTGAAGAACAAGTGGTGCCATTTCCTGAGATTGGGAAGTGCTGATGGCATTTCAGAGAGGCAGTCAAAGTTCACATTTGGACAAATCATATGGGAAGATTCTAATTTGTAGAAAAATATTCTTAAAGAACTAGTAAAGTCTATAGTGGCTTCTCTGATGTGTTATCGCTGGAAATCTCCATTAACTGGCATGATTTTAGATGTTCCTTTCAGTGACCTTCATTCAACAGTCAATGTTCGGCGAGCCTCTGTTTCATGCCTCCCATGTACTAGGTGTTGGAGGAGGTCATGGAGAGGACGTGACCGCTGGTTGACCTGTGAGCTGGACCCAGGCAATTGGAGGCTCGTCACCCCTCCCCTGTCCTAGGAATGTACATTCTGCCCACTGTTCCCACACTGGGAGCTGGTTTCAAGGACATGGCCTTGAGAGATCATGTGTTGTTGGGATCAACTGAAACAAATTAAGGCCTCTGTATAAACTTTAAGATTCTTACAGTGGGTGTGGAGATCTACTCCTCTTGAGGCTGCCCAAGACAAGCCTTGCATGTAAGTACCCTTGCTTTTTAAACCTGGCATATACTCTGGCTCTCTCTTTGGTCTCTCCTTGCCCTTCATGTACAGGGATCAGTTTCAGATTTCACCCAGTTTCAAATTTCACCCAAGGAACTCCCAAGGTTGTGAACTAACAATTAATGAGCCAGGCAGGAAACCCAAGAAATGGGCCTTGGGAAAGAGGCATCTGGGGGAAATCATGACCTCTATGTGGGGAGGGATGGCTCATATATTAGATGCTTGTGGACTATGTGAGTACAGGGATGCCCCTAAAACACTGGCTGGTTTGAGGAACCATGCTGAATGCACTGCAGTGAAGAAAAGAGATGAATGTCTGTCTCTGCTGTGGGTAGGTTGGTGGTCTCCAATGTCCATCAAGAGGCTAAGGCTTAATTAGAAAGTTGGAAGAAGAGCTCAGTTTAGAGAAGGATGTGCCATATCCACTGCTCTGCTAGCTTCAGGGCTGGCAGACCAGGTGGGAAAGCAGGGTGAGAAATTGAAGAACTTGGCATGTCATTTTGCAAAGCTAGTGGGACAGGGAGGGGGCAGGGCACAACCTTTAAAAGAATGGCATTGCTGTTGAGGAAACGACCTAAACTGGTTAGATCCAACTAGGCCCAAGTTGGTAGAAAGTTCGATTTCCAGTGGAACTTGAGCCTCATTATATGCTCATTGTAATACATTAACATCTAAGTGACACACCCACAAGCACGATGACAGTTCAGAGGCCAGCCATAAAAGGCCAAAAAGTGGGTGGTGACCCAGTTCCTGGAAATCCCTGCCCCTTCCTCGAAATAGTTGGAATAATCCTCCCACTCGTTAGCCTATGAAATTGCCCTGCCCATAAAAACTAATCATCCATATTTCAGGGCCTTTTGTCTTCTGAGATGGCCCACACTGTGTCTGTGGAGTGTGTGTCTCCCAGGGCCACTCTCACTCTCTGAGACAGACCGCATTCTGTCTATGGAGTGTGAATCTCTCTCAGTAAACCTGCTTTCACTTTCCTACAGCTTGCTCTTGAATTCTTTCCTGTGCTAAGCTAAGGACCCGCATTTGGCAGCCCATCACAGGGACTCACTCAAGTCCTGGGATGTGACCCTCCTCTTGCACCCACTTTTTCCTGCAACATTAGGAGGGTGCAAGCTGCCACAGATTAAGGTCCAAACGCTTTGGCAAACCCTGATTGGGACTCTAAGAGGCGGAATCCATGGGAAAGTGAGGAAGCGAAGGGGAGGACATTGTAGTGATTGACAGTGAAATCACCCCATGGTGTTGACCCCCAATACAAAGGAAGACAAAAGCACAGCAACAAAAACCCCAGCCAGCAGGGCAGCCCCCAGTTCATGATGAGACAATATATTCCTTTTGAGCTTATTGTTATAGCTGCCATGTTTCAGCAAAAGGCCAGGTAAAGCATCCAGGCATGGTTAGTGCAGCTATGGGATACAGGAGGCGATGACATTTATCTGAGCAGCAGAAGGCAGAGGAAATGAGCAACATCACCACACACCCTGCCCTCCAGCAGCTCCTGCGTTGTGCTTGGAACGTTCAAAGTACTCACTCGCTTGTCGATTAGATTATTCTAGCCTGCAGGGAGGATTGGCCCAATGAAGCACATGGAATCCTGGAAATAGAGGAGATATGACAAATTCTTAGGGAGTTGGGAATGAGATGAGTCACCTATGCCCCTGTCTTTGAAGACCTTGATCAGGCCACATTCGCTACAGGGATGAGGGCCAAGATAGTCCAGCCTGCTCCCAGCACCTGGTATAGGACACTCATACCCATGCTGAGCCCAGTAGTGGGACAAGACATTTATGACTTTGGGCAATGCATTGCTGATATGGGGGAAACTGACAAATCCTGGGGATGGGTATGGGCTATGGGAAAGACCCAAGACAGAGAGGGAGCTCTAAAAGCCAAAAGGCTATCCCAACTGGCTCTAAAGTGTTCCGTAAAATTAACTTGGATGCAAATGTGGTTTGATCTCCTTGCTGCGAGGACCCCACCTGAGAAGATAGACCGCCAACCCAACTCTGGGTTGGTAGGCCTGTGCAAAGCCTTAAAACCTGAAGGACAGCTCAGACCTGTCCCACCTGCCCTTTTCTTCCCTGATGCCCTGCCTGTTTCTGCAGAGGCTTCAGGGACACAGTCCTGTTTGGAGTGGGTGTCTCCAATGTCCCAGGTATAGGATGCAGGCCAAGATCGCCTCCAGGTGAGAGCAGTTGGAGACAATCAGAGGTCTCATGTGGTGTTAACTATGCACTGGTCCCCTAGAAATAAACAAAAGGTGATGGCCCTTGTTGATAGTGGAGCCTAATGTGCTCTAATACATGTTCAACTGCAGAGGTTTCCTCATGCCCCTGGCACCGTCAACCCAGTGGGTATTGTATGCCCTGCCCACGACACTTTCAACAGCTGGTATGGTCAGTAAAAATGTCAGATGGCTCATGGTGACTGGTCATGGGCCACCGAGAATTGAACAAGGTGGGGCCCCATCTGTGCAGCTGTGCCCAACTGACCTCATCTTAGAAACCTTGGCATGGCCCAAGAAGGTACCATGCTGTGTTGCCTTTTTTAGTTCACCTTGGGCCACTAAGTCACAAGATCATTTTGCCTTCACATGGGAGGGACAAAAATGCACCTTTCAAGTGCTTCCCCAAGGCTGCTGCATGTCATGGGATGGGAACCCTAGACCTGTCCCTCTTCTCCTTCTCCACATCAGGAAAATGGGTCCACTACATCAATGATACTATGTTAACCTGTGAAGACTTGCCTCTGCTGCAGGACACTCTGCAGACTTTACTGGAACAGCTGTGAGGGAAGAGATGGGTGATGAACCCACAGAAAATTCAAGGCCCAGGCACTGCCATAAAGTTTTTGGGAGTCATGTGGTTGGGTAAGCTTCACATTGTCCCAGAAGCTGTGATTCATAAAGTACAAGCCTGTCCACCTGCTAAGAACACAAAAGAGGTGCAAGCCTCTGTAGGGATTTGGGGTTTGGAGGATGTTTATTGCCCACCAGTGCTCCATCCCTTATGCCACTTGGTAAAGAAAGGGCATATGTGGGACTGGGGATCAGAGCAGCAAGCCACCTTTGAGAAGGAAGAATACTAGTGAAGCAGATGAAAGCTCTGGGCATCTCCCAAGTAGGGCTGCCCTTTGAGTTTGTGTTTATGTGGCTCTGCAAAGTATGGGCTGGGCACTGTGGCAACAGGAGAGAGTCCTCCTAGGATTTTGGTCTCAGCTCTGGAAGGGGGCAGAAACCCCATGTACCCAATAGAGTAACAGCTCCTGGCAGTGTACACAGCAATCCTCCAGGCAGAGCCTCTCATGAAGGCGAGAACATCCCTTCCTATCAAGGGATAGGTTGAGAACATTTTCCATCGACCCACCTCTGCCATGACTCAACCTCCCACTCTAAGTGGCAGCCTTTTTACATCAGAGTAGCACCCTTCTGCCAGCCCACTGTCTCTAGATATGTGGGTGCTACTAGGCCTTGTAGGGTATGTGGATCCTCCAGATGCCCTCTCCCCTATTTCTGTGGCAGCCCCTGCAGCCTGTAGAAAGGGAATGAGGGAAATTTCCTCGCATGCCTTGTATACAGATGAAACTAGTCAGGGCAATCAGCCCATGTGGACTGCAGTCACTGTTCAGCCCAACTCTGACGCCATCTGGATGGAAAGAGGAATGAACCACAGCAGCCAGTGGGCTGAACTCAGAGCACTTTGGCTGGTGATCACTCATGAGCCCTGGCTGCTAACTCTTTACATTGACAGTTGGAATGTTCTAAAGGGATTAATCCTATAGCTTGAACAAGAGGAAGCTGAGGGGTGAATGACCATGAATAAGCCATGTGGAGTCAGGATATATGGAAGGACATCTGGGTTCATCTGCAAGAGCCTGAGGCAGCCCTGTCTTCCAAAGTCCCACCTCGTAAAGCACTGACATCCCCTGGCAGTTAGGAAGCTTGGGTACAAGCTCTAGCAACTGACCCTTAGTAGATACAGCAGACTGGATGCATAGAAAGAGCAGTCACTGCAGTGCCTGGGTGGCATATTGCCAAGTGTGCTGGATTGCTCTCAAAATATAATGACTTGTTTAATTCAGTAACAGCATGTCCTGTGTGTTCTAAACAACTCCCAAGACAACAAACTGCAAAAGGAGTCTGTGGCCATTCACCAGAGTTCCCAACCAGTAAGGAATTGCAAATTGATTATACTGGCCACTCCCTCCAAGTGAGGGTTTTAAACATGCTTTGGTTTGTGTGGTCACTGCATCTGTCCTTTCCTCTGTTGCCACTCAAACCAGGCTGCCACCATTAGGGGATTAGAGAAGCTGAGTACCATGGACAGATACCCTCATTGACTAGACAGTGAGTGGACATCACATTTCAAAGGTCATGATGTACAAGAATGGGCAAAAGAACATGAAATTGAGTGGAAGGTCCATCTCCCCTAGATCCCACAGGCAGCAGCACTGGTAAAAAGGAAGAATGAAATATTAAAGCAACAGATTAAATTACTAACAAGTAAAGCACCTTTGCTGGGTAGACTAAATTACTGTCCTAGGCTTTAATACATTTGAAGGATCAGCCAGTAGGGCCTGTTGCCCCATGTGTCAGACTGGGGACCCCTGATGCGATAGCCAGTGCCTTAAAGGTATGGAAGTCTCGGGAGATGGCCATTGCCCTGACTCTTATTGTGGATCAACGTGCTGCTGAGAACACCAAGCCCCATCACATCTCGGAAAGGCGTATCTACTGGAATTTGCAATGGGGCATATCCACAGGGATGGGAGAGTTACTTCACACTTCTGGGTGAAGGGGAACTAGTCAGCCTCCACTGGGACCCTGTCGTCCTGCTGTAAGCTGGACCTTTAGAAACACACTATACCTGGAATGGAACACACACCATTGAAAGAGAGGAGAGGACAGGGGTCCTCTTCTGCCTTATCCTGCCCCCCGGTCCACCTCCTCACATCTGACAGCACTGATTCCTCCAGTCAACATGTATGGTTTGCACAACCATGTCAAATTCCTAAAGCTGCAGCTACATTAACATCCAAGGGTCAGACCACAAGTGTAGTTCTTATAGAAAGGGAAGACATTCCCATACAGGTTTCTACTAAATGTCTGTCTTTTTGACTTTAGACTTCTTATGTTCCTGTGGTGTCTGGATAGGCACCTGATGGAAATGCCTTTCTATGGTGGGCTCACTTGTATGCCCGGCAAAGGAATCAATCCAACTGTTAGGTATGTAGGCAGCTGCCCCTCTCTAGCTCTTCAGGATTGCCATGGAGGGTGTCATCACCCCAGGGAGGGGACTGGAAGGCCTAACACAGTACATTAAGGAAGAACAAGCTAGGACTAGTACTTTTAATTCATCTGTTATCAGCCATACCGATCCAGAACCCTGGCCTGTGGCACACATGATCGATAACTCTGGGCATGTGTACTCTTTTTCTGTCAATCAAACTATACAGAGAGTCCACCAAACTGCTGATTGGAAGGGTCCTAAAAATACCACCATCAAAGCCAGGGTTGCTACACTCAGATTTGGGATGGGTTCATGTAGTTCACCACAGGTTATGGACACTTGAGCACCCAGGCACCCCTAAGTTGGGAACAGAAAAAATTACTCCAAACAGAACCAACCCAATTGTACAAGGAATATGGGATGAATATCACTGGAACTGTGCAGTCATTCTGTCATGACTGGTTTGGCACTGACTGATCATGCTGTCCAGGTCTAAAATAATAATTTATTACTAGCCCTGAATGGGACTGAATGGTTGTATGACACAAATATTTGGCTGTGACTTTAACTTGGGTGGTTGGGCTACTTAACTCTGGGTTTTCCCTGGGTGCAGGGGAGACCATGCCCCACAGTACCAAATTTGCAAACTTCCCTCTCCCTAAGGCCAGATGGGCACATTCTATTTTCCACTGGCACGATCATTTGGCCACTGCCTTTGCCCCTTCTGTTGGCTTGGAGAACATTATAGCACACATAGAAGCCTTTACTAAATTCACCCAACAAGCCTTAAATGATAGCTGGCAAAGCCTGTCTTTACTGAACACTAAACTGTCTCTAATGAGAAAAGCTGTCCTCCAAAATAGAATATACTTGGACATTTTTATTGCCTCGCAAGGAGGCACCTTGCCATTATCCAGAAAGAATGTTATGAGTCTGCTAATGTATCATGTTTACTAAATCACACGAGGACACAAGTGAATGACCTGAGTGATCTGACCCTTGGCCTAAGGGACTTACAGATCAGTGATTTGGATCATGGGGCTTTATGTGGGAAAACTGTTACTTATTTTGGGATTCATCTTAATCTATGTTTTCTCTTGCATGTGCTTATATTGTTGCTGTGGTACCCACCTCCAGTGCAGCCAGATAGCTGCCAAACAAGCCACCTCCATGCTATTGAAACACCTTGCTATGCTCTCAGGGCACATTGTGGAAGAGGCGGGGGCATGTAAGACGGTTAGGGCCAGTCATGAGGGTTGGAGTGTTGGAGGAGGTAACCAAGAGGATGTGACCACTGAACTGGACCCAGGCAATTGGAAACTCCTCACCCTCTCCCTGTCCCTGGAATGTACATTCTGCCCACTGTTCCCACAGTGGGAGGTGTTTCAAGGGCACAGTCTTGAGAAAGCATGTGTTGTTGGGACCATCTGGACAGGATACGTGACTGAACCCCATTAAGGGGTTTGTTTTCTTCAATATTGCATTTCTTTTCCTTAAAAGGTAATAACCTGTTTATTATATAGTAGAACTTAGCTTAACCCAGATAATTTAGACATAGCCATGACATTATAATTTTATTTTGGTCACTGAGGTTGGGGAAAAAAACAATCTAAAGACTGAAGTAGTCTCTGAAGGCCTATAAATTTTTCAACCTTTCCTTTCTCCCAATTTTGAAGGACTGTATGACTTTGATGAAAAGTAAGACTGCTTTCAGTCTTCTATGTCTGTCAGGGATTATTGTTGGTGAGGTTCTAAAAACCCAAAAAGAAAGCCAACAAAAACAAAGGAAAAAACCTTGAAAGACCTGACCATGAATCAATTAAATTATCAATTTAAAAATCAATTAAAGGCAATCAATTAAAAAAATCTCCAGAACACCTGGAATTTGGCAGTATTCACATCACTTTTGGGCATTGTGAAATCAAGCAAAACATTCTATTTGGTCTTCTAAATCATTGCTATTCAAAGGGTGATTCCTGGAAAAGCAGCATCTGCATCACTTGGAAATGCCTTAGAGATGCAGAATCTGAGGTCTCATACTAGATCTCCTGAATCATCATCTGTATGTAAACAAGATGCTTAGAAGATTCATGGGCATGTTAAGTTTTCAAGGAATTGGTCCATTTAATCTAAGTTATCAAATTTGTGAGCATAGAGTTCTTTGTAGTATTCCTTATTAGCTTTTTAAGGACTGTGGGGTCTATAAAGATGCCCCTTCTTTCATTTCTGATACTGGTAACTAGCTTTTAATTTTGTTGTTTTTCTGTTTTCATTTTGTTGATTTTTGCTCTAATTTTAAAATTATTTCTTTGCTTTTGCTTGCTTTGGTTTTAATTTACTCTTCTTTCTCTAGTTCGCTAAGGTGAAAGCTGAGGTTATTGGTATTAGAACTTTTGACTTTTCTAAAATATATATTTAATGCTACAAAACTCCTTCTAAGTTTTGCTTTATCTGCATCCTACAAATTTTGACAAGTAGGTTAATTTTCATTTAGTTAATAATATTTTAAAATTTTCTCTTGAGATGACTTTTTTGACTCATGATTTACTTAGAAGTGTGTCGTTTAATTTCTGGCTATCTTTCTGTGTTAATTTCTAGTTTAATTCCATTGTGGTATGAGGACATATTTTGTATGACTTCTATTATTTTGAATTTGTTAATTGCCCAGAATGTTCCATGTGAGCTTGAAAAGAATGTGTATTTTGCTGTTTCATGGAATATTCTATAAATGTCAATCAGTTCAAGTTGATTGATAGTGCTATTCAGGTCATCTGTAGTCTTACTGATTTTCAGCCTGCTTGAAATATCAATTATTAACAAAAATGTGTTGAAGTGTCCAACTATATTATTGGATTTGTCTATTTCTCCTTGCAGTATCAGTTTTTGTCTCATATATTTTAATGCTCTACTGTTAGGTGCATACACATTTGGGATTGTTATGTCTTCTGGAGAATTGATCTCTTTTACTTTAATTAATTTTTTTATTGGAGTATAGTTGATTTATAGTTTCTGCTGTACAGCAAAGTGATTCAGTTATATATACACATATATCCAATCTTTTTTAGATTCTATTCCTATATAGGTCATTACAGAGTATTGAATAGGGTTCCCAGTAGGTTCTTTTTTTTTTTTTTTTAACATCTTTATTGGGGTATAATTGCTTCACAATGGTGTGTTAGTTTCTGCTTTATAACAAACTGAATCAGTTATACATATACATATGTTCCCATATGTCTTCCCTCTTGCGTCTCCCTCCCTCCCACTCTCCCTATCCCACCCCTCCAGGCTGTCACAAAGCACCGAGCTAATATCCCTGTTTAAGGTGGGCTTGTATTGCTATAAACTTCTCCCTTAGAACTGCTTTTGCTGCATCCCATAGGTTTTGGGTCGTTTTGTCTCCACTCGTTGTGTCATTTGTTTCTAGGTATTTTTTAATTTCCTGTTAGATTTCTTCAGTGATCACTTCATTGCTAAATAGTGTATTGTTTAGCCTCCATGTGTTTGTATTTTTTACAGATCTTTTCCTGTAATTGATTTTTAAGCAGCGCTCTTAAACCCCTCTCCTCGCGCACCAGGAAACAAAGAGGGAAGAAAAAGTCTCTTGCCTCTTCGGCAGGTGCAGACTTTTCCCCAGACTCCCTCCGGGCTAGCCGTGGTGCACTAATCCCTTCAGGCTATGTTCAAGCCACCAACCCCAGTCCTTTCCCTGCGCTCCGTCCGAAACCGAAACCGAGCCTCATCTCGCAGCCCCGCCCACCCCGGCGGGTGAGCAGACAAGCCTCTTGGGCTGGTGAGTGCCGGTCGGCACCGATCCTCTGTGCAGGAATCTCCCCGCTTTGCCCTCCGCACCCGTCGCTGTGCACTCCTCCG
This sequence comes from Neophocaena asiaeorientalis asiaeorientalis, assembly GCF_003031525.2. Lineage (NCBI taxonomy): Eukaryota > Metazoa > Chordata > Mammalia > Artiodactyla > Phocoenidae > Neophocaena > Neophocaena asiaeorientalis. Next base: position 3,473,818 of record NW_020175089.1, on the reverse strand, counting down.
CGGTACCGAAGCTCCCCCCTCCGCCTCCTGCAGTCTCCGCCCGCGGAGGGGCTTCCTAGTGTGTGGAAACTTTTCCTCCTTCACAGCTCCCTCCCACTGGTGCAGGTGCCGTCCTTATTCTTTTGTCTCTGTTTTTTCTTTTTGTCTTTTGCCCTACCCAGGTACGTGGGGGAGTTTCTTGCCTTTTGGGAGGTCTGAGATCTTCTGCCAGCCTTCAGTAGGTGTTCTGTAGGAGTTGTTCCACGTGTAGATGTATTTCTGGTGTATCCGTGGGGAGGAAGGCGATCTCCGCCTCTTACTCTTCCGCCATCTTCAAGCCATCCCCCCAGTAGGTTCTTATTAGTCATCTAATATGGTAACTGTTATCATATTAGTTATCTAATACGATAGCCATCTGTATGTCGGAGAAATCTCTATTTAGATCTTCAATTGGGTTGTTTGTTTTTTTTTGATATTGAGCTGCATGAGCTGTTTGTATGTTTTGGAGATTAATCTCTTGTCGGTCGCTTAGTTTGCAAATATTTTCTCCCATTCTGTGGGTTTTCTTTTCATCTTGTTCATGGTTTCCTTTGCTGTGCAAAAGCTTTCAAGTTTAATTAGGTCCCATTTGTTTATTTTTGTTTTTACTTTCATTACTCTCGGAGGTGGATCAGAAAAGATCTTGCTGTGATTTACGTCGGAGAATGTTCTGCCTATGTTTTCCTCTAAGAGTTTTATAGTATCCAGTCTTACATTAGGTCTTTAATCCATTTTGACTTTATTTTTGTGTATAGTGTTAGAGAATGTTCTAATTTAATTCTTCTACATGTAACTGTTCAGTTTCCCAGCACCACTTATTGAAGATAGTCTTTTCTCCAGTGTATTTTCTTGCCTCCTTTGTCATAGAATAGGTGACCACATGTGCATGGGTTTATCTCTGGATTTTCTATCCTGTTCCATTTATCTATATTTCTGTTTTTGTGCCAGTACCATACTTTTTTGATTAATGTAGCCCTGTAGTATAGTCTGAAGTCAGAGAGGCTGATTCCTCCAGCTGTGTTTCTTTCTCAAGATTGCCTTGGCTATTCAGAGTCTTCTGTGTTTCCATACAAATCATAAAAAGTTTTGTTCTGATTCTGTGAAAAATGCTATTGGTAATTTGATAGGGATTGCATTGAATCTGCAGATTACTTTGGGTAGTATTGTCATTTTGACAATATTGATTCTTCCAATCCAAGAACATGGTATATCTCTCCATCTGCTTGTGTCGTCTTTGATTTCTTTCATCAGTATCTTATAGTTTTCTGAGTACAGGTCTTTTGCCTCCTCAGGTCGGTTTATTCCTAGGTATTTTATCTTTTTGGTGTGATGGTAAATGGAATTGTTTCCTTAATTTCACTTTCTGACCTTTCATGTTTAGTGCATAGGAATGCAAGAGATTTCTGTGCATTAATTTTGTATCCTGCAAATTTACCAAATTCATTGATGCGCTTCAGTAGTTTTCTAGTAGCATCTTTAGAATTCCCTGTGTGCAGTAAGTCCCCTACATACGAATGAGTTCTATTCCAAGAGTGCATTCATAAGTCCAATTTGTTCATAAGTCCAATAAAGTTAGCCTAGGTACCGAACTAACACAATTAGCTATATAGTACTGTACTGTAGTAAGTTTATAATACTTTTTCACACAAATAATACATAAAAACAAACACAAAAAATAAAGAAAAAAATTTTAATCTTACATGACAGTACCTTGAAAAGTACAGTAGTACAGTACAACAGCTGGCATATGGAGCCGGCATCAAGTGAACAGGAAAGAAGGGTTACTACCTGGAGGAGGGAGAGGAGGTGGGAGATGGTAGAGCTGAAGGATTGTCAGCAATAGGAGATGGAGGGCAAGCTGCAATTTCACCTATGCCTGACGTTGATGGCACAGGTTCTGGTTCCTTGCTGGATTCAATTCTATCTACCCTCTGAAAAAACGATCCAGTGGTGTCTGGGTAGTAACTCTTTTTATCTCAACATAGATGGTGCCAGACATGTGCACTAATTTATGTGATTGGACATGCAAACGCACATTTACATCTTTGAAAGTTCACAACTTGAAGGTTCCTATATAGGGGACTTACTGTATAGTATCATGTCATCTGCAAACAGTGACAGTTTTACTTCTTTTCCAATTTGGATTCCTTTTATTTATTTTTCTTCTCTGATTGCCATGGCTATGACTTCCAAAATTATGTTGAATAAAAGTAGAAAGAGTGGACATCCTTGTCTTGTTCCCAATCTCAGGGGAAATCCTTTCAGTTTTTCACCATTGAGAATGATGTTTTCTGTGGGTTTGTCATATATGGCCTTTATTGTGTTGAAGTATGTTTCCTCTATGCTCACTTTTGGAGAGTTTTTATAGTAAACCCTAAATGTGTGTTGAATTTTGTCAAAAGCTTTTTCTGCATCTATTGAGATGATCATATAGTTTTTATTGTTTAATTTGTTAATGTGGTGTATCACACTTATTGATTTGTGTATATTCAAGAATCTTTGCATCCCTGGGATAAGTCCCACTTCATCATGGTTTATGATCTTTTCAATGTGTTGTTGGTTTCTATTTGCTAGTATTTTGTTGAGGATTTTTGCATCTATGTTCAACAGTGATATTGGTCTATACTTTTCTTTTTTTGTGATATCTTTGTCTGGTTTTGGTATCAGGGTGATGGTGGTCTCATAGAATGATCTTGAGAGTGTTCCTTCCTCTGCAATTTTTTGGAAGAGTTTGAGAAGGATGGGTGTTAACTCTTCTCTAAATATTTGAGAGAATTCACCTGTGAAGTAATCTGGTCCTGGACTTTTGTTTGTTGGAAGTTTTAAGATCACAGTTTCAATTTCATTACCTGTGATTGGTTTGTTCATGTCTTCTATTTATTTCTGTTTCAGTCCTGGAAGTTTGTACCTTTCTAAGAATTTGTCCATTTCTTTGAGGTTGTCCATTTCACCAGCATATAGTTGGCTGCAGTAGTCTCTTATGATCCTTCATATTACTGTGGTGTCAGATGTAACTTCTTTTTCATTTCTAATTTTATTGATTTGAATTCTCTCCTTTTTTTTCTTAATGAGTCTGGCTAAAGTTTTATCAATTTTGTTAATCTCCTCAAAGAACCAGCTTGTAGTTTCATTGATCTTTGCTCTTGTTTCCTTCATCTCTATTTCATTTATTTCTGCTCTGATCTTTATGATACCTTTCTTTCTACTAATTTTAGGTTTTGATTGTTCTTTTTTCTCCAGTTGCTTTAGGTGTAAGGTTAGGTTGTTTACTTGAGATTTTTCTTGTTTTCTGAGTTCCCTCTTAGAACTGCTTTTGCTGCATCTCATAAGTTTTGGATTGTCGTGTTTTTGTTGTCATTTGTTTCTAGGTATTTTTTTGATTTCTTCAGTGATCCGTTGGTTGTTTAGTAACATATTATTTAGTCTCCATGTGTTTGTGATATTTTTCCTGTAATTGATTTCTAATCTCATAGCGTTGTGGTCAGAAAAGATGCTTGATATGATTCCAATTTTCTTAAATTTACCAAGACATGATTTGTGGCCCAAGATGTGATCTATCCTGGGGAATGTTCCAGGTGCACTTGAGAAGAAAGTATTCCACTGCTTTTAGAGATCAGTTAAGTCTATCTGGTCTCATGTGCCATTTGAGGCTTGTGTTTCCTTATTAATTTTCTATCTGGATGTTCTGTCCATTGGTGTAAGTGGGCTGTTAAAGTCCCCCACTCTTATTGTGTTACTGTGGATTTCCCGTTTTATGGCTGTTAGCATTTACCTTATATACTCAGGTGCTCCTATGTTGGGGGCATATATATATATATATATA